>NW_008825162.1:217399-220395 GCF_000699105.1 Pygoscelis adeliae
GGACCGGCCGGCGGTGGGGCCGGGACGGATGCGTAGCCCGCAGGGAGGTGGGCGCCACCCCGTTGCGCTGCACCATTTTGCCGGTTCCCGATCGGGGATCGGTTATCGGGGTGCGACACGGGAGTTCAGGATGTGTCTCTCGGCCTTTGCTGTGAATTTGGGGAGGAGGGTGTGGAGGCAGGGACTGAACAAGACAAATGGCAGTGGGAAAGAGACTGACAAACGCTCAAACATGACTGAAAAAATCCAAAAAATACAGCTTCCCTTCCCACCGCAGAACCAAAAGAAGCCGTAAAGAAATAAAATGGCCATGCTGCAATGTCACTCTTAACCGGTTATGAAATCTGCAGGTGATGAAATGCATGCAGTTATAATAAAGTATATGGTAACCCTGACTGTAAAACCTTAGCCAAAAGTGTCTATATAAGGGCAGTTTCTGTTGGTGTAGCGGTGAAATAAAACAGCAGCGGTGTGTGCCTCGCATGCATAGTATGCCAGATCAGTCCTACTCACATCCTCTCCATGCTGTTACACCCACTCATGCTGTCATGCAAGCACAGGCAGGAGGTAAAACGGACCATGTGCAAGCCTGTGCAGCAGAAGTGACAGGCGTATTGTCCTCTTGATTTTCAACCACAGTCCACTTGCCTGTTTTTAAACATTGTATTCCTTGCTCAGATGAAGCACAGTATCCTGTTCAGTGTTGTGTTAATTCAGGTGTATTAATGTTTTCCAAGGTGTTTTGTTTCCCCTCATAAATCAGTCTCTCTCTCTCACTGTTCCCTAGCTTCCTTACAGTACCCGGAGGGGGCAAGTACTCTTAACTCTGAATCTCTTAATTTCTGAAAGACCTTAAAAAATAAATGCTCCTCTCTGCTTAACCAGATAATAGAAGATATATCTGCTAATCTGGCCTTTGTTAATGGTAGGAAAGGATGAAAGAGATAAATGAGACAGATAAAAGAGAGATAATGTGTTTTCCTCTCAAGTTTACTTTTTGCCGTTATAAAATTAAAACATAGATCCCCATCATGATCCGAGATTTTATCATTTTCAAATCCATGTTTGAAAGTCAGGAAAAAGTAACCCAAAGTCCTGCCTTGCAAACCAAGTTCTATGCAAGCCAGTTTGACAGAAACTCCAAACTTCCTTTGAGAGGAACTTTGTGCCCAGAGCACCTACCGTAACAGGGCTGAGGTCAGCACCAGGGCAGCAGACAAGCAGCCTTTTCACCGTTGCTCATGCCTCCTCCCCACTCCCCAGCTCGCTCTGTCTCTGCTGGTCAGTGTGGAACTTTTCTTCACAAAGCTTTGGTTGCTAGGTGACATTTTTTCCTCTTATGACATTTTCTGGCACCATCTCCTGGGAGAAGAAATGGTCACTGATGGTGAAAATCACACACACACACACAAAATGGCCAATCAGCACACTTCGAAGACAGTGGTATTCCACATCATTTTTTTATTTAGTCAAATACCTAACATATTCTGTAACCCAAAGGGCACATATATTTCTGTTGTGGTGGGGGTTTTGTAACGATTACTGTAGTAAGATTATGTTTATCCAGGTACCTGCAATCAGATTCACGTCTCGTGATCTAGATATGCTTGCCGTAAGCCTTTATGTGCTCCTTGCTAAATGACATAGCACCAGGGGATCTTTTTTGTACTGGGCTATCTATGTGAAAGGTATTTGACTTTCCTTAAAACTCTGTCTCCAAGTGAGCTGGATCACACCATTCTGACAACCTAGAACTTGAAAACTGACTGGACCTTATTCTCCAGGAGCTCCATTTCCTTAAAAATTTAAATAATCCAAATAATCCAAATATGTCCATATGGAATTAAAGAAAGTCTTCAGGTTGCACACTGCATGTAACCAGCACATGAATGCCTCTCTCAGTCTCCAGGAAACCAAAGGCAGCATTTCAAATGCGCAGTGCTCCACTCAGATCTATGTTAACTATGTGAAGATTTGCACTGTCATTATTGGACATGAAACTAAACCACTGATAAAACTTTATATATGTATTTGGGACATACTATGTGTGAAATTTTATTAGGTAGCTACCAATATCATAATTTTCCTGCCAACAAACCCAGGTTACAAACTCAGAGGAAAAAGGCAGGTCAAGGAGGCATGCCTCTTTTGCAGAGGAAGCAGTTTTTATGAACAAAAAATAGATGCAAGAGATGTTCAACATCCCAGCCCTCTCCTGCCACCCATAAATTTAAACCCAAAGCAGGAAGCTAACCTGGTGTGCTGGCAGAGGTGGGATCGGTAATCTTTCTGCCCTCCTAGTTGCTGTGGTTCTGTGTTGTGAGTGCTCTTGTCCTTTTGTATAGTCATCACTGCATCAGGTATAAGCAGTCCACACTTTCCAGGGTTAACTTAAAAAATAAGTACAGGATAATAACCTTTTAAACTTGACTTCTGAAATTTTCATACAATTCTAGCAGCTAGACCTCGGGTAGAAACTCAAGAACAAGCAAATTCTGTCCAGAGTTTTGAATAAGTAGTTGCCAGTTTGTGGGCATCATTTGAAAGAGTAGCATGTTAGTCCCTTGCCAGTTTAGGCTAATATTTCTTCCTGGACGAACTGCAGCATATATCTTCAAGATACTTAAATTAAAACTATTTGTTTATCCTGTACTGCTATCTTTTTTAAAAAAAATAATGCAGCTTCTTATTGAAGGTACAAGATGTCCACACCTATAGTAGAAAAGGCAGTGTCATCTGTAAGAAGCAAACTGTCAGATATTGTCCTCATTAAGGAACATTTCTTTCCAAATAGTTTGCAGATACTAGAGCTTCCCTCTTTGCATAGATGATCCAGTATGGATTCCACATTTGCACCCGTGCTAGACCTGATGCTTATCTGCTATATGTGTAATGTGAATTAGGTCTTCTGAAACAGAAGTTACTCAAACCATGTCACATATAAGTCAAAGAAGTTCAGATCAGGGCAAATCCCAAAAGACTTCTCTTCCCCTTCC
>NW_008825162.1:220507-226426 GCF_000699105.1 Pygoscelis adeliae
GCCTTGCATTACATTTTATTTTCTGCAACATTTTTCATCTTGCACTCAACTTCCAATACTTCTGGATGACTATGCAAGCTTCCATTGAATGCCCACCAGTTAGGAATGCCAAAACCTTCTGCTAATTTATTTTTATTTATGTAGAGGAAGCCTTATGACTTGTATCGAACAAGTTCATCACAGTTTCTTAATTTATCATCTTTCATGCTGTTTTATATGTAAATCTAAGCCTACTTAATGATTTATAAAGCTGCTGGATAAAGACAGACTCTTTCATCAGCTGTGTATGAAGAGATTAAATCAGGTAAGAATGAACACAGTGCAGGGAGAGGCCAGCAGAATAGTGGTGGCGGTGAGGAGATGTGTTTATGCAAGAAAACAAAGAAGAGGAACAGAGAGATTCTTTGCAGAGTGGCAGTAGGGGAGAAGGACAGTAGCAACATGCCCTTTTGCCTCAACCACTACTCATATGTTTTGAAGTCAAGACCATTTTTTTCCAATGTCTGGGAAAAGCAAACATGTAATAAAAACAGGGGATAAAAACAGTGATTGCCTGAAGATGAACTATTAGAAAACAATGTGATTCAGCCATCCCTGAACCACATTATGTGGGCTCCAGGTATCAATAGGGTCATTTTATAGTCATTGCAGGAGGACACACAGAACAGTTATCTTTGCAACATAGTCACATGGCACTTATCTTTCCTGTCCCTCTTTAAGTGATTCAGTCAATCCTTTGATTTCTAGAATGTACAAGGATACTTGAAGCATTCCCTTTCATTTTGCAGGATTAAACAGCATCCTTTGGTTCACTAAAGAGAATAAAGCTGATTCATAAGCCTACATGAGTCATTAAATCCAAATAAACCAACCCCTTGAGGGCAGGCTTCACAAACTAGAAGTCACCTAGTAGGACCCACAGAAGTTACACATAGCCCTTCCTAAGTGAAGCCCACTTAGCTGCTTCTGCATCTCTAATTCCTGCTCAAAGAAAATCTAGCTGGAGGTCCTTGGCCATTATTAGCAGCTCAGGAAATTTCTCTAGGGTAAAATGCTTCCTTGTTTCTAATGCAGAACTTTTTCTCTGCTCTTAAAACAAAAAAGTTGTTTAATATTGTTTCTTCCCCTTTCAAGAAGGAAAAGTCAATTTCATCATTGTTTTGGTATTTGGAAAAAGATACCTACATACAGGAAATTATATAAAAACTGTAAGAGGAAGACAAAGTTAGCAGTTTCTGAGAAATAGTCATTTGTATGAAGCAAACTCACTTTCACAGGATAGGCTGGAGTCCAGCCTCAACTCAGTAGTAAATCAGTCATTTTGGAGGAGGCTTAGAAGGAGGTTTAGGCATGAGAGCATTAGCAGCTTGGGTGGATATGCAATGAATTGAAGAACTAGGAAACCATACTTTAAAAAAACTTTTTTTTTTCTAATTCCTGCAATTTATATTTTGTCCAGCATCAAAACAAACATTGAGGAATCATATGAAGGGAAACAGCTGCCACTTACCTCATTTTAAAAGTTACTCAGTGGTTGTGCACCTCCTTTTGCTGATTTCTGAACAAAAGCCAGCTAAAAATTCAGCAGATCCTTCTGTGTTACATTGCCCAGCAGAGAGAAGCAGTCTAAGCTATTTGCTTGATTTTCCTATATAACTATACCCAGAATCAGCTGCAAGATTTCTTACTATGGTTGTAAAGCAAACTCTTCACTGCCAGCACCTCAGCACCTTATCTAGCAGTAAAGTGGGTTCAGTAGCTGGTCCATTAACAGAGAAGTTAATAGCCATGGCTATAGTCACAGAGCTAGAATTCAAGGTTCATCCCTACTGCCTTTCCATAAGGCAGCTAGTTTACTAGCTAGGCTAGCTAGTACTATTCTTGCCTTTCCAGTTGTATTATCCCGTCATTCCAAACAAAATAAATAAAACCCCACTGTGTTGTGAAAAACAGTTATGAGCATCAGTTCTGACTGTTGCTATCTGGTGTGGAACAGATCTTCTCCATTTCACTTACTTGCCTCATATTTGAGTGGCTACAAGTTGATAGGGCTCTAGCTGTAGTGTTGTGACTGGGTTTCTTGTGACTTGAGTGCCAGTGAAAACAGTGGGAAACACAAACTGCTTTTACCCAGGACATGGTACAGAAAAGGAAAAATAGCTATCATCATTTACTTCAGTGATTTCTGATCGGATTTCTGCCAGTTCTGTAAATTCTGGAAAACTGCAGCTTTTATGAGCAAGGAAATGGCTGTGGTTTGTTGATATTGTTTTGTGCATCTTTCTGATTAAACATCCAGATATGGCTTTGCTCAACTGCAATCTAATCTCTTTGAGTGCCCTGCCCGATATTGATGACTACAGACTTGCTATGTGTTAGCAAAAAGGTTTCTAGAAAAGATCAAACTCTGCAGAAAAAAACCCAGATATTACAACATCATCCAATTTAAAAGTAAAAGTTAACTATTTAGGTACGTATTTTGGTCCAGGACTAGACCGCACCTTTGGTCTTCTTCATGAGGACAATCATTTCAAGTGGCAGACCTGATGCTTCTGTTGATGGATTTCACAATGAGATAGCAGTTGTGGGGAAAAGCTTATGCAGAAAATCCAAAGGAGTCAAAATGCCTACACCTGAGTATGTCAGAGAATAATTCCTCCATCTACTGCCCTCTAGACTGAATGTCTATGTCCTTTTTTTTTTTTAAAGTCCCTTCACTCTTTGGATCGGATCCACACGGCCCTAGTCATCACTACTGATATCTCTCTGACACAGGTTGACCAGAGACACACAGCAGAAGAGCATCCTTGTCCCAGGAAGTAATGTTTATAAGCTTATCTGCAGACAAATGCAGAGGAAAGGATTAGGAAAACACAATGTTAAACTCCTATTGTCTCACCTAAATGTGGTGCTGATTTCAGGCCTGCTTGAGGTTGCCTCCACTTTGTCTCCTCAGTCACATAACTCTTACCTAACTGCTCAGCTCTTCAACAGTTCTCGTATAAAAGCCCTGGGGCTCCAGGATAAAACTTTCCTCACTGTGATCATCTTTCTCCACCTCATCACTGGATTTTGTCCACAACCATTCATTTTTCGCTTTTGAAAATTTACTGCTATTAATTTAACTCTCAGGGACAAGAACAGCTTACTGTTAGGTAGAAGGAGGACTTGCAGCACCTCATCTGCTCTCTGATAAGCATCCACATAAAGACTCTTACCCTGTATTTATTACAATTCAAGAGTAATTACTGTAATTCAAGAGTGTACACAGGGATACCTTACGCTAAGCTGCTGATGAACTGCAAGGTCTTAGCATTATTCAGCAACTCAGTATCAATTAAACCCACTGATTGAGGTGCAGGGCTATATACATATAGCATGGATAACTTCTGCAGTTTTCATAAAAAGCAACTTTATTGGAAATACATAACAAATTCAGTCATGACTCAAGATCTTATGAGATTATACTTTCATAGAAGATATGCTACATCTTGCAAAACAAAAAAATCTGAATCCCTCCAAGGCAAAACAGAGCTTAGTATTTCCAAGTTACAGCACTGTAATTTCTTCTCTAGATGATATACATATATATTGAAACAAGTTACACCAATAAAATTGTGCATTTCCAAGCACAAGCAATGAGTTTTATTTGCACTTTGTGAAAATCAGCTGCAGTTCATTTCGTATAAATTCTCATTTAGCTAAATTTCTAAAATCTGTCCTCCTCATTTAATTACAGTAGTGGGAATTAAGAATGATGATCACATTTGCAGACTGAACAAATGTATTATTCTATTATTATACTTGCCCCTTCAACTACTGTTATTCCAATAAAATTGAACAAGGATTAAATGAAGAATTTTTAAGCAATCTGGTAGAATTTCCAGTAGACCTAGGTGGATATCATGTATAGAGACGGTATTTCAGAATTTCCACCTTCATGTCCCAGTATGACCTCCATAAGTCAAAAGCAAAGCAAAAAGCGGAACAGTTTCATTGCTTATGTCAACTGTTTTTCTTGTTTATTTCTCACTCAGTAGTTTGCTACTATATATACCCTGAACATAGTTTAGACCCTTGATTTATGTAATGTATCTAAAAGCTTTGATAACATCTGACTTGTACAAATCACTTTGCAAGGACTTTTAAATTCCTTTTGTTGCTATTAAAATTTTTAGACAGATGATTGGGGCATTCTGGTTTCCTCAAGTAGTATTTCTTATTTCTTTTTTTTTTTTAATCTGAACTGAAATGCAATCAGTGAAATATTGAACATTGAATTCAGTGAAGAGCTCTTCACTAAATCAAAATGTTACGATCACAAATCAGTATATTGTTCAAATGAATCTGTCCATTTTTTGCTTAACTATTCATTGATGTTCAAAATGTATAAAAAAAATAAAGCTGCATTGGGCCAGTCTTCATGGTAAAGCTGAGTTCACCCAGAGGATATAAATGATCCTTCAGCCTTTACAAGAGTAAATGACAAGATATGTGTATGTAAAAAATCATGCATAATTTGAATGCTGATCTGCATGTAATTACTGTAGGTGTACAGAAAGCTTTTGCACTTACAAAACAATTCCTCCTGCTTCCATAGAGCTCCTGTGCAGGAACACAATATTAAAATCACTAACCAGTATATGGAAACAAACAAACCAAAATATTAAGCACTCTCCAGGCTATTCTTGTTGCATGTTTCTCAATGCTTCTTGCCTTCTGTCTCTTTTGATACCTTTTTTTTTTGTCTTGTTAAGGGTTAAACAATTATTTGTATCATTTAATAATAGATAAGAATCTAATGTTGGTTTTGTTTATACTTATGCAATGCCAGTGAAGTCTAAGCAAATTAGCAGATGTAAGTGAAAGAAATATTTGGTCAGCCACCTTGCAGGAAGTTTAAGATTGTCACCAGTTCCCTTCCAGTGTCAGCAGTTGTACAACTGATTTGGAAAAGGATGGGTTTTTTGCAACACCAGATGAGAAGTGCCCTGATACTGCTATATCTATCTGCTAACCAGCTAATCTTGCCTTTTTCTACACAAAATTTCCAGAAAATAATCACACAAGACTGCTTCCATTTTACTTGCCACTTTCACATTTCTCTAGGAGTTGTAGAAGACACGGTTACGAAATGTCAGCACTTACGTAGATAAGCATCTTAGCTCATACAGGAAAGGAAATGTGAGCTACCTAAAGTGAGCTGAGGAATGACAGAGCTCGTTATGTTTTGCTGACTGCATTTGGAAAGAAGTGCTTTCAATCTGAAATGAGAGAAAACAACAAAGAGTCTCTTTGCTCTTCACCAGAGTGAAGACAGTGTGTGTGTTTGCTCTTTGTCTGAGACTCGCTCTGCAAGAGACTTCCTGGCTGGTTGGCCAAATCCCCTAGAAACTTATTCAAGGCAACTTGAAATCAGTATTTTTGGGCCTTGCGGTAAAATGCAAACGACACATTTCAAGTAATCAAAATACTTCATTTGACTCAGTTCTGGTTATCTTTTTCAATAGAATCTTTATAACAACAAAAGTTAGTTTTGAAGCAGAATGTTTAACTTCAAAAGTACATACACAAAACATTTGACTGTTTCCAGCATTTTTTTTCTTACAAAATTATTTACTGAGTTTAGCTCAAAGAGTACACTGGGTTCCTACCAAGGCTTTTTTTCTGTGGAGAAGGTGTTGGTTAAAAAAGTCCCCAGTTTTATGACAGACAAGCAGCAGCAGCACAGACAACAAAAAGAAACTTTGTTCCCAGCAATGTAGAGCTTAAAAGACGGAAAGTGAAGAACCATCTGTTTGCTACATTTATCTTGGCTATGGCTTTTTACATCTTTCAGAGTCATGCAGCTTAACATGGCAAAACACAACATGCTTTTGGATAGCACTCGCAGCCATTTTCTGGGGTAATTCTTCCCTG
>NW_008825162.1:226441-231260 GCF_000699105.1 Pygoscelis adeliae
AAAACTGTGCAGCAGGTCATGAGAAGAGAGACCAAGAAAGCCTGCAGGCCTGTTGCAGGCCGCTGCAACATTCAAACAAGTGAAAATAATAAAAAGAAACATGAGTGTAAGTGCTGTGAAGGTTTTCCAAGAGTGATGACATTCAGCGTTTAAGGGCAACACAACTAGGTTAGCACCTTGTCATGAGAAAGACTTGAGTGAAGGGGATGCTGTAGCATCACCATAAATACTACATCCCCAAATATTATTTTTCTCAATAGACCTACAATTATTAAGTAGGAGACTGATTTAATACTTTGGAAACTACACAGGTCATCTATATCTTGTTCCATTACTCAGCCTTCCTCTGCCCCTAAAATTGTACAGTATTTCTGAGCCAAACTTTAAGTTCTTACAGGCAGATCCAAGATCCACTGACACCAATGAGAGTCTTTGCTCTCAGAAGTCAACATCTAAATTGTGTATTTCTCCTTATACAAATCTTCAGTAGCCTTACCTGGGACCTGATGCTCCACCAGAGGAAGAACAGTTTCCTAGTTAAAAAGGTGCTAATGGCAAATAAAAGCAAGACATAAGTGCAAGATTTGGCCAAGTCATACTTACCATTTTCAGGCACAGTAATGAAGAGAGTGTAACTGCCAGTATAACTATTCCTAATATCTTCTGCCTGTATCCTTTATGTATTGTGTGCAGCTTTTTCATCAAAAATGGTTTCTTTAGTACCCAGCCTGCATTTTGACTAACTGCATGTAAATGACAGGAATAGGGATTCTAGAAAACTAATAAAATTAAGTTAACTTGGAGGCCACATCAGTCACCCTGTTATTAAAGGAGAAAGATAGGCAAATAGAATACTGAAATTCAGGGTATCCTTGGCTTTACAGCAATTCACTCAACCCTATATAGGATGCTTTTCTCAAACCTCCAAACTTACATCTGGGCTTATTCTATCTAACCTACCAAAACCAGAATTTTCCTATGAAAGTTACTGTGATGTATGTAAAATGTTTAAAACAAAGCAATGAAGCTAGGTCTGAAGAATAACAGATCACTGAGGAAGACACTTAAGATTGTCTTTATTATAAATATAACTGGACTGTGCCAGTAAGCAAGTTTAAGGTACAGTTTTAAAAGTGCATGTAGTGTTTCTGATCAGCTTCTCTTAAAGAATCTAATCTTCCTGTTGTACTATTGTCAGACTGGTAAATCCTCAGCAATTTGGTCAAGAAACGTAGTATTTTTGTAGAGCAACATGCCAGTTTATACACCTAGACTGACATACTTCCGCAGAACTCTAATATTGTTATTAGATCTTGGCAAAACCCAACAACTTCAACCCAAACTTTGTTCTCAATTTAGAAAAAAAATACCAAGGACAGCTCTTGATTTAAGACCACTTAAGGAAGTGCATTTCTTCTAGAATTCCACTCACCATGACACACGTATTTTCAAGAATACAGGTTATACTGCTGATACTAGACTAGTGATAGATTTTCAGAGCAAAAATCTTTTCTTTTTCTCTAACTGAACCCAAGAATCACTCCCTTAGCAAAAATATAAATTTCCTACTACATTGATATCTTGAAAAAGACAGTGCCAAAGGCTGCAAACGAGAAGAGAAAAGCAGAATGAAGTTGTGACAGCCAGACTAGCAATACAGAACAGAACAGAGACAAAGAGCACTTATTAAACATCCTGTATTCAAAGTGTGCCTGTGACAAATTAGAGACAGGCAAGCGTGAGGCTGAATGCCTGCTCCCACTCACGTCAGTGGAATTTGTTGCCATGGACTAATGTCACCAAAATGACATGTGTAGATGGTATCCACACAGACCATGCACAGTTTCATAAACACAGGTGCATGTGACCAGCTCTCGTGAACACGCTTATCTGCTTTCGGTTTGGTCAGGGCAGCACAGAAGACTGTACTGATCTGCTGAAATGACATGAATTGGTTTCAGTTGAATTTGGATCATGACCCAATCTATGGGACTCTGAGAGTGCACCTGTGCTATCAGATCCCCTCCCTTATAATCACAGGTAATCTTGTCATGATCCGTTCTTCCCAAAAATGCTTCTTTAAAGTTTTTAATGCAGGAATCAGGTGTTTCAATTCCTTCCGACTGATTATAGGTGTCTAATTAGCATGTACCACACCAAGAATGCAGCAGGTTCCCCTCTTTTCAGCTCCAGTTCACTTCCATTGCATAGCCATCCTGGAAAACAGGCTCGCATTCTAGATCTGGTATCTTTATTTAGCAAGGCATAAAAAGTGGGCTTCAATTCATGCTGTTGATTTTATTGGAACTCAAGCACTTGCGTACATCTTGCTGAACGAAGTCAAAGGCTAAGTGGATTGGTGAATACAAGCTTAGGTCCTGACCCCCAGTAGCAAAATTTTCAAGTTTTGAAGGAACAGACTTAGTTCCATGCCACTGGATCATCCAGCCTCCCCCATCAACTTCCTAAAAAATGCAGGTTGTTTAAAACAGCAGCTACACGAACTGCAAACTTTTTTTATAGACTACAGAAAGTGTCACCCACAACCAGCAGTCTCTACCATGTTTTCTTAGATCAAAAAAAGTGGGCAAAGATCAGATATGCATATATTTTTTTAAAAATCCAGAAGCCAAGAAAACAAAAAGGCCCTCTGCCTAAATCATCTATACATATTACAATTTTCTGCCACAATCATGTTTACATACTGAATTCTTAAAAATGCTGATTTTAAAGTGGAAACACTTGTCAACCCCTAAACAGGACAGCAGCAGCAGGAGCTCATACAAATTTCAGTGAAGAAAGTCTCCAGGGACTGGCTCTACAACTTACTGTACATTTGCTAGATAGATGTTCTCCATGACAAGATTTAATTACTTCATAGTAGTCTAATTCATTGAAATACATCTATGAACAATCAGCTGTAGTTCACATACTTGAAGTACAGGCAGGTTCGATTTTTCCATGAAAAGAATAACCAACTGACAAACAAAAAGCTGGTTCTGGAGCCCAGTCATTTACATTTATGATTGAAAATAAGGAGTCCTGTGCAGCGATGCCAAATTTAGTATAGTGTATTCAGCACATCAATACAAGACAATTACTTTTCTCTGCAGTCCGCCACAGCAGTAATGCAATATATTGTGTCGGCCACGCTGGCTACATTTTAATTTAGAAGGCTACTGGTCTGCAGACTGAATAGGTACAAATTGGAAATAGGCTGGGGAGGCAGGAGGAACAGAGCATTGCAAGTGACGGAAAACCACTTCCAGGCCCTGCCCTCGCTGCTGATGTCCTCTGGCTGCCGCACCAGAAGCTCAGAAAGGCATGACGTGGCCAGCCCCACCGCCACGCACCCCGCAAGGCCATGGCTGCCCCGGCACAGGCGGCACTGACACACCTGCCTCTCGGGAAAGAAAAGGGGAAGGAAGCCACCTCGGAGGGGAGCTAATCCTGGCAGCAGGAAGGAGAGCTTTTTCGGTGGAGGACGAAGAGGCTGTGGATGAACACAAGCACTGGGACTGCTGTGATGCTCTGTGAGGTAGGGGAGAAATGTTTGTCAGGGACCTCATTTGGGAAACAAAACAGACGCTACGACAGACCAAATCTAAACTTCCCGGGCCTCAGTGGCTTCAGGCAACTTCCAGTGGCTGACAGTATGTTCCCCATGCTGGTGTCCCCCGCTTGCTCTTAAACTGCTTACAATATATCCAAGAGTTTTATAACCAGAATGCAGACTAGCAGATGAAAGCAGAAGGACACTAATGAATACATGTGAGTTACAAAATTATCTTCAAGCCGCATCTCGTTTTCTCATTAAATGGTAGGTCAAAAATATCTGTTGCCTCCTGGCAATGTAAGGAGAGTACCACCAGTTAGATGCTATCAACATGCTCTTCCCCCCCGCCCCCCTTCCCCATCCAGAGCTTCCTGATCAATTTATCACATATGGTTTATCATTAAAATCTGGCAATCTTCAGTGAATTTACATTTTTGCATCTCAAGCCTGCTTAACTCCCTGAAAAACTGTAATACTTGCACTTAGCGCTCACATCATTGCTATTACCGATATAGCACACGCTCCTTTGGTAACAGCGTTAGCTAGCGTGAAATTTTATTCCCAGTGGGGGTCAAATAATTTACCATGTGAAATTACCAAAAATTATTTAAGACCATGAGATAGCAGTGTTGCTGAAAATGTTTTCTAGCCTAAAAAAGATAAAGGCAGAAAACAGTATGAGTTAACATGGCTGCAACTCTTTGCTGCCTTGCAGCTAGTGAGGTTCCCTTCGTTTGCAGATCCAAAGATTTTAAATGGCTGATGCTCTCCTCCAGTTGAAAAACAAATCCTGGACAGATTTTAATCTGTGAACACGTAAGGAGAATCAGCTAACACATTGCAGACAGCATACAGAGCATTATTAAAAACTGACTAGGTACACAAACTTGTTATTGTCAGCACAACTGACTCTTGTGATATTTCATCTTTTCCCTAATCAGGTTGCTCAGAGCCCCGTCCAACCTGACCTTGAACGTTTCCAGGGATGGGGCATCCACCACCTCTCTGGGCAACCTGTGCCAGTGCTTCACCACCCTCAGCGTAAAAAATTTCTTCCTTATATCTAGTCTCAATCTATACCCCTTTAGTTTAAAGCCATTCCCCCTTGTCCTGGCGCAACAGGCCCTGATAAAAAGTCTGCCACCATCTTTTTGATAAGCCCCCTTTAAGTACTGATAGGCTGCAAGAAGGTCTCCCCGAAGCCTTGTCTTCTCCACGCTGAACAACCCCAACTCTCTCAGCCTTTCTCCATAGGAGAGGTGT
>NW_008825162.1:234270-274300 GCF_000699105.1 Pygoscelis adeliae
GGGTCCCATGGACTTGTGCACCTTCAGGTGCCTTAGATGGTCTCAAACCTGGTGTTCTCTCACAGTGGGCAGCTCTCCATTCTACCAGTCCCCGCCTTTGCCTTCTGCAGCTTGGGTGGTGAGGCCGGAGCCCTTGCCGGTGAAGACCAAGGCAAAAAAAGTCATTGAGTACCTCTGCCTTCTCCGTGTCCCAGGTAACCAGGTCTTCTGTTTTGTTCCGGAGAGGGCCCACATTTTCCCTTGTCTTCCTTTTATCCCCGATGTACCTACAGAATCTTTTCTTGTTGCCCTGGTTGTCTCTGGCCATATTATCAGGGCTTTAGCTTTCCTAACCTGATCCCTGGCTGCTTGGACAATTTCTCTGTATTCCTGCCAGGCCACCTGTCCTTGCTTCCACCCTCTGTAGGCTTCCTTTTTGTGTTCCTTGTCCATCCATGCAGGCCTCCTGGCGTTTTTGCCTGACTTCCTCTTTGTTGGGATGCATCACTCCTGAGCTTGGAGGAGGCGATCGTTGAATATTACCCAGTTTTTTTGGGCCCCTCTTCCCTCCAGGGCTTTGTCCCATGTCAGTCTACCAAGCAGATCCCTGAAGAGGCCAAAGTCTGCTCTCCTGAAGTCCAGGGTAGTGAGCTTGCTGTGCGTCCTCCTCGGTGCCCTAATTAAACATTCAATTTCAAAAAGTAAAAAAAAAAAAGAAAATTTTTATGGTTGTGAGTGACATTTATGGGAGAAAAAATGGAAAAGTTAGCATCTTGAATGCAACAATGAAAAAAAAAATCAACAGTTGTTTTATAAAGCTCAAGTGTTTTATAAATCTCAATAGCCTTCACTGGGGCGGTGCACCCACCTCTCCTCCCTCTGCTACCTCCTATGGAAATGAATGGCAATCTCTTATTGACTGATGGGTCTTGGATTAAATATCCAAGCATGAATTGGGCTGCTAAAGAGACCACGTTTTCTTGTTCAAGCACTACAGACTTCCTCCTGCTATTACTATTAATAAGTCACTTTTTAACACCAGCTTCACGAGTGAGTAGGTTTTTTGCATTCAGTATCACAGATGATGCCTGACCTCCAGCTCCACTATATCCTACATCAGATTTTCCTTTTCTTTCTGAGACAGTATCTCAGCAATGGTGAAGTCGTTAGCTTTTGCAAGGTAATCCAATTCCTTCACATAGCTATAAAGTGTAATAAAAATATAATTGTTAAAGCATGATGATGCTTACAACAGTGGAAGAATGTCTGGACTTTTTTAAGACTAAGAAATTTGTCCTCAACAGACTGACCACATCTCCACCGAAGTAAGTGGCTTTTGCCTGAGGCTCTCCTGGACTGGATGTACTAAAGGTGGGAAAGCTGCACAGTGATTCAGTGCTGTGGGCAAATATACAACAAGAACTTGTCTTAAACATCAGAAGTTCCAGATGTAAAGGGGAAATGGGTAGGGTGACAGCAAGCTATTACTGTAAGGCCTAGGACCTTCAGAGCAGATGGGTAAGCAGGAGGGCTACCTGCCACCTTGTGTGTCAAGAAGAATGAGTGGAGCTTATGGAAAGTCATTTTAGCAGATGGCTTAGGAACTGGATGTGATTTTTAACACCTGATTTCTACTCATCAAAGCACTTTCTGACCAGTCCTACTTGTAGATACCTTGTTCCAACAACACCACATCTACTGCCTGCTACCTGCTACTAGATGGCTGCCACATCTGCCTGTTGTCTGGGTCTCATCTATGATCCTGATCTGCCTGGCCGCAAAACAGACTGTGTCCAAGTCTTGGAGATTCTTCTCAGATAGTATTTTTGGATATTTTTTTCCTGCCTGTCCATGTAACCCAAATTATTCATATCTCAATTTATTCAACGGCTTCAACAAATGCAATGTAGCCCTACTCAGAATGATGCTGATGGAAATAATTTCCCTCCCAGACTGCTGGTTTTTTTTATATCACTCTTCTAGTTCAAGTCATCAAAGATAAGAATTACTTGTTTGTGCCCCTGAGTCCCTTCAGAGCCTATGACCACACTCTTCACACCTCTCACTCACGATGAGGACAATTTCCCAATTCACTAGACGGGGCTGGCCACCGACATTCCCTTGTTACATCCGTGTAGAATTTCAATATTCTTTCACGTTCTGCCCACGTGCATGGGATGGCAGTCTTTTAATGACCTGCTATCAGAAGATTATTTCACTGTCCATAATGCAAAAGGCCAAACAAAATTGTTCAAGAATCTTAGTATGCCTAAATTTGACACTTATGATCAAGAGCTGTCAATGTAAATTTGTAGCAAACCGGGTGCTTGTCTGGTTTGAGTCAGGTCCAGTGATGTTTCCACCAGTTCCTGTAACAGAAATTCCTGGCAAATGTTTTTCTCCACAACACACTCAATCTGAAACAATCTAGGTTATTGGGAAAAGAAGGAGCCTTGGAAGGCATCCAAATTACTCAATCATTCTGACAGTTATGGGAGGCCAACTGCTGGAAAGATTTTGTGAGAACTAAATGAAACTGTTCTAACAAGACATGTATAAGCATAATATGATACTCCGGCACAGAGCAGGCCACAACCTTTAGGTGCCAAAGTATTACTTGCATGTTGAGCAGGATGTTCCCTTCTAGTCTGCCACTTTGTTTTGCTCATTTTTTAAAAATTCCCTTGAATTCCTGGTAACAGTAACACACTGAGCATTGCTTCACTGACGAAGGAACTCAAGAATACATTACTGATTTATTTATAGGCACTGGGAGATGGTGACAGATCTGAGAACAGAACTTACAGCTTTCTGTTCCAGTTTTGCATGCAACACAAGAAAATTCTGCTTTTCCACAACCCCAGTCTTAATTGCAAGTTTTTACCTTCTCTCAACTTTGGTCCTTCTTGTGATCCCTGCCTAGTGTATTTGTCCTTACAGGAGTGTTACTAATCATGGGAATTAGAAAGACTTTAGGCAGCTCAAACAGCTAAACAGATAAAAATATCAGACAAGAGCAGCTTGAAGTGCTACTGAGAACCGGTACCCTTAATTGGAACAAATACAGGCCATAGTCTGTAATTTCCATTAGCTCTGGGTCAGCACAGAATCTAGCATAATAAATGTCACATATAATTTATCAATACCCAGCATTCACTTTACAGCACTTGAACATTAACATTGAATATGCTTTTTAAAGTTTGTACACAGTCCCAGGGAAGTTACTGGGTTCTCAAATACTGTAAGTGATCCCATTAAATAACAAAAACATTTAAATGTGTATGCAAAAGAGAGAACACAATAAACTACTTATATTCTCTGTGATTTTTCTACCTATTTAAGTATTAAACACCAGGTCATACTTTGCAACACGGGTGCTCCGAGGTAACAGTCCACAGCCAAACATGCTTTACCAGCTGTCAGCTAACTCCTCTACAGTGAAGGAGAGAAAGAGTGCTTTGATCATGACATCCCAAATGGGGCTGTCCACCATTACTGCTAATGGCTTCATACACTGCAAAGGACCTGCAAAAGCAGTCTCCATCTTTTAGAGGGTCTGCACAACTTGAAGACCTGTCCTCTTGGACCAGGCTCTCATCCAAAGCATTGTTTACTGTAAAACTTCCAAGGAAAACCAATGTTATTGTGAAATGATCTTCCCTGCAATGAAATGAAATGGAGATTTTGGAGTTTGACAAGCTAGGGCATATTACTGACAAAATGCCGATACATTCTGAATGAGCATTTTTTTTATTCCAGAAGCAGTACTTGTTAGCTCATGAAGTATCTGAAAACAACAATTTGTTACCTGCAATTTGTCTTTCATTTGCTGGTTTGTGAATGTTTTTTTAAGATACACTTAAAAACCAGGATAGGGATTCCAAAAGGTTTGCCTGTGTTTTCTTTCCAGATTAATACACTGCCAGCTAAGAGGATGATGCAGCCAGTGACTTACTCTCTGATGTTTACAGTTATCCCAAGCTGCCTACAACTCAAGAAATAGTCAGCCTTCATGGTTGTTTATCAAAGCATTCAAAACATGAAGTCATATAAAAATTATTTTTCATTTTCTAAATAAGAGTGCCTGCACAGCTCAGTGTTTATACATACCTATATCTACATTGCTTACGTAGAATTTTTTCCTTCCCATTACAAGGTCATCTTTGCAACTGTTTCTTTTTTAATTTTACCCAAACTAAAGACCTAGAAAATCAATGGGGGGCAGAGGAGGCGGAAACCCAGGATGGATAAGGATTAGTTGTTTGCTGCTTATTTCAGTGAAAGAACTAAGGGGAATAAGATAGAGTTAGCAAGCAGCCAGCCTCAAGGCAAGCAGTGAGCAGGTAAGCTGTGGAACTCCTTGCCATGGGAAACTGCAGATGCCAAAAATGTAGACGGTTTCAAAAGAGGCCAGGCAGATTCATGAAAGGCCAATCCACTGTTCAATATCCCAGAATAGTTAGAAACCACCTTTGCCTCAGATAGTCCATTAGTTTTAAATTGTTAAAGACTGAGAAAGTATTTTAGAGGAAGTATCAGATATGCTTGCTGTGTTTCACTTTTCCTTGGCATCTGCTTTTGGCCACTTTGGTCAGATCTAACACAGCCATTATTATTGTTACATAAAAGTTTCACATTTGTTATCTCAGCATAAAGCAAAACTTAGACAGCAGGTTGGATAAGAATATGATCTTACTGAAGTGATTTTTCCTATAGGTTATTTTCCTAAATAACTTTTCAGTTCATCACAACACAGAAAAACTTTGGCCAAGAAAATCTCCTGCTGTGTGGGCACCTCTTAAGACTGATGGGTTTGACCCACAGTAAGGCATTTGCACAGCTAATTAGTTAGTTACTAATTGTTTATGCATATATCCTGAAGCCCACCAAGTTTGGAACTCCATATGTTGCCTCACTACGGCCTAAGATGTTGCAAAGACGTCTGAGATGGGGTTTCTGATGCCATGCAGTACATGTATGATTGAAGTTATATGCAGCTAAAACCAGAAACTTAGGGGAAATGTTAGGCCTCTTTAATAATGCATCGCACTACTAGATCTGCAGATAATGAATATCCTGAAAACCAAGCACACTAACAATCAGGTATGTGACAAAAGCATAGCTTCTCGCCTTTTTGTTGCTTTTCCATGTACATTTACAACCCTTCATTATATGAACTTCAGGGATATGATTTGTGGGCTCTAAAGCAAATAGTCAGGGCCCCACAGCACAGGAAGGGAAGTAGATGCATGGCTACACTCCATCTTCAGTTCTTTGTCCCCATCATTTAAATGTAAACTTCCTTTCATCATATGTAAAAAGAGTGAAATGGCTGAGGGACAGCGACACATTCTTTGCTGTCACTTTGGCTATCCAGATAGTAGTCTTCATAGGAGAAAAGAAGAGAAGGAGGTTTTAACAACATTAGGACTAGATTTGTCAGCACTCAGATGACAACACGATGACTCACATGACTGAAGTGATTTGAATTCACAGAGCAATTCCTCGTTCATTGCATTTCTGGGTAGCATCAAACCCAGAGGTTGCTATCTGTCTGTCTATAAGTATGAACACTATTATATGAACTGGTCTTACTAGGAGCCAGACTTGACCATTCAGTATTCTCTTATTCTTGCTAGAAAGAAATTGGCTTGAGTTGAAGTAGAGTAAGTTTGTAAGTATTTGACCGGTGGTTAACTTATTTTGCATAATGGTGATATAACACTCTATTTTCCCTAAAAACCTAGAAGTGCTGTTTGGAGTTAATAGAGGCAATCACTGAAGGCTTTTGCCAGAGATGGAGAAGATAGGTTGAGTTATTAGGAACTCCTAGATAAAATGCTTGAGCAGCGGTCTTCAAAACAAAACCACAGTTAGTCAGATGTCAAAACCATAGGTCGCAACATGGAAACTAAAGGACGGGGTTTGCTCTTGTCCAGCTTACCATGAATGCAGAAACCTTGATTTTCATCACTCCTCTTCCTCCACCCCCAACTTTCTCAAGACAGGACTAATACTGAGCAGTAGGACAAGGAGCCAAGAGCTGGAATTTCTCTGTACTATTTCTGGTCGTCCTGCTGACTTATTAGAGGACATACAGCAACAATGGATGTATCAAGACTGCATGATGAAAAAAGCAAGAGATAGCAAGCTAGCACCAAACTATATAGGCCAGGAAGCCACAACTGGGAACCCAACCTCTAGCTAACACTGCTACATGACAACATACAGATATTTCTACATGGTACTGTGCTACATTGTCCATTTCCTTACATGTCACACAGTTCTGGTAACACCTATATTCATGGGTTGCTGTCATAGAATCATAGAATCATTAAGGTTGGAAGAGACCTCTAAGATCATCGAGTCCAACTGTCAACCCAACACCACCATGCCCACTAAACCATGTCCCCAAGCGCCTCATCTACCCGTCTTTTAAATACTTCCAGGGATGGTGACTCAACCACTTCCCTGGGCAGCCTCTTCCAATGTTTAACCACTCTTTCAGTAAAGAAATTTTTCCTCACATCCAATCTAAACCTCCCCTGGTGCAACTTGAGGCCATTTCCTCTCGTCCTTTCGCCAGTTACTTGGGAGAAGAGACCAACACCCACCTCGCTACAACCTCCTTTCAGGTAGTTGTAGAGAGCGATGAGGTCTCCCCTCAGCCTCCTTTTCTCTAGGCTAAACAACCCCAGCTCCCTCAGCCGCTCCTCATAAGACTTGTTCTCCAGACCCCTCACCAGCCTCGTTGCCCTTCTCTGGACACGTTCCAACATCTCAACGTCCTTCTTGTAGTGAGGGGCCCAAAATTGAACACAGTATTCGAGGTGCGGCCTCACCAGTGCCGAGTACAGGGACAATTTAGTCAAGCTAAATTCAAGTCAAGCGCTTTAAGTCTTTGGATGAAAGGACCTCCCACTGAGCAAGTGGAAATTATTACCAACATTATAAAATGAGTGGGTGCTGCTTAGACTCAGAATTAGCTCTTCAGAATGTGGTTGCTAACGAAATAACAATGGGAAAAGAAGCACTTGCCTTTCAAGTTAGTCTCTAACAGGAATAGAAGTAGATTGTAACAATGGATAGTTGTTACAGTTTGAATCCTAGAGTGGAAATAAAAGAGATTAATGGAACAAGTAAGTGTTTTCCTTTATCTTAGTACAATCTGAGGAAAAATCCTGTCATTTTAGTAAGACACCCTCCCTTTTAGTTAAAGAAGAAAAGCATAACTAAGCAATGTAAAGACAGAATCTTGTTTAGAAATATGGAACATCAATGAGAAAATGCTGAATTGACCAGATGTGTCCACAATGTTTCATTCAGCTCTTAAAATTTCAGTAGATGATACACAGAAGCAGTGGGGTGAAAACTGCAAGAACAATTTCACAGAAATTGAGAGAGGATTGGCAGAAATAATTGTAAAGGTCATCAATTAATGCTAGTAAACCTTTGCTTTGCTGGTTTGGGGAGGATGATAGTTATAGCTAAGAAGATGATCTCGAGAGTGTCTTTTGGGAAAAAACTAAAAGCTGATTGGAAAAGGAGGAAAATTATACAACTCTCTTAAGCACAGAATTTTTATATTTTATTAGATTTAAAATCTGTTTTCATTTATCTGTTGCCATCTATACGTATTTCCATGCCTAGTTAGGTTAATATTTGTGAGAGGCAAACAGCCTGTGGCCATGTAGACTCATTTCAACAGAGCAACAGTGACTGGAACACCATTCAAAACTGTCTGTTGTCCTTTTCTATTTAAAGACAATGGATTATTTCATTTAATATTCTCCAATGCACATAAAACAGTTACTTAGCTTTTATGAATGTAGCTCTCAATCCTGATTAAGATTCAAGGACTTCATTTTGCAATCTTGTCTTCATAAGCTTTGCAAAAGTCTCTCATTTAAAGCTTTTACCCCACTCCCTTTTCAAAATAACATTATTTTATTATGGAAAGACAGTAGAAAATTCATGTATGGCTTATTATAAAAAATACATTTTTTTCCTGTTATTACAGCAGACTGTCTTGTAGAATAGAAGCCTGTTTCTTGTCAGTGGCTAAAGATTCACTGTAGATATCTCTAATCAGCAGGAATCTGTCATTTTAATTGACAGTTCACTTAGGGCTGTCAGTTATTAAAAGCAGAGCGCTAACACAGCTTAATAGTTACCTAGACCACAGCATCGCTTTTAGGACTGTAACCAATATTTAAAACAGTATTTAAATCAGAAGAACAACAGATCTGGACTAGCATATAAAGGTGTACTTCAGATGTAATCCCAGAAGAGGACATAATACAGAGGGTTGTAACCACCCTCTTGCTGATGGAACACACTGAGATGGTAAGAATATTATACCACCAGTTAGGGTCTGGCTCCTTCTCCACCATCAGCATTCAGCTTAACATTGACACGCTCCACTCCTAGACACTAGACCACGGATCTTGCTAGATTAATTCAAATGAGGTTAGATTCATCTCATCTGAACCATTTTCATCTGATGCCACAGTCATTGCATTATCTTTCTGTTTAGGCTGACCGGGCGTATCAAGGAGCTCACAGTCCATGTTTAAGTTGCATATCAACCTACAGGGCCAACTTCTGCTAATCCCAGAGCTCCGTCTGTGTTTCTTAGTCCAGAGACTTA
Source organism: Pygoscelis adeliae (assembly GCF_000699105.1). Lineage (NCBI taxonomy): Eukaryota > Metazoa > Chordata > Aves > Sphenisciformes > Spheniscidae > Pygoscelis > Pygoscelis adeliae. Next base: position 242,900 of record NW_008825162.1, read on the forward strand.
AGTGAAGTTAGGGTGACAAAAGTGGGTTACCTTAAGATTACTGGTAACATCTGTAATGGTCTGGGGCTCCAGGGTTTCCTCCTCCAACATATCAAGATGATAAATAAGCTGAGGAATGAGTATATGAGCTGTGATATGGTTCTGCTTGAAAAAATTCATGAGATTTTTCAAAGCCTCTCCTTTCAGCATGAAAGGAAATGGCATGTGCCAGAAGAACAGCACCTCCTCAGTCTTGTCGAAATAGTCTGTTTTATACATGTATGCTACAATCAAGATTTATTCTTTAACTGCCAGGCACTGGGGTCAGTTGAGAAATATGCTCATATACATGGAGCAGCAAATCTAACATGGTCAAACTTTCATTAGCACATACTGTCTTCAGTATCATTATCCCTTAGGATTAAAGTTTACTTCATTATTCTACCTCTAATATTTAATTGATTTTTCTTTCATTTTGGCAATTTCAGTATTTTCTTTCTTTACAGAGCAGATTAATCAATACTTATAAAGTAGGTTAACAAGTTTTCCAAGCTCCCAGAAACAGATATTTTCGTGAAAAAATAAATCTTACCTTAACCTTATATTTTGTAAGGACAAATCTGTTCAGGTCTTGACAACCCTTAGAAACATTCAGTATTTCTCACTAAGAGGTTTCTGTTGGGGAAAAATCAGTACTTTTTCCACATAATTTTATCAAGTAAATGCTTTGAAAATATCTTTGTATTTGCCCACTACATAATTTCTTTCTGTCGCCCTTTAAGATCTTGACATTGGCAATCACAATACGCAGGCACAAATCCCAATTTATATAGAAAACCAGCTACAGTTTTCCGAGAGGCTGAATTCCAGCTTTGGCTCCTCTGTTTATGAGGCAATCATTCCTCTCTGGTCCCCTAAGGAAGGCCAGGGGACATCTTGCAACTTGTATGTTATCATGCATATGATATCCTCAATGTTTAACATTAGCCAGATGGATCCACTTTTGGACTCTGTGACCCTAAGCAGAATTGCCCGTGGGAACTACGTAGGGCATAAAGGCAAGATCTTGCAGTCACCTTGCTGTAAAGGAGAAGAGGGCTTCTACAGCATGGCCACAATGCTCCCACTGCTAGGCAGGGAAGAGGAGGAACATGTGGATGCCTGTCTCTACCCACCAGGGGCTTTCAGCAATCAGATCCTTGCTTCCCTGCAGGATCACTGCTATTTACCTCACTGTCTCCCATTCCTCTGTGTCCTCTCTTCCAAGCATTTTTTTTTGTTGTAACTCCTGCTCTGGTATTCAGGTATCTGCTCTGGTATTTTCATTAATTATTGTGGGAGATGCTGCAAAGGAGACAGTATCACTAGAGAGGACATCCTCTCCTGGGCCAAGTACCACTATACTGGGGTCCATCCTCTTCCTGAGGACTGACAATCTTTCTTACTTCTGACCGCACAGGTTCTTTACAACACCTCAGGCATTTTCCTTGCTAAGGAATGAGATTTAATTGCAGTAAGTCCCCAGCTCCTGAAAAGATACATCCCAGTCTGTTTCTTTTACAGTTTTAAGATACCTAATGTCTCCAAGCCTAAGCAGCAGAGTCTTGCTCCAGAAATACATTTCTAGACACCACTTTTTCCCTAAAACAACTGCACTTTGTGTCTTTCTCAGCCATCTACATGCTTTTACAGGCTCTCTTAACAGCATTTCTTGGACCTCTCACCATTCCCAGACTAAGTGCCTTGTACCCTAGGAAGAGGGTCTTTGCTCAAGCGCAAATTGTGTTACCAAATGGTTATACAATAGTCAGGCTGTAAAAGCTATTATAAAAAGAAGAAAGATCTATAGCTGCAGAAGAGGACATAATACAGTGGTGATACAGGAGAATGAAACCTCCTGGGATAAAAGGCAAGAACTTGTAAAATGGTCAAATGTGTTGTGGCACCCACCAATTTTAGAATAATTTTTCTTATCAGACATTCACTTGAAATACTTTCAACTTGCTTGGCAGTCTAGTTCTTCTACGCCTCATTGCAAATTTCTGAAATGCCAGTAGCATTATTCAACATTGCTGCATCTAATTTATTGAGCTTCTTTGCTATGGGATATTTAACAAAATAATAATGTGTTAGGCATAATTAGAACGTGACTAAATTAATTTCTGTAATGCCAATTATACTGGATTACTGCAAAAGTAATTCACACCTCTTGCTGTAGACCTAGTATCACCCGTAAGCCAGCTCACAGTATGAAAGGTACATGGCACACAGAAAATGGAAGCAGGCTTTGCCCGTGAAGACTGAAGCAAAAAAAGGCATCAAGTATTTCTGCCCTTTCCATACGCGCCAGTAGGATGTCACCCTCAGCCACCAACATGAAGGGAGCTGCAGGGATTTCTGTACGGATTATGCTCTTTATGCTAGCACCATGAATAAACCATTGCAATTAAGCACTGATGTAAGCACTGCTAAAATAGCTTACATTTATTTTGACTTTGTTGAAATGGAATTCTTCAAAGAGAATTGGGCAGTCAACCCTCACCCTTTCATCAACCCAAAGCAATGGGCAAATATGAAGGTTAATCTCACATGTTAACAACAACCAGGTGCACAACCCTGTGTGATCAAACCTTATGTTCAACAGAAAATGTAACCCGACACACTCTGAGAACACATTTACCTGGGCTTTAAACTTTGCCCCACATGACAGGAAGGGATATGTTGCGTTACAACAGGCTGATGACTTTTCAGTTCCAACCATGCCAAAGAGATGCTAACATTTCCAAAGCAGTAGGGAACATCACTGGTTGTAAGAGAGGAATGTCATAAGCACTTTTTTAGTGAGCTAAGTTTACAAAATCCTTTTTGAGACACGTGAATCTGAATAACCCTCAAGAAGAGTTTGGGGTGCTAACAGATGGGATGAGTTGCTAAATTCACACCTTATTCTGAGACCAACATTGGGCAACTCAAGAGACAGTAAGTGCTAGATCTTCAGCTATGCAGCTGTAAGGCAACTAGCAGCTTCGCTACAGGCTAGCACAGGATGAAGGAATCCTCTGGACCTAATTTAAGTAGGTAAGTTTCTTTTTATTTCCATAGCCTTTACAAGCATAGCAACTCAGTGAGGATTCTACAAACACATTATTTTATTCTATCTTATTCTGATTTATTCTGTGATTTCAGGTAACTGCCAATCACCAAGGTGGTCTGATCCTTCAGGGTGATGACCCTTAACACTGGCATACTCTAACACTCACAGAGCCAGCACATCAGTCCTTTTAACACACTGGAGAGTCGGGGCAATAGTATGTACCTCCACTTAGCCACACGGACTGTTTTGTGAACTAGCAGTACACACATCAGCAGAGAAAAGTATCTTCCAGAGACTGCCACTAACTGGCAAAGCTCCATGATGTGCAACAGAGCATCAGAGAGCATCTTAGTTATTTTGTCCTTCATTTTTCTTTCCTCAATTTATCACTGCTTCACAAAAAGAAAAGCATAGGTGCTAAGGACATTTAACGACAGCATTTTATTCTCCTCTAACACGTACTGCAAACCCATCGAAAAAGTAAAGCAGGCTCCTTGCACTGACATCAAGTAAGGCACTGATTGGATTCCTCATCTCTAAAAAGGTAATCTTTTTTTTTTTAAAGAATTACTTGTTTGATGAAAAATTAAGCAGCACAAGTTTTACAACTGGTGACGTGCTGAAAAGACTGATCTGCTAACATACCATGCTCAGGAAACATCCGCTGATGTCAATAGTCGAAAGCAGAAACTACTTATATATTGGTGATCTTTAAACAATGCTAAACTCCTTCAACACAGCTCATCAACAGAGTTCAAATATGCCAAGGCTTTTCTACTTCAGAGAATGCAAATGAGTATCTTCCAGTTTCCTTGCTTGGGGACATTTGCATTACGACAATTTACACAGACTTGACACCTTTCCTAACATTTCTTTTGAAGAAGCAAGAGTTAAATTTGAAATGTACAAAGTGTTCAAGTGCTTCAAGCCAGTGGTCTATGCTGGCTGCTGAGCAACGTGCAAACATTTGCATCCGTTTACTCTCCCTTCACATTTGCATGTTTTTCTTCATACTACCTCTATCTTTACTTAAAAGAAAAAGGAAAGATTGCAGTGAGGGCATATTATGGCTCAGAGAGGAGCAACCTTCACTGTTCAGAGTTTGAATCCAGCCAGCAAAAAATTCAGGGAACAAAGTCCAACTAACCAGTTTGGTGTCAAAACAACCATGAGTACCAAATCAGTTTGGAAAGCATAACACAGTCAAAAGAAAATAATGGAAGTACTGAGACCTAACTTGACAGGACTGCTGTGTACAGGAGTTACCAAGAGGAGCAGCTATGCTCAGAAGCCAAAAGAGCAGAGAAAATCATGGTGAAAATGGAGCACAGGAACACAGGCAGGCACAGGCAAGTCACAGACTTGAGAAGAAGCTGGGAGGAGTGCTGCGACACACAGTAACATGGAGAATCCTAACAGCAAGCTGCTAGTCAGAGCTAGCCTAGAACGGGCTTGGCATTGTGCAAGAATGGTAAAATCTTCAGTAGTTGTCCCGCTTGAAAGAAAACCTTGGGTTAACGACGACTCTATCCCTTAATCCAGCTGATAATGTTTCTCACACCCTCTTGCATATGCCATTACAATGCCAATAGGCTAAAGTGAATTCTTACGGGTAACGCGAAGCCCAATCTATCAAATTCAATTGTAATGTGTCTTACCACTTGTAATCAACAACTTTGGACTACCACAAGATATTGTCCTTGATACAGGGAGTAGCAGGTGAAATATCCACTTGCATCCACTAGCAAGTGGAAATTGTTTTTTATTTCTGAGGAAGTTATTAACAGCAAAAAGTTGCTCACCATTTTGATGCAGGGAAAAAAAGGACAACATAAAAGGCTAAGTACAAGAAGCAATCAGAACTATTGCTGTAAGTCTGGAACCAGCTTTAAGAATAGTCAAACACTCCTGAAATAGCAGTGATGAGGAGGAACGTTGAGGAAAAGACAAAAGAACAAAGGAGGTGGGACAGCACTAACATCTAAAGACTACTTTCTGAAGGAAACGATTGAAGTGTTCCAGGTAGACTTAAAACACATCTGTGTATGATACAAGAAACTGCATTAACACATTTAATGAGATCATCCAGACTGCAAATATTATGTCAACAGTGTTATACATAAATTGTTTGCAAAAATTAGCTTGCTGGTTCTGCTTTCAGAAGAATGGCCTGTTTGGCAAAAAGTATATCTTTTTTTTCCTCATCACATCAAGTAGTCCAGAAAAAAAGAACAGCCCCCCCCGCTTCAAATCTCACAAGTTTTGTAGACAAATCTTGCACATACAGATTTAAACATCTGTGCCCAAAAAAGGTTCTTATATGTCAGTGAAAAAACATGTGCGCACTCAGTAAAATGAAGTATCTCCTTCACAAGCAGAAACCATTTCACAACAGCTCTGTGGCTGAGAGGCAGTGAAGCACGAAGACTAGAGCACAATTATTATTTCTCACTGAAGAAGTAGGAGGGGCATACATTAGAAGATAGCAGGTCTGGAGTATACAAACAGAAATACATTATTTCCCTTAGTCTTTAATTGAATTGTAGGTCCCATTAGTACAGGATGTTGTGAAGGATAAATGGGTTCTAAAAGAGATTAGATGAACTCACAGAGAGCAAACAGGTCTGTCACAGAATATGAAACACAACTGTTAGAATACAGCTGGGTCATGAAGTGTCTAAATAGCTTTCTGCTGAAAGCTGGTGTGATGCGCTTGTGAAAGGATCACTTTATACATGGCCTGTTTGCTAGACCCTTTGCGTCTATTCCTTGCTCCAGCTGAAGACAGGACACTAGGCTTGACAGACCTTTGCTCTGATCACTGTTTCTTCTTCTACTTCGGCAGGTCCTCAACTACCGACTTACTCATCTTTTAATATCCCAATGTCTTGGTTCAAAAAATTATTCTTTAAGATCTTCTAAATTAGTTACCGTAACACCTATAAGCTCAGGGGTTTATTATGTATTACATTGAAGCTTGAGGGATTTGGGACTGCTTCAGATCCATTCAAGAAATTGGGAGTAATACATTCTTGAGAACCGTATCACCAGAAGCTAATCATTCTACAGTACAAAGGATTTTCTTAAATCTCAGTAGCAAACTTCATAAAAAACCCTCAGGTGTACATCATTCCCATGGACTCCACATTCTCAGTCCTAACTGGCTAGAATGTCACAGTCTGTAAACCTCCATATTTCTCTGTTCTCGTCAAGCTTTAACATGAGCCAAAGTTACGGATAAAGAACAGCCAGAACACCACAGAGAAGCTATAAAAGCCGACTCCCCATTACCTCTGCACTCCTTTGATAATCCTGACAACTTTTCTTGCAAATTTGAGCAGCTAAAAGGATGCTGATCTCATGATACATAGAATCATGGAATAGTTTAGGTTGGAAGGGACCTCTAAAAGTCATCTAGTCCAACCCCCCTGCCCTGGGCAGGGACATCTTCAACTAAATCAGGCTGCTCAGAGCCCCGTCCAACATGACCTTCAATGTTTCCAGGGATGGGGCATCCACCACCTCTCTGGGCAACCTGTGCCAGTGCTTCACCACCCTCAGCGTAAAAAATGTCTTCCTTATATCTAGTCTGACTCTACCCCCCTTTAGTTTAAAGCCATTCCCCCTTGTCCTGGCGCAACAGGCCCTGATAAAAAGTCTGCCGCCATCTTTTTGATAAGCCCCCTTTAAGTACTGATAGGCTGCAAGAAGGTCTCCCCGAAGCCTTCTCTTCTCCACGCTGAACAACCCCAACTCTCTCAGCCTTTCTCCATAGCAGAGGTGTTCCATCCCCCTGATCATTTTCGTGGCCCTCCTCTGGACATGCTCCAACAGGTCCGTGTCTTTCTTGTGCTGAGGGCTCCAGAGCTTGACACAATACTCCAGGTGGGGTCTCACCAGAGCAGATGTGGAGTTATCACTTGTTTCAGGCAGTATTCTGTACTCTACACTGCATGTACATATTTGCAGATAATTTGTTCCAGGATACATAACTAAAGAGTCTTCCATAATGTGATGGCAATAAAAAAAAAAAATCATATATATAGAACAACAAAGCCACACTATTGTTTCAGTCTCATGCCAAATGCAAGGAACCCATCTTTCAAGTTTTCTCATCAAAATTGCACGCATTTGTATTAGTTACTTCTTTCAGTCTGTGTCTGCAGCTGCAGCATGTGAAGTAGAGCAAAGGCCTTGTTAAGGAGATTCTTCCGCTGTGAGGCAATACTCTCAAACAGCAAAGTTTTAACTTAAAGATAATCCCATTCACAAGTTCCCAAACTCTGCCCAAACCTTATTATTTGAAACCTAAATTTAAATTCATAAAAATAACATCTGATTCAATTAAAGATTCACCACAACTCAAAGCTTTTATTCTGGTAATCTTTATCTGCTTAAGAGAAGAATCCTAATTTTTGTGAGAAGTTGAGCTTCCAAAATTAGAGCAAGAAACATGGTTATAAAAAAACAATGGGTGGGTTTTTTTGGTTTAGTTTTGGTTTTTTTCAAGTTCCATCATATGTAGCTCAGCTAGAAATCTTTGCTTTCAGATATAGGTGTCTGAGGCAAAACAGTGAACACAGCTTGTGAAAGTGAAAAGAAAACTAATTTTTACAAGCTTCATAGAAAAAGCGCTCTGCAGAGGAATGCAATTTTTATATTCACTTGCTTTAAACTAATGTTAATAAATCGTTAATAATTAAGACTTTTTGTTTTATTTTTGCATCAACAATAAATGTTTATTGGTCTCCTGCACAGAAATTACATTCCCACTTTTTTTTTTTTTGGCAAGTCATTTCTTCATTCTGATTTACATTTTTGGTCATGAAAGCATAAGGTAACTAGCTACATTACCTATAGCCGTCCAACTGTTTGTTCATTAACAGCACAAACTAATATAACATGAATATTTAAGCTGCACATACTAATTTTTGCTCTGACTGAAGTAACTAAAAATACTCAGCTATGCACGTTCTAAAATACTTTGCCATACATAGATGTATAAAATGAATCCAGTATTTTTGGTAATAAATTGTACTATTATTCCAAGGGGAATTTTATGCAGACAAAACCCTTAAGTATTTTACAGCAAAGCACTTTTCATATATGTTAACACACACAGACTCTGATTGAAGAGAGCCCGCAAATGAATCCACGTTTCCTCGAGTTGTGTTGACAGTCTGGATACCTCCTCCAATAGGTTTGGCTCTGATGACAGAATCTTAAGATGTAACTGAAAATGAAAACAAGTAGTTAGTGAAACAAATACAGATAATAAAAAAACTCGAAAGATCAGTTTCCTCATTCAATTCCAATACCTTACTTTCAGGAATGTCCCAAGTAAGGGAAGGACTCTTTCCTTCAATTAATTCCCTCCATTTAATGCTGTCTCCCTTTTACTAGTCTTTTACAAGCCATTTTACTCCCACATATATATCAGATGGGGTAAGACAGAAAAATCTCTAAAATACATTATTGCTTTACTAGATCTTCTGCCGCTGCTGCTGAATCTATCCTAATCACACACTTCTCTAGATGGTAACTTTCTCCTCTTTCCAACCTGCATCACAAATTCCTCTTTAGGCTAGAAAGGCTAAACAGGTGCCCTGAGGTCAATCAGGATTATTATTTTAATTATCCATGTTGCATAAAGCAAGAAGAATGATGCCAGCACACTCTATACAGGGAGATGATGTCTCTCTATGTAATAAACAGTAACCTTGGTAAAGCATAAAGAAAAGAAACCTCTCGATCCCGTAGAGAGGCAGTACATTATTACCACTTAATGGATGGTATAGTTATTTTCCTGGCTACAACTTAAATCTGGAAGTCTTGCTAAGCTCAGAGCTGTTTTACTTTGAGCCTACAACAAAAGATACTGGTGTTCATGTGTCACAGGGTGAGTTTATATTATTCTACTGTAGTTCAGATCAGGAGTACATTTCTGAGGCAAATTACCTAGCTGTCCCTAATACCCTGCAAGAACTAAATTTCTTTTGTATGAAACTAAACAGAAAGATGAATTCTAACATCTAATATTGCAAGTATTAATCACATCCAGTCCATGTGACTAGACTAATAAAAACCAGACTAATAATAAATAGACATGACAAAAAGCCACTGGTGAATGAATATCAAGACCTCAACCCTAAGTGTTTCACTGTACAGATTTACTCCTATTCGTCTGCACTACTTGTTCTTGTGAAAGCTGCCCCATGCGTTCTATTTAACACTAACAAAAGGAAAAGAGTAAGTCATGTTTGTCCAGCATTACACTCTATCATTAAAACCAATCCCTGCAATATTGCTATTAAGAAATATTCAGTGAAATAGACAGTATTACATGTGTCTGAATGCCTATATCAACTTTTTCCTAGTAAACTGTAAGTAATTGCTTTCCCACAGTTTCATAAATCAGAGTATCTTGACAAGGTAAGCATTTGTACATCAGAAGGGTTTCACTCTTCTGCAGAACCGCCTTTGTTCTAAGAATAACTGCTACTGTATTTTATCACAATTACTTTCTAACTTCCACACACCTGGGAATAATTTCTGTGATGCTTAACAGGTAACATAAGAAAGGCAGCCCACTGACATGGAAAGTAGAAGTCAGGCTTGCAACGGCTAGTGGTAAGTCCAACAAAATGCCTATTTTACTTCCCCAAACATTGTCCACTGAATTCTTTTCCTACTTAAGACATAGCGTATCTTAGCTTAGCACTTAACAACCATTAAGAAGTTAGGTAATGAATACTAGAATAAAACCTGTCTGGCATGGTCCTCTTCACAATATCTGGTTTTTGCAAATTTTTCTTGACTGTGACCAGGTGAGTTGTCAAATTATCCAATACATTCAGTTAGTCATTTTAAAACCATCCCCAACAAAAATCACTTAAGATTAATTCTTTCGAGCAGACAATTTACATCCTTTTACTGCACAACCATCATTTTAAACAGAACTAACATAAAATTTTATAAGAAAATTGTTACCTTTAAAAATAGTGCAAGGTACGCCTGAGCAAGTTCAAAGTTGTACTTCTTGTTCAGCATCATCCCAATCATTCTCAAAAAGCTTAGCATCACCTCCACTGAGCCACCACCTTCAGGGGCCAAACCCCTTAGTTCTATCTCAATATTAGATGGTCCCAAGCTTTTCAGTAAGTTAAGTGGAGCTGCATCTGTGTTAAAGCATTAAGGGATACATTATCAGCAACATCTGCAGAAAAGAATCTTACAAATCCTTCAGGTGGACAGGTTTATTCCAAAATTCTGAAGCAGTGACCATATGTTTCAAGTTTTGACTGTTCCCTTACTTTTTTGTTTTCCAAAAAATGCCATCCTGCTTTTAATTTACTGTCCCATCACATACTACAGAGAAGTACATCTCTAATAAGACAGTTGCATTTTGTTTGTAAGTTCACCTTGAAAAATACAAGTAACATCTTTGTATTTGTATCACTTTTTTCCCCATTTCTGTCTTTTAAGCTGAAAAAAGATTGTATTAACTACATAACATTGTCATTTTACATCTCTTGGCAAAAGGAACATATGTACTTGGGACTTCTAGCTGTTACTGCAAATATATCCTAGAAGAGATAGGGTACTACTTTTACTAGGAATCTTTACAGTATTTACTCTTATTGACATCAAGCTAAATCGAGGATCATCTGGTGCATCTAAGGTAATTATTACTTTTGTTAAGTGAATTCCTCCTGCTTTTCCTGGGAGCTGGGGGTAGTGGAGTGGGGGAAATCTTTTCCCTAGTAGAAATACATGCAATTTACAAACTCTTTCCTCCTCTTCATAAATGTTCTTCTTCAGGATTTCTACAATCCTACCCGATCTTTGATAATTCCATCCATTTGCTTTACAAATGCAGAAATAAAAATATGTACGGTTGCAGACACAGCTGTTGTTAAAAACATTTTTTAAAATGTCTTCTAATTAATATTTCTTTTGCTAAGCAGTTGCTAAGAAGAGCAACTTCTTATACTCTTATATCATGGTAACTAATGGTATCAGGCATTGGCTAATATTCCTTAGGTGGTATAAATCTGTTTCCATCTGTATTTGATTCCTATGAAAATCATTAGCTAGTTTTAAATGCAATTGTGATATTAACAGTACTAAACAGATGCATTAACTCATTTTTGTGCTGTGACATTAAAAAACCAAGCATAGAACGTATTATGAAGCTGGTACACATACAATATGGAAAAAGTGCCCAGCTCAACCTATGTTCCATAGTCCTGATCTGAGGTACCAAACCCTGTCTCCATCCCAATGGTAAGCCAGGATGGCTTCTAGTATAATACTATTTATTTGCATAGCCTAATTGCATAGCCTATTGCATTAATAGCATAGCCTAACCTTTAGAAGAGATGTTTGTAAACTAGCAAGCACAGAGCTTCCTGAGTCAGGATCAACAGGCTCCCTGGATTGGGATTACAGCACAGACCGTGGGGCGCACCTGCCTTACAGCAGAGAGGTGGCCTGAGGGAGGCCCACGGGACCACTACTGCAATGCATCATGGAGTGCACTTGCTCCCTGGTACAGCCAGCCTCTAGGTGTTTGGTTAGGTTTTTAAATACTCACCTGAAGTTTCACTCTCCTCTGAGCAGCTCTGAAGCAGCTTAATAGACTACTATCAATTGAAATACTAAAAACACAGCATAAAAACAAACCTCGTTTGTGATAGATAGTAAAGCTCTGCACACGAAATGTTTTAAGTGCAGTTGAGTAAGCTGGACATCTCAGAAGAGTTTAAGAAGGGGTAGAAAAATTCCCAGCAGAACTGCCTTGTGGACAAGCTACCAGTGACTGTCCATTTACATTTCCAAGACAGCTATATTAGCAATAACTTCCAAAAGTCTAAATTTCAATGATTCTGTAGCAGCACAAGTTAAACAGGGAAAAAAGCAGGTACATTCCACAGGCAATTTAAGTGACTGAATTTCAAAATGAATTGAATGTTAAAAGAAATCCAACAGCTTATTTTTGTATCAATTATTCCTTCTTAAGCTTTACATTATAAAGCAATCAATTAAAGCTCTAAGTTTGCTGAATGTTTAGGTAAGTAGCCCTTGAAAATAAACCTTGCTAGGCAAATTATGTTTTTCATGTTTCAGTGAATCACCAGACTATTCCTTACCAGATCATTCCCTTCCTTTCTCACCCTACAAATAATATAAAGCGCCTTTTCTGGGTGAGATCATCACAATCTCCAAAGAAGTCTAACCGTCTTAGGAACGTTACCTTCTCTCTCTATATGGGTTTTAGCCAGAACTGGGCTCCATGCTACAAGCAAGCTGGAGTACCAATGGATCTTTGATCTAGATTGCCTATCTATGTATTAGTCAGCTTTATATATAACATGTCATTCTCTTTGCCTTTGTTATGGTACTAGGCATATTTTTTTTTTCCTCACACATTACAATTTTGGCATTAGAAATCAAACATTTATCAAAATATTATTAGCATCTACATTTTTAGTGAAATGTCTTGTTAACTTACATTCATTAGTGCTCAGGGCTTCTTCAAGGTGAATGTAGAAATCAGATTTCTGTGCCAGTACTCCAAGGTTTACTACCTTCGACTAGACCATGAAAGTATAACAAAGTGTACATGAATATGCAAACATACTTTTACATCTCAACTATTTTCCTTCTGACAGAATAAAAGACTTTAAGAAAGAAAGTATTAATGTAAATGCATTAAAACTGGTACTTTGAAGTCTTTAGCAGGATTTCACTCAGCACTAAAAAAACATTTAAGATTTTCTTTTAAAATACACTAGGTAAACATTATTATATTGATTCTTGTTTTTACCTGTGTATCATTTTCTTCCTCTGGAGCAATGTATCGGGGTATAAGACCAGGAACTGTTGGTATGAAGAAAGGGGCTGACTTGGGAACTTTTGGTGGCTCTCTTGGTTTATTTTTTTTCTGTTAATTAGATATTTGAATTAAAATCATCATCATAGTAAGAACATGTGGGAGTTTTCTTTGTCAAGAATTTTATTTTAAAAATACTATGAAAACTGTAAGGTCTAACTGAAAAGTAAATACATAGGTAAAATGTTTTACCACTAAATATGAAGCTACTATTTAGAAGAAAAACAGCCCCTCTCCCAAATCCCAGAAAATGTGAAAAGCACCATATAGTCTTCTACTGCAAAATCTTGAAAAATACCTGAAAAGTGGGACCAAATTTTGTGATTAGGTAAATGCAGGTCATAGAACAAGGGCAAATATAACTGGCTGTATACTACAATTTTTTGCGCATTCCTTCTTTTTCCAGTTATGGGAATGCCCAACAGCGATTTGGAGGCATAACTTAGAGCAGCTTTAAAGGCACTCACTAGGTATTTCCATGTCAATGCAGCTGCCTTCAGACAGCTATTTTGCATGTTGCAGAAATAGTAATGGCAAAAGTTATGAAACAGTTCCTCCTTCTCAAGGAGGAACATCCTAAGAATGGTTAAGACAACTGTTTGTTTTACATTACAGGAGAAATAGCCCTTATTTTACCTCCTTCTTAAAATATACAAGCCAAATACTACAGTAGATAGATAAGCAATCTTGTGCCTAATATCATTACCTTGATAACATCAAGACTGAGGAGATTTTTCCACCTTGATTCTGGTAATGAGGAAAGGGTCACCAGCTGCTCTCCCAATTGCTCAGGTGAGACATATTCTATCATTTCATCACATGTTTCTTCATCTCCTGCCACATCCACATCTTTCAAGAACAGGTATCTTTTATGAACATACATACTTTACATTTACTTTTTTAAAAATCAAACCAACATGATTATTTCTTTTGCAATTTTTGAAAAACACATGCATAACAGCTATATATATGGGTGCTAACATAACATATAGCTGAAAAGCTACAGAAACAATCTTTATTAACCCTATGAAATATTAAATTTAAATTGCGAACAATTGTAGCTAAAATGCAGAGTTGGATAAACAAGATTTTAAAGTCTAACAAGTTTTATATCATTTCAGCCAAAGCAGATAAAACCAATTTATGGAAGTCCTAAAGGAAAAATGATGGATTACTTCTAAAATTTTGTTAACCGTTTAAAAATATGTACATAGCAATTTTAGTTCTGGGTTACAAATCCATAAAATCTGCACTTAAATACGCACAATATTCACCACCTGTTCATGGGTATGACTGAAGTGGCACATAAAAATGAAGAAAATCTCAACATTGAAGCACAACATCACACACCAAAAGATAATGCAGTCTGTCATTAGGTTTTCTCTGTACTTCCTATGTGGTCTTGACCAAACACCTCTACTTTCCCTTCTTTTTTGCAAAATACTACATGGCTGAAACCATGAATGTGATAGAAAAGCCTAAAACAGCAAAGAAATGTAAACCATTAAAAGCTCTGAGCATCTAAACAGGAACTTTACATTTGCTGAAGACAAAAAGTGAATTAAAGCATTCAGCCGGAATCAGTTTATAGGATTAAAACATTCAAAGTTTTGGGATGAAATCCTGTCTCCCTAATTTAAGTATCTAAAATAACTATGTGCTTAATAAAGCAGTCATCATCAAGTATGTTCCTCACTCTTTCATGCCGTCAATAGCTAGGTGTGTTTCTCCTCCAGATGGAGATCTAAATGTAGGCACTGCTAAACTTGGGCAGACAAGATCTCCATCTAGAGGCCTTCAGAAGCACAACTATTTCTATTAAATGTATCAAAAAATGCAATTTAGGCCTTTCTTTCACTGGGAACCTAGCACAGGTACATGGCAGGTCAGCTGAACCCAATTCTCTTGCCAACAAGACAATATACAGCAGTGAAACTACTATGGCATACAGGCAGACAAAAAAGTTGCAGGGAAGTGGAACAAAGAACAATCCCCTTCTCACCACCCAAACAGTAACGTTTATTTCAAACTGGCCTCACAGATGTCAAAACGGAAGGTATTTACACAAATCTGGGATTAAAGAAAGCCAGCAAATAGCACAGATGTTTTTATTACCTACAAAATCTCCTTGCAGATGTGGAGATCATCACAATGTAATTCTTTATGTCTGAACACAGAAACATGACTAGATTTTAGTAAATAATATTAGCTATGAGTAAGTATGCCAAAAATGCTAGAAGCAATAGGAACAGCTCAGAGAAAGAATGCTAAGACACAGTGAGTTTTCACTGAGGAAGCAAACCATCTTCTGTTTGAAATATAATACCAAACCGAAAATAGAATACTTTTTCATCTGAAGACTACCTTGCACAGGGCAGGTGCTAGGGCGTGTCACCATAGAAGGTTCATAATCTGCTGGAAGGGGCCGTAAAGAGACAAGTGAAAACAGAGAACGGTTTGACCTGAAAAATAAGACAGACATTTTAAAAACAATTTTCAGGTGAATGGGAACAAGTATTTTAGACATAATTTTTACTGCTGTCTAATACTACTGCACTATGGCAATTCACCACGTTCTATTCAAGATTAGTTTTCCTCATCTACCAGATAAACAAGAAATGAAACATAGCAATATACATCATCTGAAAATCTGAAACATAAAAGTTATGCTGAAGTATTATTGCCAAAAACTTTTAACACATACGGCATTATGAAGTATGATTACTTTAATCATTGCCAGTTACTGTATGTACTTGAAATGGCAAAATTGCCTACCTAAAAAGCTTGCTTTGTACTTAATATGTACAATACATTATGCAAATATAAATGATTCAACCTGCTTTCACAGGATTTCAGAGTAGCACTCTTGGCAAATTTCCTTGAGGTTTCGAACATACACACAAGTCATTCTGGCAAATGATTTTTTCTGTCAGTATAAACGAGGGCTAGGTAAAAACATTTGTCATTATTCACAATGAAGCTCTTTTACTTAAGCATAGAAAGGTCTAACAATTGAACACCCCTCAGGCAAAACTAAAGGCAACAAATGTAACCTGAAAGATCAATCTATCTATCAAAAGGAAAAAAAAAACCCAGACCACTGAAAAGGTGTGTTACTTCAGTACTGGAACTAATCCGTCGTTTGCTTTAAAGCCGTATCAGGAGGAAATTGAACTAAAACACTTCTTACATCTGTGCTGATCTATCATTAATAAACAGAAATAATCGCAACTTCCAAATTCTAGTCAGAAGTCTCAAACAACATTGTATACCAGGACAAGAAAAGACCTTCAGAAACTAACACTATATGAGCAGTGACATTTCAAAAGTGGTAAAAAAAAAATAGTAGAGTCAAAGCAAAACTTTAGGAATGGCATAACAGGAATTCTTTAGAGTAAGAAACAAACATTTGGAAAAAAGAGATCATTTAATTATCAGAATAAATATCTTAACTGCAAGAGATTTCAAGATTTACGAATCACAACAATACAGAATACCTGTCTTAATTAGAATCAGAGAAGACAAAACCCTGGAGACAATACTTTGCAGAACAGTTCTCTATTTGCGATAAAGATGATTAAAAGAACTCTTCCCCATCTGAAATTCTGTGTAGAAATAGATGTATTACATACTCACCACAAATAAATTCCAAGATCATCCACATGTGTTGAAGCTAGAAAATCTCCTGTAGGAGACATAGTAAGGCTCACAGCTGCAGAGTCTACCAAAAAACAATCTATGAGGCTAAGGAGAGAAAACACAACGGAGAAATTCTCAGCAAGATGAACTTGTTTACCTATGCATACCTGAATTACAGCACAAATACGACTGAATGCAAGCAGGACACTGGAAGTATGTATACAAACTAGCGTATTAGAAGTATCCAAATATGACATATAAACTTAGCAAATGAACGGCACTGTACAACAAAACACTCACCTCTGTAAAATTCTCTAAAATCAGCTAAAGCTGGTACATTTATGCTACCTCCTTAGACATCCACATTCTGTGGAAAATATGATGAACCATCCATCCACATTCAACTCCTTATACCTAACACTAACCTTTTTAGTGGCCACAAATTTTGTACTTCCAATCAGCCCCATGCTACTCTGACCTCATCTTTTAATGCTCTGCCGTTAATTGTCAATTCCCTCTCTCAAGATACTTCACATACACCTGGTTAACACTAGGACCTAATGTTCCTGAACTAAAGGATGAACTGTACACTGCAAAATTTGATTAGCTGCAACAGTTTGTTTGACATTACCACATCTTCAGCCTGATATACCATTCCTTGATCATCCCTTTCACTATTGCAGAAAACTGAAAAAACACCACATAAAAAGAAAGTTAAAATATTCAGTAGCATGTGAGTATTTTGACAATAAGCCACTTTTGAGTTCTGGATGATGCCACAAGTCCTGGATGACGCACACCCTAGTAGACTTCCACTCAAGCCTGGGTTCAGAGTGCTGCTTGTCACTTGAGGTATAAATTTCAGTTACTTCAAATTGTAAGAAGCAGTTGAGTTTGACAACTAGTTCATTGAGAGAAACAAAAAGAACAAATGGAGAGCTTGAACACTTTGTTCTTGTTTACAGACCAAAAATCACAAAGTGAGAAGTGATGAGAGCAGCTAGTTCTATAACCCTGTTCTGTTCACTACCCATAGAAAAAATTGATGTAACAAAGCAGTTTAAAACGTATAATCTTGTGGGCATGTATTTTCTTAGATACTGAGCACTCCTGTGATGGTTTGACAAAGCATGTTAAAAATAAAAGCTATTTTTTTCCTCTGAATGCAATGTTTTATTCATTCTGCATGCTGTTAGACACGTTACAAGTAAAAAAGTATTTGGGTAAGAGCCACATCATTCATCACTTTCAACATAAAATATACAAACACTAAACCCATAAATGCCAGAACATGTATCAGTTACACTGATATTTTGCACACAGTGCACAATGGCTAAAAAATTTACCATAAATACTGTTTCTAGTTTCAAATCCATCCTTTTACCACAATCTTTATCGGTAACTGAGAAATATTGTTCAATAAAGCAACCGTAAGAAACAACTGCAAAACAGTTATCATTAAATTAAATTTTTCTACTTACTGAATTTAAATCACAATTAAAATTACAGACTTGGGGGGGGGGAAATCAATCCACTACAGAACAATGAGAGATATATTTGTAATTTTTACAAAAAAATGTACAGCAATAGCTAAATGAATCCTGCCTGGGGGCTGAAGGCATTCACTTTTACACTTGCTGCCTAACTGCAAAAGTGAGACAATGGAAAGTATAAAATTGCTGAGCTCACAATATCAACACATTTCTTACACCATTCTGTCTCAAGTACTCCATCCAAACTACAGTCAGCTTGTACCTTTGATTCCTTAATTTGTCTATGCAAGCTGCACTGCAGGAAGAAAAATTTACAAGGAGGAACCTTGCCATTATGCAACTTTCTCTACAGAAATTGGTAATTTTTTCCCCAATTCTCAAAAAGCCCTACATAAAAAACATGCACTAGGAATACTTATATTACATAAGGACAGTTAAGCAGCATTCCCAAGTAAAAACAGGTGTTCAGTAAGTAAATGGTATGACATCTATTAAAGTCAGTTGGTATTTTTCGTAATGTAGGACTTAGTCATCTAAAAACATGTTTTCCATCCTTTTGTAAGGACAATATCAAAGCTGAGTCTTTAGAATGCACAGTTTATAATTTGGTTCTTCTATTTATGAGCTAATATACCACAGTAGAAGTAAATCAAACACCTGGCTTTTTATTAAAAGCTGTTCTTTGTTTTCAATACACTCTTCTGCCTATAGGTATGGGTAAACCTTTCCTTGAAATCCTGGAAGAACAATCTAACCTAATTACTTTCAAAAACAGGGTATGTCATGCACCTGCCTAGATTTCAGCTTGACCAGAATTTCTTGCAGTTACTTAGAGAGAAGAGACAAAATATTTACTTATGTGTTACATGCAAACAAGAACTACTGTTAGATTACTTTTAAAAAACAGTATGAATGGATTCTTACTGCAAAGTGTTATGTTATTAAAGAAATGAAAGATACAAGTAACATTTCTGAAGTTTTATAATTAATGCCACACTTTTTTGTAGGCATATCATTTTGGAAGGGAAAGACAGTTAGAAAGAGGAAGTCCAAACAGAGTGTTAATTTCCCCCCCATTTACACTAGAAAAAATACAGTTACTGTCCATCCTGTCCCATTTTAGACTGGTGTCATTCATCATGTAAGAATAGGTCAATTGTTTGTTGAGATTCAACACACTTTTCATAGTAAAATGAAAACTTTTACAGTACACAAAATTATTTACCAAACCACATCAACAAAAATAACGAATCCCAATGAAACCATTCAGTCCCAGGTATGACCAGAGCTGCACACTGCATAGCACTACTTTAAATTATTAAAAATCTATCTGATGTGGTAAAAGAATGCATTGGCAGAACTCAAAGTTACTTTTTGGCCTGCTTTTTTCTGGGCTCCTGAATTATTGTGTGTACTTGTGTACTTCTTGGCTAAATTTCCTTCTGGAAGACTACTCACAGTGGATCATAAAAGAATATTTTTGGCAGTTGCAAGCATGCACAAATGAAAAATATAACTGAACTAAAGCCTTACTGTGTTGCTAAAGTCAATGTAAGTGACAACAGGCTTCTATTTACAAAACCAGCTGGAGTACTGCAGCATTCAACTCTGGGGCCCCAAGCACAAGACAGACATGAAGTTAGAGCAGGTCCAGGAAAATGATCAGAGGGCTGGAACATGTTTCCTATGAAGAAAGGCTGAGAGTTGGTGTTCTCCACCCTGGAGAACAGAAGGCTCTGGGGAGACCTTATTGCAGCCTTTCAACACTTAAAGGGGGCTTGTAAGAAAGACTGAGAGACTTTTTAACAGGGCCTTTTTAATAGTGACAGGACAAGGGGCAATAGTTTTGAACTGAAAGGGTGTAGATTTAGATTGGATATAAGGAAGAAATTTTTTATGTTGAGGGTGGTGAGACACTGGAACAGGTTGCCAAGAGAAGTTGTGGATGGCCCATCACTAGAAATGTTCAAGGTCAGGTTGGACAGCGCTTTGAGCAACCTGATCTACTCAAAGATGTCCCTGCCCATAGCTGGGGGGTTGGACTAGATCTTTGAAGGTCACTTCTAACTCGACCCACTCTATGATTCTATGAATACTTCAACGTATCACAAAGCAATTCACCTTAAGCAATCTCTTGTCATTTAGATTATAGTGCGAATTTGTTCTTTGTCTGGAAGCAGCACTCATTTACACTACATGAAAACTCCAGGTTTCATCATTAGATCTGCAGGACATAGTTATCCCATATAGCCAGAAAAAGGCACATAATCGCTAGCATTGCACACAACTAAAATACTGGGTACTGAGTTGTTACTGCAAGTACAACTTTGAATATCACATAGTACAGGCTGGTGACAGATAATCAAGCCGGAAGGCTTTTTGACACCTAACAGACAGAAAGGGGATTATAATAAATTTTTGCTGTAAGTTTTTAAACTGACTCACCATCCAGAGGGAAGGTCCCAAGTCTTAATGGTACAATCCATTGATGAAGTTATTAGCCAACGACCATCAGGACTGAAAGTCTAAAATAAAATAGTCAATTTAATGGCACAACTGAAAAAATCAGTCCCCGCAGGAGGTCCTGTTTTACACAGTTCAAGATCAGATTTCTCCCTAACACCAGGATAAAATGGTCTAGCCATAAAACAAAACTGACACCGCCTCATTGAAAGTGAGAAAAGGACAAAAACGGAAGCTATTTCGGAACAGGTTTAAATATATGACACAGGGTACATCTGGCTGTTAGTAAAAGCACTTTGGTCCTTGCTTTTACATTAATGATGAAAACCACTGAGCATAAAACTGAAGAAATTAAATAAATACTTACTTACTAGCACTCAGAATTAAATCAGACGCTAAAAACTATTTCGATGAACTCTACAAAGCACTATTATACAAGGTGTAACGTAAGCAATTATCAGTGTGTTGCATAATCTCAGATCTGTTTACACCTTTTATTTACCTGGCTCATCTTTTCTATATATACAGTTAAGACTTGCACAATTTTGCTCCTCAACATGGTTTTCATTATTCCTAATGCTTTGTTTTGTTAAACCCAAAATTAGCTTGTTGCAAAGTTATAGTAAAATCCCAAAGCACAGTAAAAATGCATGGCCATTCAAGTTGACACTACACATTTTAACTTGAAAACTAACACGGCCAAAACTGCTGTAGAGCTGAACTACAACTTTACTATTCACAGCTGAACACAATAGTCAGTGACTTAATATATGCAGAGAAATCCACCATCTTTAAAATGAATTAGGTATTTGTATATGTCACCTGTTACAGAAAATGAGTTAATAATTACCATGTCATTAATCCGTCCATGGTGTCCTGAGAACGTCCTGACAATCTTCCTGGTTTCTATATCCAAAACACTAATACTGAAGTCATCAAAGGCAATTCCCAGAATACCACTGCCAAGAATCATTAGCACATATGATAGTGAATACTCAGAGACAAAAAATAAAAACAACATCCTAACATTGCTCCAAAAATCTTTTACCCTGAGATAATATCAGATAAACAGTATTACATTCCTTCAGTCTAGTAAAATGTCTTGTAGTCATTTTGTTTTGTCAGTTGTAGTCAGTTGTATTTCCAGCATCAGAAATTTAAACTTTACTAGAATATCTGGTTGCCATCCTAGACTTATGTACTTACAGCAAAACAATATGCACATGAAATAGCTTCAGTTTCTTACCTGTCTCTGTGAAGCAGAATTCCACTTGGAGAAGAAAGCAGCTCAGTGGAGTAAACTAGATCTTTAGTTTTGAATTTCCAAAATTTAATTAATCCTTCACTACCAGCTGTGATTACCAGCTGGTTTAATCCATCCACTGCTACCCCCCTAATGGCCCCCTCATGTGCTGCAAAGCAAGGGAAAAGAAAGTTGTATTTCAGAATTTAACCATAGGATAGAAATCAGCAGAATGCCAAACACTCTTCTGTATGTCTTCACCTACCCTAAATGAACAGTAAACATGTGACAAACAATTCTAAAGCCACCTGACAAGACTGCTCAAATATTAGAAGTTTCTTTGTCAGTACAGAAACCAAATTGCTTTCAAGCAAGCACCTAGAATACAATACAAAAGTTGTGAGTAATTGAAACTGAATATTGGCTTTTATTTTTGCTTTCAGTTTGGGGGGCTTTTTTTGAATGTGAGATTTGAGAGACTTTTTGAATGACTTATTGAATGCCTCCAGGGGGCCTGGCCACTCCAGACAAAATTCACGGCTTCAGTTCTGGCACAGAGTCTGGGAGTTTTCCTGGGCTATGTTACACTGCAGTGTAAAGATAAGGCATAACTCCTCTGGTTTGGGATCAGTTTTATTTCTTAATCTATGCCTAGGGCTACTGGCCAGTAGCCAAACTTACAAAATTCATCCCACTATCAAGCAATGATGTTATTAGGAGACCACTAGAGACCATTAGGAGACCACTAGGAGACCACATAGTTTGCTATGCTAGATGGCTTTTAGAAACCCAGTAAGGTTTAAGGGTTCATCAGGACTCTTTCCTTGTTTCTACAACAAAAAAATTCGTATCACGAGGGCCCTATTATAAATTGCAGACTTACTAAGCAACAGCAAACGTACATGAGGATACATGACATGAAACATACATGTACACAACAATTAAAAGTCTGAACACTGTCACTTACATGAAGTCCTAAGTTTGCAGCTGGCAATTGAAAATAATAGCATATGCAAAGAACTGGACTTGCTTAGGATTTCAATTTCCCATGCATCTAAAGTATTCTTTCATTTTTAAGCGGGGAGCACAAAACAGATGGGAAAATTTATCTCAGAGATAGAACCCTATAACAAGAAGCCAAGTACTGGAAATGTGATTATCTCAAAAAGAGCTGAGGCCAGAGGATCTCATTTTAGTGCTAACTATTCTGGTAACTGACAATTTTGTGTTAGTTAAAACCAAACACATGCTAACATCAGAGCTGTTAAAACTAGCAGGGATGCTGTCCTTCAGAGTAGGTTTCAAATTACTTCTGATTACAGTGCAAGATAGGACAGCGTAGGGTAATTAGAGAAACTGAAAAGATTCCCAAATTCAACTCAGAAGCTATGTTAAATTTCCCAGATGACAGAACACCAGGTTGTTGCTGTTCTGTTAAGAGTCAGTACTTTAAAAGAGTAGCAATTCTTACCTCTTTCTTTGCCGTAACGTCCTCTGTGAATGCCAGACTGCATGTTATACACATCTACCTGTCCAGTTGACAGCCCAATTACAGCAAAGTTCCCACACGAAGTAATGTCTACTGACTTTCAAGGGGGGGAAAAAAAAACCCACCTATGAAAACAATTCTTTAAGTGTATACCTAGTTAGCAAAGTTGTTAGAAGATATATAACGTATCAGGAATACAAAATACTAATTGTTTTTATTAGATTTCTTCAAGGAAAACTACACAGAACAAACAACAAATTACATCTCAAAAAAGCAGACAGAGGAGCTCTTAAAATAAGCAAATAGTCAACAAGTAATAAATATGGTAGTGCATGCTTATGAAGGATAATGAAATACTGACTTAGTGACATCCATCAGAAGTCATATCTAATAATATCAACACTGTAACTTAAATGACTAACCCATATAATCAAGACATCCACAAACTCAATCTCTAAGATAAAGTCCAAGCATGCTGACTGCATGCCTCTTTCAATGCCTGTATTGCCAATGGCACCCCAAAATAGGATAAATTCACACAGAGTTTAAATAGTAAGAAACAAAGAAACAACAGTCTAGATGTCTTTGGAAAGATACAGTCCAAAGAATCTAGTAGTTAAAAGAAAACCAGGTATTTACAACTGAACTGATCTTGTCTACCACTTAACTACTAAGCATAAGGTCAGAAAAACAACTTATCACAAGATACAGTATTAGTATGAATGCCTAGCGCATGAAGTATGCCACAGTAACTACTTGTCTTGCAAGCTCGTAAGCCTAAGTAAACATTTATATCTCCTTCATTAAGTGTTTGACTTTCATTGCATCCAGCTCAAGTTGTGAAGTGTTTTAGAGGGAATATCCTGCCTGCAATTGTATTTGGAAGTACATTTTTCTGTATTGCCAGAAAAAAGCGTCTTCAGCAATTTCCATTCACGGAGCAAGTTTATCATCACAGGCATATAGTCAACTCTACATCACTAGATTAAAGGTAAACACCAACCACCTATCTGAATCAGAAAATAAAATCTGCACTTAACCTGGATGTTTAAGGAAAAAATGCATATGCAGCATTTTTCTTAAGACCACAGGCATTACGAAACAACTAGTAGGACACACTGAGCTGGCAGAAATCACTTTGCAAAGCAAATAAAACATGTCTAGATAGTGCTTTTTCATGCCAAATATTGCTTCTGTACAAAAAGAAATCAAAATAGCATATACTGTAATGCTGAAGAAACAGTATCCTAAATAAACTTACTGTTGCACATATATCAATAGGTTTGTGTTTGCTAAATTCTTCTGGCCTCAGTTTATGAGCTCCCATGGAAGTTTTCTGATAGTTCCAGGTCGTACAGGTTATATACCCTTGATGACAGGCAACAATACTATCCCAGTCACTCTGATGTGCCACTTCTGCAATATAACACATACTCCTTTTAGACACAATCATTCTAAAGTCAAATAAGGTCTTCTGATATCGTAAGAAAGAGTACTTTGAAATACCTTTAGGCAAAACACTTGATATTTAGTGCTCTTGTTGGACAGTCAAAAGGCTACCATTCAGAAAAACCACCTGGCAAACCGTTGTGCATATGCTAGTGTAACTAAAATACTAACAAAACCCCAAGCATTTTTTTGGTATGTTATGTTTCATGTCTTTATATATTTGAATCTATGTGGTTTGAAAAGCATATTTAAACTTACATGGTTTAAACTGCTCAATTTGTACGCATTTCCAGCTGAGTCTCTTAACTGTTTCTTCAGCTGCTGCAGCAGCAGAAGCCACTAGATTAACAACTTAAAGCAGGGTTTAAGAGTGAAGTCCCTTTCACATAGCAAAAGACTTCTCTGTATTATGCAGGAAAATCATTCCTCAAAAGCTTAGTATCCAAACTTTGTAGTCAAATATGATATGTGGGGATCTAAATAATGAGCAAGTTTGCTTTTTTCCCTGGAATTTATACATGAAAAAAAAACTGAGCGCTTGAAATTGGGTATTTCTAGAACTTCAGAGAGTAAAATAACCAGCTACAAACTGGTTCACTTCACCAAACAAAGACAATATAGCAAAAAAGAAATAACTCTAATTAAAATGTACTTAAATAAATGTTTTCTTATGTCTCCCAACACATTTAAGGTAGTTCTACTACCTTAAATCAATCAGGCAGGTCTAATATTAAAAAGTGCATATATATACACACACACACACATTTCCAACAAGTATGTACAGATAGTCTGTATCACTGAAGACTGCAAATATAAATACTGTATGTAGTCAAATGGCTACACAAAATTGTAAATCCAAACCTTTCAACATATGAAACAATCAACCATCCTCAGAAGACAAAAGAACAGCTACACTTACGACAAAACAGACTTCAAGTCTGAAGAGGAGGTCATTAATTTAAAGAAACACATTTTGATGAATCAAAGATAACTGCAATTCTGCTTCAAAAAGTTAGGTTCACTATTTGCATACTGAATTACAAATGAAGAGAGTAATCGAAATTTGTCTTTGAAAAGTGACTCAAGTAAAGGAACCGGGGAATCAAAATCAACCATTTGATTGGTAAGATTTCCTCAGCTGACAAAGATCTTCATCCCCCCCTAATTGCTGGTTCTCCAGCCTGGAATAATATGTACACCAGAAGATTCTAGCTCTTGTGCTGGAGATTTTCAAGCCAAGAGTCAGTTAAACAAACACATTTAAAATAAACTGCTCTTTTTTGAAATAATAGAAAAGTTTACCAAGTAAAATGTCTTTTTAAACTGTCACTCAACAGCTCATGAAGGACCAGAGTATCAATAGTCTCATCTTGATATAGCATGCACTTTCAAAACAGTAGTGTCTTGAGGGTTAAAAGACAAAATGAAGACATGATGAGCTCTGTAATGTATCCCAAAGACTACTTACCTGAAGCAAAGACTGTAATTGGTGGAAGCGCCATTGTATCAAGCTTAAGACCTTTCTTTTTTGATTTCTTTTTGTTAATTGAACCTTAAAAAAAAAGGTAAATGTCTCAATCTCATGGATAGATCTAAGAATAATGGTTTAAAAATTATTGTTTACTAAATGTAAAGTTCGTATTAAAATTAGAAAAATTTGGCTTACATTAACACAGCATTACTGTTACCTAGGGTTTGAAGAGCTAAGAACACTAATAGAGTTCCTGTCAAAATTCATGTGATGCTGAGCAAATCACTAGCTTACTACATTCACAGATGTACTACTCAACCCGTTTGGTTCCAGGATCTTGTGCTGACATCCTGAGGCAGAGGTCCCCCGTCAGAGCTAAAACCATGGTCATGCAGACATGACTATATAAAGCAATATAAAACATCCAACCCTTTCAATAACCAAAGAGTCAGGAATTTCAAATTTATGCCCAAAGGATATATATAATCAATTAATCTACATCTGTCTATTCAAATCTATCTAAATACATATATATCAATATATAGATATAGATATTTAAAAATAAGAATTATTTTAGTCTTTCTGAGCCTTGTTCTCTGAACTGTACAAGGAAGTGTCCCTTAACCATGGCATTGTGTGGAAGATGCGTTTTTTAAATTAAACTCTACATTAAATCAAAGGACCTAAAGTCAAGAAATATGAATTAACTAATAATTTAGTCAACTGAATAGAAGGGCAACGGGGTATAAAGTTGTAATTAAGCATGCTGAAATGTCAGCTACTGCTTTACACACTTTTAACACAAAAATCATGCCCAATGTTTCCCACAGTGAAATAATATACACTGCCAGGCTACGGAAATTACTTAAGTACAAACAAACCTGAGAGTACATTTTATATACATCTGGAAGGACCGAGTTTGCAGAGCAACTGAGGTGAATAGTTTTCATACAACAGTTAAAGTGAAAATAAGGCCTACCTAATGTTTTAGCTTCTGTTTACATAAACACTTTTCAAGGCTTTTTTCACCAATATTTGTACTTCCGCTGAAATACTTACCACGTCCTAAACTTTTATTGAACTTTTCATGTACTGTTGAGAAAGACTGCAATGTTCCGTCTTGACCTGACAAAATATTAGCAGAGAGCAGTGAAGGGCAAAAATCAACTTTCTGTTTACTCATAAGCTATCTGAGCAAGAAAAGCAGAAGATAAACACTAAGAAACCTCAAACAACATAATAAAGCATTTACTAAAAATTCTGGTCCAAGAAAAAAAAATGCAGATACACTGTAAGCAGCGGAACTAATGGAGCCTAATTTTCATGGCCTATATTCCATTCCTACTACTTCGCCCCACACGTGATCAGAATGATACCTCTTTTACGGACATCTCCTCCATGTTCAATTCCTCTGCCCCACTTCCTTTCTCCACCACAATATCGCTGTTCCCAGCTTGCTATGATTAAAACCTTAAATAAAATGTTACATCCTTCAAATACCTCCATAATACTTCCAAAGCTTTCCCATGACCGCATATACTCCCTCATCAACCAAAACATTCCTTTCTTTATCCTTTGTCTAACCAACACATGCTGTGGCTGGTTAAGAACTACACCTAGGTTAGCCAGTAAGCTAACCCAAACAAAAATGGTAAAAGCTGAGTTTTCCATCTTTCCTGTAAACCAGGACACTAACAGGCCTTCCCTCCTCTACCCAGCGACCAATGTTCACAGAACTTATGGGAATTTAATTTAATTTAATTTAATAGAGGGACAGAAGGCTCAAACTTGAAACTAGCAAATAGGTCCACTTTGTGGGGGAGACACGGACAAGGCAGACTCAGAAACTAACAGAAAATGAAACTGCACAATGCATGTAAAATTAAAGGCACTGAGATGATTTTTAAAAAATCAGAAGAATCACGAAACATTTTTACTAGGCCAAACAAGTAAGGCAACAGAAAGTAAGTCAAAGTAAACTTAAAGAATCTGAAAGACAATGGAACAATTATAGTATTCAAGGAACCTTTCCTTGCTGCTATGACACAGAAGTAAGGCAGGATGTATATACTGGGAACTGGGAGAAATAAGCAGGATGAAAGCCAGTGACATTGGTGAAATTTTACAAAGTTAATTTGTGGAGATGCCTGTTCTAAGGAAGCCAGTAGCACTTGAAAGGCACCCCACAGTATTGCTACTTCATTTCTGTTGCACAAAGTTTTACCAGTGGTTCAGAAAGAAATGTAGAGTGTCAGTCTCCTTACACTGCAAATACATCAGATCTCAAAGCTTGAGACCCTTTTCACTTTAGTGGTTGCCTCTGTGCCCTCTCCATATGTTTCACTACAGTTAACAAAGCAGTAAACTGCAAAAGCAAATGTGAGGATTTGTTAAGCAACTCAGTTGTTACTGTGGTTCATCTGGTGTGAGCTGAATTACTGTCAAGTAACTAGTTACTTGAATCCAAGTTACTAGTTCGACGACCAGCAAGAGATTCTAGCACAGGTGGTTTTAGCACAGTGTATTGCTGTGCCGTATTAGATGTAATATTCATCAAAATGTAGTGTAATGTTTTCAAATGTTGCCCACGTAGATAATTTCATTACTTCAGAGTAATTAAGGATTAGGTGAAGAGTCTCTATTATTCCATTACTGAAGTGTTTGGGCCACAAAACAGTCTGATTTAGTACTTAAGGGGTCTGTTTAGAGATTTTTAAGTATGCTAGTTTCTAAGAAAGAGTAGTCACGCATTTTTACACTTTTAGATTAGTATCTTGGTAACAAGCGACCCTGGGAATACATATTACAGACACAGTTGAGCTGTAACAAATTACAAAGGCATTGCAACCCACAAAGCTTGTTCGGAAGAGTGGAGTAGCTCCTCAAAGTTACTAAATGCATTATGCTGCTTATTTTTTCCCTGTCACAACAGAATTTCTCTAGCTGTTACAGGTTTTCATTCTGACCAGCCGATAGTTCCTTAGGACATAATGAAACAATTTTTATTCATCAAACATATAAATACAGATGACAAAAACAGCTCCCAAGCTTTTCTGCTTGTAACTACTTTTCAGCCTACCCGCTGATACATGTTCCTCTAGGGAAACCATGAAACAGTTTGATACAGTAATAAATGATACTGTCTACACTAATCATTTACTATGTTTCATAAATACAAATACATAACACATGAAATAGAATCTATTGTATTAATAAAACAAAGACACTTAGCTCTGCATGTTTTCTTTATCACAGCAGGAAATCAGACTTAAGAATAAGAATGAGAATTCATACCTGCACTAAGAATTTGCTCTCCATTTTGCCCATGGTATCTGATTTTTGTTGGTGGTGCACTATGTCCCATTCGACTTCTCAATACACGTCCTGTACCACCAGGTCCATCAAAAATCCACACCTGCCTCCCCAAAAAAGCAGAAAAATGAAACTGATAAACATTGCCCTGCCAATATTACACCTCTTGGCAGTGGAACAGGCTTAGCTGGGAGCTGGTGCAGCAAACTTCACACATTGGCTTTCATCCTTGATCCTAAAATTCTGGAAGTTTCCACCACAGCAGTCGATTGTTTCCTGCTGTTCATTCTGCCCCTCCACCAAAGGCTAATGGCATCAGAGGACATGCAGCACAAGGGACTTTTATCAACAGCAACTGCTCATGACCCAGGACATTATAAAAATACATCAAGATTTAAGATACTGCACCAGGACATAAAGTGTGGTTCTAGAAAAATGGATCCAAAGCTTTGTTCTTCAAGGCTATCATGAAGCAATAAATGAAGCAACAACATCATGGTGGCAAATCCTTAAACTGCCCCACTACAGATCAACTGAGAGCCAACAACTTCAGTAACTTGAGTTTTGTTGTATCTGTTTCATTTGAGAACTGCTACTTCAATCCAAACTAAACATTCACACTTTGGAGGACTACAAGACAAAAAAAAAAGGTAACAGCAGATAGCAGCAGCTATTGTAACTTACCCGTATAGCGTTATCAGCACCATTAGTAATAAGGAGTGGCTCTCCAGGGACAAACGACATACCAGCTATTGCTGTGGAATGGGCATCTTGCATCTGACACATCAGTTTCTTCTCTTCCAGATCCCACAAAGCAATGTGTCCAATTGGGCTACCAGCTGCCATGACTGGGTGTCCGTCTGCTCAAAAAAAAAAAAAGTTCAAAAGGTTTGCTCATTGACATTCAGCTCATCCTTATTGACTTCTCACATCTTAAAACTGATGTAAGAAAAGGCTACAATCACAAGAAAAAAAATTTCTCAAGCTGATTCTAAATATAAGATATGTTTTAACTGAAATATTCTAGTATTTCAAACAGAAAAGAAACAAAGTTCACTGATAATAAAACCAGCATTCTTATCACATCAAGTAACAACAAATATATCTAAGTCTAGCAGCCAATGCTAGAGGTTTTCCTTGGAAGCACAAGAGATACTGTACATTTTCAAAAGTTACTCTATACCCCAGATTCTTCCCCAAACTTATTAGCCTTCACACTTCAGGATGCGAGAGCTACTGTATTACCACTCTAGAAGTTATCAGTCCTTTTTTTAAATCCTCTGAAGTTTTTGGCTCAACAGCTTGCAAAAATAAATTCCAGAAATTGATCACGTGTTTATTCAAACATTCTAAGCAATAATTAAAACCTCAATTCACAAAATTCCTAATTTGGTTCTATTTGCTCTATCCTGTCTAATATTAAGGAGATAAACACATCCTGCTAGCTTCTAAAAACATACTACAAATATTCAAGTTAAGTTTTAAAACTTATCATATCAAGATAAAATTCCACCAGATATCCTGCATAACTAGTAACTAATCCTTTCGCTCCAACAAAAGAAAAAACCTGTTTCCAATTTGCAATTACACACATCATAGATAACTAAACCAGACAGGCCTAGGGTTTTCTTTTTCGGTAAAGATTCACAGATATGGAAATTTGCCAAGTTAATTTTAATTTAAATGAAGAGCACTTTACTCAAAGACTAAAATGAGTATGTGAGTTCAAAACAACCAGGTTATATTTATACTAAATTTCCTAACTATAAAGACAGGAAGAGAGGGAGATTAGAGAACATCTGAAAGTCACACATTCAAGAAGTGAATTCAAGTTATTTAACTCTATTAACATTTTGAGTTAAGTGACTGACACA
>NW_008825162.1:274369-281605 GCF_000699105.1 Pygoscelis adeliae
TCTTTCCACAAGTCTCTCCATCAGCATTCTTCCTCAACAGGGTCTGCATCAATCTTATATTCTGTTAAGATTTGCAAGTTTGTCTATTCAAATGAGAGATTAGATTCAGTATCAACAGCTCTGCAGGCAGGATCAACCTTAAAGTAACCAGTTTTAGTAATTAGTACATGCTCCTTCAACAAAAAAAAGCTGTGAATATAAACAAGCGTTCCCAGTAACATCCATTCAGTAAGTCACCTAACTAGGGGGAAGACACTACTGAGAAGTAGGTTTGGATACTAACTTACAATGTGCTGACTACCCTGCAGTAACTCTGATAACTGTGTACTGTGTTAGCTCCGGGCACATTGTAAACATGAACTGTCCTACTTTTATTTGAAAAAGGAGTACTGTATGTCACAATTCCTGTACACTGAGTCAGTACACAAGAATAAACTATAAAACAGCCAATATGATGAAGATGCATGATCTCCCTTACTTATTGGTAACTTTCCTAGACTGTCTGCAGCCTTTGAAAACTAAAACTCTCAGTCCAAATTTTGATTCTGAAATACTTTATCAAAACATATTTTCCTACCTTCTGCTTAGTTTTAGTGATTTTATACATATTTTCACTAAAAATGCTAAGACTTACCTGTACGAAAAGATATTGCTGTGATGGGACCCCAGTCTTGTTGAAATTTCATCAGAGTTTCATCAAACTTAATATTATGTACAATGATATGACCAGATACAAGACCAACTGCAACAACATCCACTGCTGGAGCCTGCAAGAAAAATCGAACAGCAACTGAAATGAAAAAGGAAAAGCTTGTTGCTACACTACTACTACCAATACGTACAAGACAATATATCTAAGTCCAGGACAAATAGTAAAGAAACAAATAAGGCATCTTGCATGAGATCTTCTATCTGAATTACCTTAATGAACAACTGAACATCTGATAAATCTAAACAAACAAAAAAAAGAGATGCAAGATTTTGCACTTAGCCTCCATTGGATGAAACAACTCTGTTTCCAGAAGCTGTAACTCCTTTGAAAAACACCTCACTTTAAGTTTTCAGTAGTTCTGGTAGACCGTTATACACCCTGCCACACCCCCCCATATTTACAAGTTTTACCCAGGACAACTGCAGACCATTTTCAACGCTGTCATCAATGCTACCAGTAAGTTTTAATTAATTTTTATATCTACAAAAATACAGCAAATACAATTACAAAATCTGTTCTTGAATCAGCAAAATCTACATTTTATTAACCTCTAAAGCAAAATAAATTTAGCAAAAAGCTACCAGTGTAACGGAAGTTACACGATACACATGCATCTTGCAAACAAACTGCTTCTGTGAATTCATTACATCATTCAATGAATAAAGACTACAGATGTGATGAACACAAAACAGCCAAGACGCTAAATGCAACAGAACTAGGACTAGAGGAAGGGCAGATAATAAGCCTTCGAGTCTACCTCTCTTCAATGTCTAAAATGCTGGAGAGGGTTATTAAAATTACCTGAGAGAATGCAAGTCATCTTTATTGCTGTAATTTTAAACAACAATATTTTGCCTACTATTCTTGACCAGTTATGTAAGAAAATAAGATACCAAAAAATACTAACTTGTTCAAGAGTTGTGACCGCTAAGTGCCATCCTGGAAATGAGTATAAGAGTTTGCTGGAACACAAAGAAACAAAAACCATAAATCAATTAACCCTTGGGGATTTTCCACAACAAAATGGATACTTTATATGCACTTACACAGGAAAGTACATCAGCTCTCTGTCCTCATAAATCAGTTAAAAGGAAAAAACTCTGCAAGACTAATAAGTAAGGTTAAGAATAAAGCTTCCGGTTAATTTTTATCGAAAAAGTTAGTCATGCATTAATACCTCAAAGGTGACACAATTACATAACATGAAGGAAAGACCCCTTCTATGCCAGTTGCTCCCCATGCATTTCTGCCCTGAACACACCTCTTCAGATTCTTAACATCAACATAAAAAGCCAGTCTTGGTCCAACTTCTAATAAAAACAAATCCTTCATTTGCAGAGTAACTTCCCTAAAAGAAGACCTAACACATATTACAAGCACACCCCATCTTGCTCCTTTCAAAAATGGTAACAGCCCAAATGTGAAGCAGGACTGTTCACTGACAAGACACACATGCAATACTTATTAAGGGCAAAATTATGAAGACAGTATTTGAGAACAGACATGATTAAAAAACTGTTCCGTCACCACAAATATAGGTTGTCATTCTTAGAAGACTGCTAGCAGCCATGTGTTACCACCTCTCACTTTCCTTTCTTGCCAGAGACCATCAAACTTTCCCCTCAGTTCTTCAGATTTTTTTTTTTGTCTAATTACACCCATACCTATCTACAAAATAATCTATATAGGGAACAAACAGTCAAAAACAGAAATTGCTTAACCCAGCAACATTGCTAAAAGAACAGTAACAGTCCTGTAAGTTTTTACACAATTAAAAGAGAAACTAAGCCATCTAAGGAAGACTTTTTGTCATCTAGGATGTATTGCATCTCAGGTGCTGTGACAGGCATTGAAGAGACGTAACAGTACTATGAGTAGACACATTTACTTTTCTGTATTTTTAGGTTATTCTTATTTCCTGATTTATATAGCATATATGGCACCTTCAAAACATTAGAATATGAGACAAAAAAATTGGCAGTGATATCATTGAAAGTATACAGTAGTTATGAGAATAAAACACTGAACTATGCAAGCTGAGTTGACACCTATTTGCAGTATGTACATTAACATGCAGGGAAGTTCACCATAGCTGGAACTTTCATGAGTTAGAAAAGCAGCAGATTGCCGTAGGCATGAAATAGCCTACCACTATGGATGGTGCTCTACTGAGACATGCTCAGAGACAACTACATGTCTACGCATTTCTTATTTAAGGATCAAGTGCTAGTAATTACCTCCACACTACCTGCCAGCACCTCCTTGGACCCATAACCACCAAAAAATTAAGCTTGGAAGAAGGGAGGCAGAAGGCCTGAACATGCATTTACAACTATTTTAATTATTTTCAAGAGAAAGCTATGTGATTCCAAGAAATGAAAAAAAACCCGTAATTAAAAAAAAAAATTCCTGAACAATCCCTGACATTTTTCAGGGAGAGTAAACAACACACAACTTGAAAGGTATCAGCATTCAGGGAGCAGCAGCATTCTTTGTTCCTGGAGGCAGACCAACTGAAAACTTCTGCCAAAGGACTCAGTAAAAGATTCCATGTTCAAAACCTACTGTACTTAGAAGTATTATTTGTTGCATAAGAAACTACTTGGAGCATGAAGTATATCCAAGTTACCAAGAATCTTACTTGGATCTTATATTCCATAGCTGCAAGCTCCCTTGTTCACTCCCAAGGAGAATTTTATTCAAATAGGTGCTGGGATGCAGAACTGCAGAAACTGCAAAAGTGGCCTTATCAAAATCCATTTGAAGATACTCCTCTGCAAAAAATGTAAGAAACAATGTTAGTGTGGTTACCCCTATAAATTTGCAGGCTTGTCATCCTTTGGCAAGTGTAATGGCAGAACTGATGTTTACTCTGTACAAATCCCATAACTGGTGTTTCTTGCATTAAAGGATTAGCTAATGCGTAACAGGACAGGCTAAACTTGTTTACGTTATAACATCTGTTGGCTCGAAGGTATATTTTTTCCATATAAGCCTGCTTAGCACAACAATGCTGGCAAAACTGTAGTGATTTATATCTTTCTGAAGGATTCCTGCTCCTGCCTGAGCAAAACACCTCATCTGATTAGCATGACTTTTGTTTGTTATAGCAACTTCAAATCTCTAAAGCCTGTCTGCAGCCACTTTCGAGACCCAGCATCCAAGGAATGACATTGGTCATACCAATGAGAATGCTTTCTAAAGAAAAAAAATTCAGGGCACTGAAGCAGGATTTCAGAAGGTACTTTACAATGGCATGAGAAGATGCTGACATAATCAAAAGATTATTCATAAGAATTTAGTCTTACCCAGGCTGGTAAACATCAAGGAACTACAGGATTTCAGAGATGGTGCCAAAGCTGCTGTACCACAGCCTTTACCAGAAAATGGAACACTAAAGTGCAATTTCCGTGTAAGCATATCTCTTTACACCTATATGGAACCTTACTGGGTCTCTGCATGTGGTGCAGGATCCATTCACGAAAAATTATTGCAGTTTTAGGACTTCAGATTACCACTGAAGTAGCACTATCATTTAAGGATTTTTTTTCTTTTTTTTTTTTTTAGAATAAACTACTTCTGAACATGCACATTTAAAAAAACTTTTAAAATTACTGAATGTTTAACAATGCTATCCTATAAAGTAGTAATAAAAATGAAATGTCTCTCACCTTCTGACTGTATATTCCAAACAATAAGAACATTATCAACATCCACAGAGATGACATGATCACCAAAAGGCTGCAGAAGGTGTATCCTTGCCTTGTGACCTTCATAGGTATGAACCACCTATAATTTCAAAATAGAAACGTTTTCAACATAAGCTGTTCAGGTAGCATATCATGTTAACGTAACACTTGAGGACAGCTACCACACGTCAGCAACAACTTTAAATAAAATACATGGAAAGGCCACACAACTTTAAGTGGAAGGTATATCATTTTCTCCAATATTTAAAACTGTTGGCAAAAATATTTTAACTAAATATTTTTAATTATTTAGTTTAATTTTAATTCATTTATGTGAATTAACAATTTATTTTTTATCTTTAAGTAACTACTTAATTATTATAATTAATACATAAAACACAGGTCAGCCATTACAGAATTTGCTCTTACATTCTCCTTTTTTAAGCTTTTTATTCCTCCTTCTACAGTTTTAAAAATACTAAACATCTACGGAAATAGACGTTTGTAGAAAATTAACTGTCTTGAAAACACAAACACTACACAACTGTTTTGTACTATTAAGCGATAAATAAACTAATAAAAACCTCTTTGTTCCTGGCAAAAGCATGGAGAATATTGTCATATGAAGCAAATATCAACATGCGGTCTGCTGCCAAGCATGTAATGTCTTGTGGCAAAGCATTACCTGTTAATCAAACAGAAGAAAAGTTCAACAAGTTTCAGGTTCATAACAAGAGAGAACGCCTGACAGTACATTTATTTAGCATGGAGATCCACCAAGAAAGCTCTCTGGTTGAACGCTGTGTTGAATTGCTTAGAGAAACACACGCATTTCAGATGACTGCAAATATTACCATAAATAACATCACACCGCTAACAACAACGTAAGTAACATCAGATTGACAGATCACAAGGTGGTTCTTTTGAAAAACGCTTAATAATAAATTGCTGAATTATCACTGTAAGTAAAGGCACACGTTAGCTTCGTGAGGGCTTATAAAGAAGTTATCCCAACGTAACACTTCTGCAGACTGTCAGAACACCACGGCCCACTGGACTGGAAACACAGATGATAAATCAAAGTCTCAGCATTAGCAATGACTATTAGGTTAAGCCATTCTGCAGACCTGGAAGTTGGTGACCCATGCCTGCACCCGTTTCCTGATTACAGCTAAACACACCAAGAATTTACTACTCTGAGAATACATCTCACTCCCCACCTTTTGACTGGTTCTGAAAGAGTATCTACTATTGTGATCTGCTACTTTACCAGCT
Organism: Pygoscelis adeliae; assembly: GCF_000699105.1. Classification (NCBI taxonomy): domain Eukaryota; kingdom Metazoa; phylum Chordata; class Aves; order Sphenisciformes; family Spheniscidae; genus Pygoscelis; species Pygoscelis adeliae. The sequence continues at coordinate 280,046 of NW_008825162.1, forward strand.
CAAAAGGTGAAAGAGTCAAAGCTCCAGACCACATTGAGAAGCTGATGATGTGGTTCCAAATGGTAGAAAACTGAAAAAGATACTCTAGAGAAAAATACTCTCATTCTAGGGACATATAAAAATGCAAATCACAGTGCTTAACGATTGTACAGAGAAACACCAGATCAAAAAATCAGTCACTGTGGGAGTGTGCCTACGATACAAACTTAAGATGATCACACAGCAGCCTTACCCACAATGTTGCTTTTTATTATGAATTATTATCAGACACAAAGAATCCTGCACCCTTTGCTGTACTGCAGCACAGCTCCAATGGGAAGAACTAAACTAAGAAAATAAAAAAGGCTGCACTTTATGAGAGGTTTCATCTGTTTGAACACATTAAGACATCTTCCCATAGCACCTCCAAAGTGACTTAGGCCTACAATCAGGTTACAGATACCTGGTACTCCAATGTGAGCTGTAACCAAGTCCGCTTAGGTCAAGACAGTTTTAGGCACACCCTAACTACATAAAGTTCAGAGCATCAACCACATAACATCAATAAACCAACAATACCACACAGAGAGGCACATCATTTTTTCAATCACAATTTTGTATGTAAACATCTCAGTTTCTCAAAAAGCTTAAATGATTATGTCTATAAGATGATGTAGCCCACTGAAAAAGATCTCACAGAATATGCAACGTTTTTACGATTTTGTAAGCTGAAACCAGAAGTTACATCGATGTGTTTACAGCTGTAACTATTCACTGCTGCTCTTCTAAATCTAGTCCCAGTTGTGTGACTAGTTGTTATTTATTCTCAAGTTTATAGGTGGTCTGTTAATGAAAAATATTTTGCTCTATGAGGTCTGTGTAAAAACTTTGTGGTATACAGAAGTAAAAAACCTACTTTTCAAGACAGTGTGCATCTCACTGAATCACCTAAACATCAGTTGGAAGGGACCTTTGGAAATCACCTAGTTCAACCTCGCACCCAGCTCCTCCCAAAGCTGGATTGTCACCAGTACTGGATTGGGTCAACTGCAGCTACTCCCAGCTGAGTCTTGAAAACTTCTGGGGAACGAGATCGCTCAAGCTCTACACCGTACTACAGTTCCCTCTTAGTCAGGGCCATTTTTCTTAACCTCCACTGTGACCCTCTCAAGCTGCAATCTGTGGCTGTTTATGAACCACCTATAATTTCAAAATAGAAACGTTTTCAACATAAGCTGTTCAGGTAGCATATCATGTTAACGTAACACTTGAGGACAGCTACCACACGTCAGCAACAACTTTAAATAAAATACATGGAAAGGCCACACAACTTTAAGTGGAAGGTATATCATTTTCTCCAATATTTAAAACTGTTGGCAAAAATATTTTAACTAAATATTTTTAATTATTTAGTTTAATTTTAATTCATTTATGTGAATTAACAATTTATTTTTTATCTTTAAGTAACTACTTAATTATTATAATTAATACATAAAACACAGGTCAGCCATTACAGAATTTGCTCTTACATTCTCCTTTTTTAAGCTTTTTATTCCTCCTTCTACAGTTTTTGTTTCCCTA
>NW_008825162.1:281823-284181 GCF_000699105.1 Pygoscelis adeliae
ACTAAACATCTACGGAAATAGACGTTTGTAGAAAATTAACTGTCTTGAAAACACAAACACTACACAACTGTTTTGTACTATTAAGCGATAAATAAACTAATAAAAACCTCTTTGTTCCTGGCAAAAGCATGGAGAATATTGTCATATGAAGCAAATATCAACATGCGGTCTGCTGCCAAGCATGTAATGTCTTGTGGCAAAGCATTACCTGTTAATCAAACAGAAGAAAAGTTCAACAAGTTTCAGGTTCATAACAAGAGAGAACGCCTGACAGTACATTTATTTAGCATGGAGATCCACCAAGAAAGCTCTCTGGTTGAACGCTGTGTTGAATTGCTTAGAGAAACACACGCATTTCAGATGACTGCAAATATTACCATAAATAACATCACACCGCTAACAACAACGTAAGTAACATCAGATTGACAGATCACAAGGTGGTTCTTTTGAAAAACGCTTAATAATAAATTGCTGAATTATCACTGTAAGTAAAGGCACACGTTAGCTTCGTGAGGGCTTATAAAGAAGTTATCCCAACGTAACACTTCTGCAGACTGTCAGAACACCACGGCCCACTGGACTGGAAACACAGATGATAAATCAAAGTCTCAGCATTAGCAATGACTATTAGGTTAAGCCATTCTGCAGACCTGGAAGTTGGTGACCCATGCCTGCACCCGTTTCCTGATTACAGCTAAACACACCAAGAATTTACTACTCTGAGAATACATCTCACTCCCCACCTTTTGACTGGTTCTGAAAGAGTATCTACTATTGTGATCTGCTACTTTACCAGCTCAAAAGGTGAAAGAGTCAAAGCTCCAGACCACATTGAGAAGCTGATGATGTGGTTCCAAATGGTAGAAAACTGAAAAAGATACTCTAGAGAAAAATACTCTCATTCTAGGGACATATAAAAATGCAAATCACAGTGCTTAACGATTGTACAGAGAAACACCAGATCAAAAAATCAGTCACTGTGGGAGTGTGCCTACGATACAAACTTAAGATGATCACACAGCAGCCTTACCCACAATGTTGCTTTTTATTATGAATTATTATCAGACACAAAGAATCCTGCACCCTTTGCTGTACTGCAGCACAGCTCCAATGGGAAGAACTAAACTAAGAAAATAAAAAAGGCTGCACTTTATGAGAGGTTTCATCTGTTTGAACACATTAAGACATCTTCCCATAGCACCTCCAAAGTGACTTAGGCCTACAATCAGGTTACAGATACCTGGTACTCCAATGTGAGCTGTAACCAAGTCCGCTTAGGTCAAGACAGTTTTAGGCACACCCTAACTACATAAAGTTCAGAGCATCAACCACATAACATCAATAAACCAACAATACCACACAGAGAGGCACATCATTTTTTCAATCACAATTTTGTATGTAAACATCTCAGTTTCTCAAAAAGCTTAAATGATTATGTCTATAAGATGATGTAGCCCACTGAAAAAGATCTCACAGAATATGCAACGTTTTTACGATTTTGTAAGCTGAAACCAGAAGTTACATCGATGTGTTTACAGCTGTAACTATTCACTGCTGCTCTTCTAAATCTAGTCCCAGTTGTGTGACTAGTTGTTATTTATTCTCAAGTTTATAGGTGGTCTGTTAATGAAAAATATTTTGCTCTATGAGGTCTGTGTAAAAACTTTGTGGTATACAGAAGTAAAAAACCTACTTTTCAAGACAGTGTGCATCTCACTGAATCACCTAAACATCAGTTGGAAGGGACCTTTGGAAATCACCTAGTTCAACCTCGCACCCAGCTCCTCCCAAAGCTGGATTGTCACCAGTACTGGATTGGGTCAACTGCAGCTACTCCCAGCTGAGTCTTGAAAACTTCTGGGGAACGAGATCGCTCAAGCTCTACACCGTACTACAGTTCCCTCTTAGTCAGGGCCATTTTTCTTAACCTCCACTGTGACCCTCTCAAGCTGCAATCTGTGGCTGTTGCCCCTTGTTACTCTGCCTACCACTACCACCACAAATTCAGCTCTGCCATCCTCGTAACTGCCCTTCAGGTAACAGGCTACCTCTAGGTCGCCCCATATTTCTCCCTTCACAAGACTAAACAAATCCAGTTACTTCAATGGTTCTTCTCATACTGTGTGCTGTAGGCCCCCAACACCCCCCAGCACCTCAGCATCCCTCCTGAAAGAGAAAGGGGAGCAGTGGGAGAGGGAGAACCACACTAACTGGGTATCGCAGTCCAGGTATAGCCTCACCACCACGAAGCACAGGAGAACAGCAGCTTTCCTTGATCCGCTGGCTATGTTCCTAACATAGCTCAGTACACGGCTTGCCTTATTCACAGTTACTGCATTGTTGGTCCACGTTCAGCCT
>NW_008825162.1:284240-286048 GCF_000699105.1 Pygoscelis adeliae
CTCCTTTTGAGCAGGATGCCACACAGCCAGTCAGTTCCTGGCTTGTTCTGTCCCAGGTGCAGGATTCCGCACTTGCCCTCGCTGAACTTGGCTACGTTTCCATTGGCCCAGGCCTAGCATTTTGGAACACCTTCCTGGACTGAAGCTCTGCCATTCTGGGTGTCAGCTACTCCTCCTAACATAGTATTGTCTGCAAATTTTTACTAAGAGTGCACGCCGCCTCATCACCCAGGCTGTTGGTGAAGGTGCTGAACAACACAGGCCCTGCTGTTGACACCCAGGGTGCTACGCTTTGTTACCAACTGCCAACTGGATGTCACGCCATCGATTCATATCCTTTGTATCCAGCAATCCAGCCAATTTTTAACACTCCCTAAAGACTTTTAGTCCCATCCACGCCTGTTCTGTTCCTGTAATTATTTTCCTCCTATAGCACAGCCTTCTAGTAACCACAAAAACAACAAAAAAGGGATCTGGAATGAACAATTTTATTCACTGCTCACTCCTTAAGGCCTAGGGGTGTTCTTGGAAGAACAAGATGACAAGAATAGGAGGTTCACAAGGTATATCCCTAAGAGAACTAAGTTACAGCTGCAACAGCATTCTTATCTCCAAATTGATACCCGGTATTTCTGAGACTCCTTTCAATATATTTCAGTGTAAATATTAGTACACACAATTAATTTTCCATTTTTGAGTTAGGAATCAAGTGCAGATGTCAGATGTGTTAAAAAAACCAAAAAACCCAGGAATGAACAATCTGTGCGTACTTACTCACAGCAACAATACCAAGCTTCTTCACCTGCAATGAAAATGTTAAAAAGGCATTTTTAGTGATTGGTTACACTGAATTTGCTATAAACAGAAATTCAAAATTCTAGGAACCAACCTAAATTACATAAGGAATTTGCATGCCTCGTGAGACTGAAAAATTATTCATCTCAGTTTGCAACAGTATCTACAGGAAAACCCACAGGTAGCAGGTCAAAAGGAATGGGACAATATATTTACCAAAAAACAACCATTCAGCAACAGTAAGTTGTACTTCTTGATATACTTTATCCTAATGCACAGGACACTAAGCACATGTTTAGACACCTTGCAGAGCTTGGGCAAATTTGTTCTCATATCATCTCTGCTTCTACTTTCTTTCCACTACAACCACACTACGTTATTATCTTGTCTCTGTTCACATAGAATTTGCTTCAGTTACAGGCATCATGGCCCAGTGATGATCATTAGTATTTTAGTTCAAAGTCTGTGGAGAAGATTGACAGGAGCAAACACTAGAGGACTAGCATAAAGGCACAGGAAGATCTACGCTGTCTGCACTCTACTGTTCACTATAATCTCTCGATTCAGTTCTGTTTTATTACTGTCTCTATACACTAAAAATGCTTTTATCGTACAGCAAGAAGTGAGTCAATATCACAGGCAGTCATCTTGAAGAATCGAATTATGCTCATCTGTTTCCACACAGCAGAAGTTTTAACACTATCTAATGGATTGCCCCACAAAATCGTAGCCCTCAAACACTAAACCGCAGCTGACCGAACTGCAGGTGAGCTTTGGTTTATCTAGCAACGAAGGAAAAGCTTTAGCATCTGGGCGCTCCTCTGCCCGATGGCCGGGCTGCGCTGAACCCGCCGACTATCTAATGGATTGCCCCACAAAATCGTAGCCCTCAAACACTAAACCGCAGCTGACCGAACTGCAGGTGAGCTTTGGTTTATCTAGCAACGAAGGAAAAGCTTTAGCATCTGGGCGCTCCTCTGCCCGATGGCCGGGCTGCGCTGAACCCGCCGGGG
>NW_008825162.1:288292-289777 GCF_000699105.1 Pygoscelis adeliae
CCGGGGCAGCGGCAAGGCTGCTCGCACGGTGTGCCGCCCCGAAAGCCGCCGCCTGATCTTTCCGCTAAGCGCCGGCTGCGCGTGTGAAGCATCCGCGTAGCTTCTAGACCACTTATCACCTTTGCAACCGTGACACCATCTTCAGCGTCGGTGAAGCATTACACAAGCGACTTTCAGTCCTACGGGTCTGCAAGGCGCCGGGAAGCGTCGGGTAGCGCTCTGGCAGCAGCCGCCCGGGCTCCTGCTCTCCGTCCCTGCCAGTCCCAGCTTCAGCGAAGCACATTTTAGGAAGGTCGCCGGAGGAGAGTAGGAGATAACTTCCCCGTCCTGTTACACAGGCACCGGTTTACTAAACTAGCCAACTCCCGGCTTGCTAATCGAGATTTTCAGAAAGTAGCTGCCGGCGGTCAAGGGTAAAATCGTGGAGGCAGTGCCGTCCCGACAGTTTCCCTCCGATGCCACCAGAGAAACCACCAACCTCTTTTTTAAAGGTCATGTATGGATCCAAAACGTTTAGGAGATCCTCTTGTATCTCGTCGTGGTTACAGAAGCTGAAATTGTAGGTGGATCCCCGCGGTAAGTCGGCGATCTGAAGAAAGATGACCAAGCCACAAAAGACTGTGTAAGAAAAAGCCAAAGGTTAATTCTCCTGCACCGCTACGTGACCCGACAAGGCACGGAGGACAGATCTGAAGAGAGGGATGCCGGTGCTTCGGGAGCACTAGAAAAACTGGTCGGTTACCCTTGTGATTATCCATGGTGTCTTTACACGTTGTTTTTCTCCTGCTGGGCTTCAGATCGTTGCTGGCTTCATATATGTACCTGTACGCCTACGGAAATGAAGGTTTCCAATTCCATAAGCGGGGCTTATTTGGACGTCTCATGCACCTCTTTCCAGAACCGTAAATAATAATTATTCAGACTTGAAGTTGTGTCACCGATTCGAAAAGAAAACCGGGATAATGAATAATAATCAAACGCAGCATCCAAACCCAAAACAAAACAAAAGAAAACAAAAAACTCCGCAACAGCCAGTCTTGCATGAAACAAGTGTGAATAGCCCTCCCCATAACTGCGCGGGGTCCACCTTCAGCGTGGACTCGTGCAGTAACACGCGATTATCTCTCAAAGGCGAGACAAAACGCCTCAGGGCACCTGCAGATGGACTGCCCTGTGGCAGACGCTCACACCCTCCATACCGAGGTCGCAGGGGCATCTCTAAGTCCATCGTTTTAATACGCTAGCGCGGGAGCGGGTGGAGGGTGGTGGGCATTTCCCTGTGCCGCCTACAGCTTTTTTTTTCTTTTTTTTCTCTCGAAGGTGAACGTTTTTCCTTACAAATCACTGTCCCAGGAGAAAAGTGATTTCCTTACAAATCACTTGCGCAGGCGGCGGGGAGTGCAGCCGAGGGGCGCTTGCTCTGCTGTGGGGACAGCCTAGCTGACAGGGCAGCCGGCTGCCCCGGGCACCGGGAACTAGGATGCC
>NW_008825162.1:290478-291336 GCF_000699105.1 Pygoscelis adeliae
GGGGAGGCGCAGGGCGGGGCGCGGCGCTTCTCAGGCCTCGCCGCGGAGAGCTCGAGGCCCTGGTCCAGAGTGTGGCATCAGTCCTGCGACTCTGTGTAAGTGTGTGTGTGTGTGGATATATCTCTAATTCTAGTCAAAACCGACGTTTTAAAATCGGTGCCTCAAAAGCTATTGCACTAATTGTGATGCAACTGCAGAGCAGATGCACTGAGCTTTAGCTAAGCTCGGGTTGCCCTTAATACTTGAGAGAGACTTATCAGGGTGCTTCCCTTCATCACTCTCACAGTGTTGCCAAACTAACAAAAACCCAATTTCCTAAAGGGTGTCTTGTTCTCATATTCCAGAAGCTGTTGGGGTTTTCTTAACTTGCAAAGTCATGTGCCTTCATCTTTCTCCCAGGCTTTTCGCCTGAAGTTGCTAATGGGCTTCATAAAAGTTAGTAAGTTAATAAAAATACATTTCTTCTAAGTAGTTTTGTGTTTCTCATTTTACAGCTGCATAAACAAAGGTGCACCCTATCATAAAAGAAGTTACTTTAAGTGGATTTTATTGTACTCCTGAAAACCAGCAGCATAACCAAGAAAAAGCCTATTCCTGCAATGAATTCAGTGTAATACTGATCTAAGGAAGTGTCGTGGTTTAACCTCAGTCGGCAACTAAGCACCACACAGCCACTCGCTCACTCCTCCCCACCCGCTGGGATGGGGGAGAGAATTGGAAGAGCACAAGTGAGAAAAACTTGTGGGTTGAGATAAAAACAGTTTAATAATTGAAATAAAACGATAATAATAATAATATGATAATAATAATAATACACAAAGCAAGTGATGCACAGTACAATTGCTCACCACCCACCGA
>NW_008825162.1:291436-291806 GCF_000699105.1 Pygoscelis adeliae
TCACATGGTATGGAATGTTTCTTTGGCCAGTTTGGCTGTGCCCCCTCCCAGCTTCTTGTGCACCTCCAGCCTTCTCAGTCGGTAGAGCATGGGAAGCTGAAAAGTCCTTGGTTAGTGTAAGCATTACCTAGCAACAACTAAAACATGGGTGCATTATCATCAACTTTGTTCTCGTCCTAAATCCAAAGCACAGCACTGTACCATCTACTAGGAAGGAAATTATCTCTGTCCCTGCCAAAACCAGGACAATACCACCCCCTATTCTATACCATCTGCGTCATGCTCGTCTCATATTTTCCAGTACATTTTCATTAATTACCACCCCCCCTTTTTTTTTTAATATATATATATATATACACACACACACACA
>NW_008825162.1:296855-309451 GCF_000699105.1 Pygoscelis adeliae
TAATTGCTAGTTGTCTCCACGAAATGGTATCCGTGGTACAGTAACGGCTTCATTGTGAAACCTACACACCACGCTAGCATCAAGGTCAATGTTCTAAAAACAAACCTCACAAGTGAGACATCACCAATCACTGCAGACCACAGCAAACTGCAAAAACAAACACCAATCTTTAACATGTACAGAAAAAAAAAAGAGCACGATGCAGATTATACAAATCAATACCGAGAACAGAGAAACCAACATTGTGACCCACCACTATTAACAGACATATATTCCTTAATACACTCCGGTTAATCTGTTATTATCTCAAACCCTTCAAGCCCCACGTTGGGCGCCAAAAAGGACTGTCGTGGTTTAACCTCAGTTGGCATCTAAGCACCACACAGCCACTCGCTCACTCCTCCCCACCCGCTGGGATGGGGGAGAGAATTGGAAGAGCACAAGTGAGAAAAACTCGTGGGTTGAGATAAAAACAGTTTAATAATTGAAATAAAACGAAAAAGATAATAATAATAATAATAATAATACACAAAGCAAGTGATGCACAGTGCAGTTGCTCACCACCCGCCAACCGATGCCCAGCCAATCCCCGAGCAGCGGCCCCCCCCGGCCAGCTTCCCCCAGTTTATGTACTGAGCATGACATCACATGGTATGGAATGTTTCTTTGGCCAGTTTGGCTGTGCCCCCTCCCAGCTTCTTGTGCACCTCCAGCCTTCTCAGTCGGTAGAGCATGGAAAACTAAAAAGTCCTTGGCTAGTGTAAGCACTACCTAGCAACAACTAAAACATCGGTGCGTTATCAACTTTGTTCTCGTCCTAAATCCAAAACACAGCACTGTACCAGCTACTAGGAAGGAAATTAACTCTATCCCTGCTGAAACCAGGACAGGAAGGTATTCAGGACCAGGAACATATTATTTTTTACTTTCCATTGTTCATTTGTCTTTAATGAATGGGACACATCAACCCTGTGAATAGTTACATAAAGGTGTTTATTTGTCCTTACTAAACACAACATAGTAATCCTGTGTATAGCTAAAGGGTACAACTTGTTTTAATGCAAATAACACTGGGTTGAAATTCTTCTCCATGCTGTTGGAGAAGCTGTGCTGTTAATACGCACATGTTTTTATTTCCAAAGTTGTGTCTCTGAAGTTAACAGTAGAACAAAGTTGCAGCATACACTGGCAATATAATCAGATCAGCAAATGAAAAATGTGTTTTTTAAAGGAAGCAGAAATGTGTATGGCTATAAAAGACAATTTGACATTCAAAACGTGCTTCTAAGTAAGTTCAAATGAACGATTATTAAGAAAAAAGGAATTCACTTACTTTTTCTTTAATCACTTTTTTGTATGTGAAGAGTTCAGTGAAAAAACTGTCAACAACTTTGCTAGTCTCTAATTTCCACCCAGCAGTAACCTCAGAAATGGCAAATTATGATGAATATGTTTTGAAGTTTGTTTTCTATTTTAACTTCTTCAGAGATACAGGTTCAATTACTGACATATGTACCAGAAAAACAGGGGGAAGAAAGAGGAATTTAGAAAAATCTGTCCATTTTTATAACTATAACAATTCAAAACTTTTAACTTTTACTTGCTCCAGCCATAAGAATGCTGAGGCCTCACTTTTGACAGCAGCTTTTGATGTGAACAGTGGGCCAAATTTGAGGGATTTGGAAGTGGTTTCCATTAAGAGAAATAACTCATGACAAGAGGCATTTTTTCTGATGGAGCCTTATAGCACATCTACCTTCTTCCCTAATCCCTGCTGCCTGGTTGCCTTGAAGACCTCACATTTGTGACTGTGCTTGAGCAGCAGAAAGATGGGATTGAGAAATAGCTCTTGCTATTTCACTGCAGGTCGAGATGTATCTGTGCGGGTGGGACTGCTGCCAGCCCTCACCAGGAGAGGAAGAGTTCGAAGCCAACAAGAAGTCAGTGACTTTGGTAGACATTTCTGATCAATATTATTATATTACTGGCAATATAATTTGTCAGTCTGACTTGTATTTGCTGAGCCAATTTTTGATTGTTACATCTTGGTACATGTAGCTGAAAGGCAAAACTTACACTTTTTTTTTTTTTGTACATGTGAGCAATATGTTCCTTCCTAAAATACCTCACTGCTACAGAAATGCCATCATATCCAGGATGTTTAATATAATTATACTTTAGATATGTAGGATTTGGGAATTTCTTAAATTATGAATTTACGTACTTGGAAAGGAGAGGTGGGGGGAGATGGTGATTACCTGAGGGAAGCTGGGAAGGTGGGAAGGAAGTCAGTTGGTTGTTGAGGACATGCATCTTGTATGTCACAGCCCCAGTGCCCAGCACAGGCTGCCCCAGGGCAAGGCAGATGCACACAGCCTGTCTGTGACCTGGCCACCCTTCCAAGCAGCCACACGCGCAGGAGAGCCTCCATCTGCCTGGGTGAACACTGCTCAGGTTTCTGTTTTCATGGATCAGGCTGTGGCTGAAGAGTTCCCTGATGGCCCCTCCACAGGTGCAGAAGGCACTGCACACTTCTGCAGTGCCCAGCACCATCTAATCGTTGGTAACAGCATCCAGTCAACTAACCAAAAATGCCCTGCCTGTAGCAGCTTGGGCGTGTGAATGTCACCATCAAGAAAGCCGTACTTAAGCAAAGATGAAGATGGTGTTAGAGATACCCTTCATGCACAGAGCATGGGGGCAAAAGCTCAATGGCCTCACATATTTTCATATGTTTTTGTTGAAATGTTTTTTTTTCAGAAAATGATGTAAAATTTTTTTTTTAAGTATCATAATTTCCAATATAATGGAAATTCAAAATGTTGGCCGCATTTTTTTCCACATTCCCATCTGATGCCTGGACCCTGCTCTTTCTGGTCCCAGACACACAAGCCTGGCTGTTTGTTTGTCCCTACACATGTTTAGGAGCTTACCTTCTCGAACACAAGCAGCAGTTGAATCCTGGTGATGACCTCCACATGCCACTTGGAAGAAGTGTGTGTATCCCTGTCAGGAGCACCTGAGGTTGGCTGGTGGCTGGCAATGAACAAAACCGCTCTGAGAGAGTGTATCAGCTGTTGCCTTTGGTACTCCTCAGCTTCCCCTGGAGATCAAAAGACATGTCAGCAAAATACGTGAGTACGTCCGCAGTATTGGAAAAAAAATCTAACCCTTTTGATCTAATAGGCCATGATGATGGTATTTACTTGGGTAGCTGCCAACTAGACCACCAGTACATCAGCAGGACGCAGGCATGTGGGTCCTGAGATGAATACAGAATACCTTTCTCTCAAACCTCCCAGTCCTGGTGGCTTCTACATGGCACATAGAAAACCCCAGGTTTGAATGCCAAGCCATCTAAGTCCCACAATGTCAACAGCTGGCACATCCTTTCTTTTAGGAACTTCATACAGATCTTAACATTATTCTCAGGACTATTTGTTTCTAAAATTAACTTCCTGTCTCTTTAGGAAAGCAAACATCCATCAGGAAGAGAAGCTTCAGCAGCAGGATCCAGACTGATGGCCACCTTGCTTTGACAGGATCCAGACTCTCAGCTGAGGTCCTTTCCATCCACGTTGACTAATCATAGCAGTGGGTATCTGTTATTCTCTGTGCAGGTCAGGTGCTAGAAGGAAGAAAATATACATTCCCAGTAGGAGTCACACTGATCCATTGCCAGAAGAAGACTGCAAAGACCCAGCACACTTGCAGTTAATATTAAGGCTCTTAAGAGATTGCGGGTTAAACACATTTGTCCCAACTGTCGTACCCACTGCCATCCCCTGTTCTCTTGCCGTCTCCATTTAATATGTCCAAGCACCTTCTGCCGCCACAAATCCAATGTCAGCCTCTGAGTCTTTTACCCTTCTATTCTTCTCCAGTCCTGACCATTTTCCAAGTCCACCCTTAAATACTTATTTTTAAGCTTTTACCCTTCCTAGGTGGAGAAGAGTCTACCTGCTGTCAAACTACTCCCTTGCTTTCTCCTACTCCTCATCTTTTGAGATCCCATGAGGAGTTACAAACAAACCTCTTAAGACGTCAGTTGGTTCACAAGTGCTAGAATAACAGAATTGTAACCATGTAATGCTTTTGGGGATTCTCAACTCATCTGAGTTAAGGCTGTTCAGATACTTTAGTCTTGCATGTTCATACCTTATTAACATGTTTAACTTTTTTTGAAGTGGAGCTTGCATTTCCTGAGTTAATGTATGGTCATGACAACAGTGCTGCCACCTTTTTTTTGCCTTTCTTTCAGTAGTGCTCCAGTTTAATTCCACTATTCTTCTCTTTCAAATTTAATATACTGTAACTTACTGTCCCTACACTTTGAAAGTGTTTAAGGAGAAGCTGAGAAGAAGCATATGGAAGTACTTCAGTCAAGTCCAGTGCGCATGCAAAGTCTGAACAAATGGAAGACATCACTTCAAACTGATAACAAAATAACTCTCAGTGTGCTTCTGGAGTATAATGAACCTGTTTTGCATTAGCATTGGGTGTCCACTGGCTGTCATTAGAACTGGATATGCCTGATTATATGAGAAACACTTTTTAAATCACCAAAGCAGGGTTAGGAAACTCAGCTGTCCTTTTACTCCTCAATCATTTTTCCTTCAAACTCTAGCTTTGAAGCCACCACATTTAGCTAGGTCGGTCAAAGATTTTCCAGCTAGCAAAGGAAACACCAGTTCCCTACGTTTGAAATATTTCATAAAATATCTGGGGTTTGTCTCATCCAATAATTATTTCAATAGAAACCCAGTTGGATTATTGACATGGTTTGTCAAGGGAGAAACCCTGAGGCCCTTATTCAGCAGGGTGAATTAAAAACTCTGAATTCTTGAGAAAGTCAGTCTCACCACTGTTGAAAACAGTGAAACTGAAAGGACATCCTTGCCCTTGATCAGTCACTGGATCCACAACTTCTGGAAAAGCTGAAGAATGATATATATCCAACTGAAAACATTGATTGCTAAATAACATTTCATTTTTCTGATACACAGCTGATAATTTAAAAGAAAACACAGTAGCATGTTCCTTCTATATTTGCTCTTCCATGTGCTTTGTTGCTTACTTTAACTTTATGCAATGACGATTTTATAAAATGTTTCTGAATATTTCAGTTGCACACTGTTTAAAAGGAATATAATCAGACAAACACTGCTATGAATTTGACATTATTGGTGTAATTAAAGGGTACTGTAAAGAAAAAGATAAATTTGTAAGTTTTTTTTCTCAGAGGTATTGGTAAAGTAAGTAAATGATTTAAATCACACATGACTGAATGAGAAGATAAGCCCTAAATTAAGCAGTAATAATAACTGAGATATCACATTCACTATGAGGAGCAACATAACAATATTACAAACAGCTTGCTACAAAACAGTTTCTTATCTTGCCATTCCTGACTGAAGCACAGTGTTGACAAGCTTGTGCCTTTGTGCTGATTTAGTAAAAATTTGGAGCAGGTCTAGCTAGTACTGGAAGGTTCAGATCAAAATGGGATTAAGCTGTTGCATTTCTAGGGCTGCAGAAATGATCAGAAATAAGCTGCTTCATAATCACCTGATCAGTTTCGTACCCAACTATCATATGTTTTACTTTTTATTAAAGGAACCTGGCATTTAGATGAATTTTCTCTCCCCCTACTCTCAAAAAGAGTGATGTGTCAGATATCTGCTCTATGTAAATAATGCTGAATTATATTTTGCCAGGAAAGATTGCCAAGTAGAGTAACGGATAGATGTAGTACAGCCTCAGGGAAAGTAAATGGAAATTCCTGCTAACTAGAACCAAGAGGATGTCTAACTTTCACTTTACTCTTGGTTTAAAGCACCTTCACTCAGAACTGCAATCCTCAATGCTGTTGCTCAGCTGTTGCATATCCCAGGGATACTCACTCCCTATAGGAAGCCATCTACCCAGAAGTCTTCCTTAATAACATCGCAAATAATGTCGAGGACTCCTTGCATCTCATCGCCTTCGTGCTGCAAACGACCCACGGTCTCAAGACAGCCGAGGGAAGCTACAGCACATGGCAGCACCTTACAGGACACTGTTTTGGAGTGCCCTACTTGTCAGCCTGAGAGAGTTGGAGGAATATCTGCACTGAAAGCACAGCAGTTTATTTGTTCCTGTGTTCATGGCTCCCTCCCTCCCTCGCCAGCCCAACAGCAGAGAGAGGCAGGCTGCCTGTCCTGCACCTGAGGAGGGCAGTGGCGTTTCCCACACACCCTGGAGCCCAGAGCAGCCATGTGAGGAGCTGCTGCCTCCCCTCCAGAAGTGGTGGCTTCTTTGGCATCACTCCTGGGGGGTCTGAAGCCTGGAAATGGAGCTTTTGCCTCCTGCCAGAAGCCCCCCCTCCTGCTGGTACTTCTTTCACTAGCTGGCCTGACAGCATGCTCCAAGATACCTCTATCCCAAAAGCCACTGGAGTATTACATTGTAGCTTGTGTAGCTTGTGTGAGGCTAATGAAGCTGGGGTCCAGGTAAAATGTGCATACCCATTTCTCCTTATTCACATATTATATCCTGTTTGAAGTTTCACGTCCCCACCGATCCCTGGGCACGCACCACTTCTCTGCGCAGTCCCTGCCTGCTGGCCCCATGCTACTCCCTGTGCCCCAGCCCGGCTGCAGGCAGCCACACGCTCTTTCAACCGTACTACCACCCCTGCTCACTCTCCAAAAGCCTGCTTTCAGATAACCCAAATGTCTCCCATCTCTCTGTCTTTAACTTTCCTCTTACTTTTCTGCTCACGTCATCTGTTAACACGAGCCAGGCTGGGTGAAGGGCAGAGGGTAGGGGACCCTGTGGCTTTCACACCTGTTCCCAAGTGGGAAGCACTGGTTCAGACCTGCTGCTGGTGTGGGTCGGTTGCAGTCATGGCTTGACTGGAGCAAAACATTTCCCACATGAGTTCTGCGTGATTAGGAAACATAGCATGTGGTAGAGGCATTGAAACAGAGCTTGAACCCAAGACAAGTTTAATTTGGCAGAGGGGATGAACCCTGAGCTGAGGCAAAGAAGAGCTCAGGTCTGTGCATAGTCTTGACAACTGCAGGCTGCAGGTGCCCGACATTCAAAGCTGTGTGTGAAGTAAGTGGGATGGACAGGAAAATGAGACTTTGAATTTAGATCTGTGCTTAAGCGGTGCTAGGGAAAAGATTCTTCCCTGCAGAGAGACAGAAACCTCATCCCTGGGGACCCAAGGGAAGCATGACGGGAGCCATGTGGTAGCACGGTGCCGACTGAGTGCATGCAGCCTGGCGGGTGGCCACGTAACAAAAACATCCATGTGATGTACAGCTGAGTAAACGCGCATCCTCTGCTGCCACAGTGAGGGGGCTGTTTCACTTGAAATGAAGCGGGAAAGAGGGAGATCATAGGTAAAAGAAAGGGAAATCATGGGGATTTTTTCTGTCTCCTTCTCCATGGCACAAGAGATGCAGGATGCCTTACTGGAAATTGCCTTTGGACAGTAGGGCCCTGACTCACAGGGAATTGAAAGCCAAGTATTTGTTCAACTGCAGCAGCTCTGTGCCAGCTCATAGGCAGTGGGGACTAAGAAGAAACTGGGAGCCAGTCCCTGCTGCAGATAGGAGTGGGGCATCCTGGTTTCAGCTGGGATAGAGTTAATTTTCTTCCTAGTAGCTGGTACAGTGCTGTGTTTTGGATTTAGGATGAGAATAATGTTGATAACACACTGATGTTCTAGCTGCTGCTGAGGAGTGCTTACACTAGTCAAGGACTTTTCATCTTCTCACACCCTGCCAGTGAGAAGCTGGGAGGGGGCACAGCCAGGACAGCTGACCCAAACTGGCCAAAGGGATATTCCATACCATGGGACGTCATGCTCAGTACATAAACTGGGGGGAGTTGGCCTGGGGGCGGCGACCGCTGCTCTGGAATTGGCTGGGCATTGGTCGGCAGGTGGTGAGCAATTGCATTGTGCATCACTTATTTTGTATATTCTTTTATCACTATTATTCTTTTCCCTTCCTTTTCTGTCATACTAAACTGTCTTTATCTCAACCCATGAATTTTACTTTTTTTTTCCTGAGTCTCTCCCCCATCCCACTGAGGAGGGGGGTTAGCGAACAGCTGTGTGGTGTTTAACTACCTGCCGGGTTAAACCACAACAGGTTAAACTAAACTGGGGGACATTGTTCTCACAGCCTAGATAAGCAGGTTCAAAAAGGTTGCTACTGGGAAATGCTGGCTTACTCATGCAAATGTATCTCTGTTTAATGTCTCTTGACGAAAATTATGAGCAGCTGGAGCCAACTCACTTTGGCATTTTAAAGCTATAACTATTTGTAAGTTGGCAACCAATATCTTAATCACACTTTTAAGGGCTGTTCTGAAAAGAACGTAAAGCCCTCAGGCATTAATGTTGTGTAAAACCAGCCATTTCGGTGGCTCATGAGTTGAAAGATTGAGCCAACCTTTTTCCTGGTCTTGTGGGTCTTGATTCGCTGTGTGTTACGTAGCATGAAATAAATCAAAGCTGTCGCTTTCAACTCCAGCATTGTTTTAAGGGAGCTGCACTCCGATTTTCCAGTTGTGGGAAGAAGATGGAGAAGCAGCAAAGCCATGGTTTGTGGAACTGGAAGGCACCCTGCTGTCTGAGACTCCATATCAAGCAGGTATTTCACATGCTGTGTGCCAGCCTTCAGTGTGTGCCACACAAGCATCCACACAAGAATAGCTCCCTCAGAGATTGATTGACAAAAGGTCTTTTGTTTTTTTTCCGTTCAAAATACTCTTTTTCTATTATAAAAAAAAGAATAAAAAGAAAAAAGAAAAAAAAGATAATAGAAACTGAAATTCACCCTGATCCTGTCATATTCTATATGCACAGATGGTCTTAAAATAGAGAGCTACTGAAAAACAGGCAGAAATATTTGTAACAATAGTCTTTGGAAAAATTAATGCAAAGTTTAGCATCATGTTGTATAGGGTGAAATAATGCAAAGGAAATATTAATAAATAGAAGTATGGCATATGGATTTAATAACTTAACTTCAAAGCAAGAGATGCTAGAAATGTTAACAAATGTTGTCCAGAAAGTAACATATTTTACTGGAAAAAATAGACTGCAGAGTATAAATTTAAGTACATTGTTTCCAGTAAAATACGGTAATATACATAACTTCAAGAATAAAAGACTAGGAGGCATTAGGG
Organism: Pygoscelis adeliae; assembly: GCF_000699105.1. NCBI lineage: Eukaryota > Metazoa > Chordata > Aves > Sphenisciformes > Spheniscidae > Pygoscelis > Pygoscelis adeliae. The sequence goes on from NW_008825162.1 coordinate 306,045, forward strand.
AATTTAGATGTGGTAACCTTTTCAGATAAACACATTTTTTAAAAAGTTAAGTTTTTTGAGGGACGAGCCATCATTACCTATGAGTATTTTCTAATTTCTCAGTTTACAAGTTATTATCTTTGTGCTGGAGATGAACTGTACATAACTACTATTTAGATGAAAACATTTAGATGATAATTTCCAAGAAATGTTTAAAACAGATATTTTGCATATTGAAATGCAATATTTCTCATTTGTGTAATAACAACTGCCTGAACGGTAACATTTGTTTCTCTTAGGAGAAGAAACATAGGGGGCATGAATGAATTACTCCTTTTTTGCAGTTCTATTTAGTTCCAAGGAACGTATGCACAATCTCATTTTCCTGGAGGCTGTGGAAAGAAGGTGTGGAAAGAGGGAAAGAAGTGCTTGTGCCTCTGCTCTTATATCATGATAGGGGTCAGAGTAGGAGCCTGAACCCGCTAGTTTTCCAGCTGTTTCAGAACATCCTTTTTTTTCTCTTGAACCCCAGAGAAAGATGCTCAAGCAGGTCTCCCTCTGGTTTTGTACTAAGAACCAGCTCTATGGCAGAAATTACTATATGGTCATTGTAATATCATACCTTATCCCAACTCTATCCATCTCTTTTCTGTTAAACTATAAAGTTGACAGTACCTAGTGGTTTGCAGATCTGAATTTTTTTGGAAACATAACTATGTGCAGATTTAGATTTCATGTCCTGGCAGGCTATTTCTACCAAGTTGAAACTTTGAAAATCATCTCATCCTGCTCAATTTCCTTTAGAAATGAAAGTATTAAGCTAATAGTAATTGCCAAGACTATTTTCAGTTTTTGAAATGGTAAAATAAAAAATAGTCTGAGCTATTAAAGCAGCTATTGAGACCCTTGCAAAAGTTTTGCAGCAGGAGCAGACATTATTAATGGGCCCCTATAAAAACCCTATTTCAGGAGTGCCTGGAAAGCTAGCAAGTCATGCACAGCTTCAATCTTCTTTTTATTAATAGACATACTTTCTCTTCTCGGTACTGGCACAGCAGATTTTATTTTGGAACCATTCCCGTAGATATTGAAATCTGTTGTTAGTCCTTCTTTCCCATATAATCCTCCCTTATAGAATATTTTATAATCTTTTTTTTCTCCTCAATATTTTCCAGTTGCCAGAAACACTCAGAAAATTAATGACAGTCTGGTTCAGGTACACAAGAATGTCGATAGCTAAAGCTCTCCAAAACAGAAGTTGTAAAATGGGTTTTAAATACTTCACCCCTCTCCCTCACTGAGTGCTGATGATATCATACTTTGCTTTCAGCATTAGAGCAATTTTCTCAGTGTGGATCAGCTGCTTCTAAACTATTTCATTCACTTATGGTTGCAAAGAAAATAGCTATAGACTTAATTTATAAAATAACTTTCCTGGTATTTAATACATTATCTATTAATTGTATTTAAGTCCAGACAGTTATTAGCTCAAGTACCATAAACTCTGGCATTTCGTACAAATTCCAGAGGGCCAAGTTTTGCACACAACTTTCCCATAATGAACAGGTACAAACACCCAGTCGTGGGGAATCTCTGCATAAGAGCTATTGGGAGGTCATTTCAAACCATTTCAAATCTTTTCCAAACCACTTGGGCATATCTGACCTAATTGTATGTACCTGATAATCTTGTGAATTTTACAAATTCTTGTGAAGTTTACAAATCTAACTACTCTTTCAGTAATTAGCATCTGTTCAACTAATAAAGTCTAATTAAAATAAAGAGGGCCAACTCTTTTACTCTCAAACTTTGATGATTTGGTTTGCTGTTCCTGGTTTAGAGTGCTTTGTTCTGGCTTCTTTGCAAGTTTGTTTGTCTTTTCTTGTGGCCTTTTCTGGCTAGCATTGCATTTATCTAAACTACCTTTCTTATGTCTGCATGGTTCTCAGGCTCCCAAACCACATTTAATGTTTCTAAAGCTCCAACAAGGCCATGGAACGAAATCCCCCTTTCTAGCCCACGTTTTGAACACAAGCCTGGATTCTCAGGGTTCAGAGCAGTCATCTTCCATCACATGCATTGGAAAGTACTTCTTTCCCTTCCTGGCTGATAGGAAGAAAAGCTTTATGTGCCATGATAGATCGCATAGCCCTCCAGAAGGATTTTTGCACTGATCTTTCTCAGCATCGCAGCATCATACTTTGCACGTAATAGTTTTCTTTGAAATATTTGCTGAAATCTGGAAAAAACAGAAACACAGGTTTCCTCATACCCTCAGCTATGATATGTAATTAGATTTATCTTCTCTCTCCAATTAGGTCTTGGAGAAGTCAGATGGCTCGTGAATCCCAAGACATTTCTCATGTTCCTAATGCAAACGTTAGGGTTAGTCTTGTTGAAGTTTTGCCAGTTGATCAGCATGTAGATTTATTGTCTGGACATCTCCAGTGTTTTAATAACCCCTTCATGTAGGCTTTCTTGAAGTTCTTGAGGAAGTATGAAATAACTGCCTGGTCTATTTCTAGGGCACAAACTGAATAAAAACATTAGCATTTTAGTGAGGCATGTCAAACACACTCTACGACAAATGTGCCCTTGTGGCAAAGATGGACAATGGTGTCCTGGGGTGCATTAGAATGAGTGTTGCCAGCAGATTAAGTGAGGTGATCCTTCCCCTCTTCTCAGCACTGGTGAGGCCACACCTGGAGTACTGTGTCCAGTGCTGGGTTCCCCAGTACAAGACAGACATGGACATACTGGAGAGAGTTCAGTGAAGGGCCATGGAGGGCATGAAGGGACTGGAGCCTGGAGAACAGAAGGCTCAGGGGGATCTCATCAATGTATATAATTACCTGAAGGAAGGGTACAAAGAGGATGAAGTCAACCTCTTTCCATTGGTGCCCAGTGACAGGACCAGAGGCAATGGGCACACACTGAAACACAGGAGGTTCCCTCTAGACATCTGGAAACACTTTTTTCACTGTGAGGTTGACTGAGCACTGGCACAGGTTGTGGAGTCTCCATACTTAGAATCATAGAATCAATTAGATTGGAAAAGACCCTTAAGATAATCGACTACAACCATAAACCTAACACTGCAAAGTCTACCACTAAACCATGTCCCTAAGCACCACATCTACATGTCTTTTAAATACCTCCAGGGATGGTGACCTGGGATTCAACACCATTCAGTACCCCCAAGGGGAAGAGAAGGTCTCTGGATATGACGGTAAAATGACACGCACTGCGGCCACTCAGACCCCGGCAACATGTCTTTTAAGTACCTCCAAGGATGGTGACTCAACCACTTCCCTGGGCAGCCTCTTCCAATGCTTGACAACCCTTTCGGTGAAGAAATGTTTCCTAATAGCCAAGCTAAACTTCCCCTGGCACAACTTGAGGCCATTTCCTCTTGTCCTATCACTAGT
>NW_008825162.1:311431-325995 GCF_000699105.1 Pygoscelis adeliae
TTATCCTCCCCCCCCCCCAGGAACCTCCTAGACTGTTTCATCTCTGCTGTATTGTAATTCCAGCAGCCATCTGGTAAGTCGAAGTCCCCCATGAGAACAAGGGCTAGCGATTGTGAGACTTCCCAGCTGCTTATAGAGTATTTAATCTGTCTCTTCATCCTGGTTGGGTGGTCTATAACAGACTCCCAGCATGATATCTGCCTTGTTGGCCCTTCCCCTGATTCTCACCCATAAACACTCAACCCTTTCATCACTGTCATCAACCTCTAGACAGTCAAAAGACTCCGTAATGTACAGGGCTACCCCGCCACCTCTCCTTCCTTGCCTATCCCTTCTGAAGAGTTTATAGCCATCCATTGCAGCACTCGAGTCGTGTGAGTCATCCCAGCATGTTTCCGTGATTGCAATTACATCATAGTTTCCCATCTGCACAATGGCTTCCAACTCCTATTTGTTGCCCATGCTGCGTGCATTGGTGTAGATGCACTTCAGTTGGGCTATCGATCCCGCCACCTTTTTGGGGGACAAGCCCTAATTGATATCACTGTGTGACTGTTTTTCGGTGTTTCTGTGGTTTCTAACGCATCAGCAACCCTTACATCTGCTGTGTGGATCTCAATCGCCTACCTCTACTGAGATGGCTAGGGTGCAGTACACATTAGTACAGGGACATTTCAAATGTGCTCCAGTGTACTCAGCACATCGTGGAGCTGATCAAAGGACCTCACTAGGATACCATACCTCTAACATTGGCATGCTACCCCCAGTTTATCTCTAGTGGGCATGGTTTTATCCCTTTCGCCCTTCAAATCTAGTTTAAAGCTCTTGCAATGAGCCCTGCTAAGTGCAAAATCCTTTTCCCCCTTTGAGACAGGTGTAGCCCATCTGTTGCCAGCAGGCCTGGTGTGGTGTAGTCTGATCCATGATCAAAAACTTAAAATTCTGCTGGTGACACCAGTCACGGAGCCAGGTATTGATTGCTGGGTCTTCCTGTTTCTTCCCTCATCATTTCCTGCAACTGGAAGGATAGAGGAGAACACTACTTGTGGTCCTGATCCCTTAACCAGTTGTCACAAGGCCCTGAAGTCTCACTTGGTTGCTTTTGGACTTCTTATTGCAACTTCACCACTGCCTACATGAAAAATCAAAAATGGACAATAATCTGAGGGCCGTACCAGGGTAGGAAGTTTTCTCATCACATCTTTATCCCAGGCCCCAGGGAGGTGGCAGATACTTGAAGATATTCAAAAGGCATCTGGACACAGTGCTGGGCAATGGGTTTTAGGTAACCATGCTGGAGCAGGGAGGTTGGACCAGATGGCGTCCAGAGGTCCCTGCCAGCTTCAACCATTCTGTGAGTCTGTGATTTTGAAACCTTGCACACCCTGAAAATGGTGACTTCTTTTGAGTTTGTGATATACTAGTTTATGTCTTTTTGACTGATTTTGATAGTTGTCATCTTAGTCCTGATTACAACACAGACCTAAAAACCTGGTGCTTCACTCTGACAGAGAGATCAAAAGTGCTTGAGCCACCCACCTAGGCTGTCAAGAATGGGACAGAGACCTTTAAGGAACAAGCCCTACCTAAGCCTTAGGGCTAAGTCAATGTCCTAGTTGAGGGGGACCAAAGTGTTCAACCTCTTTTGGACTGAGTAGGGTAAATCACTTAGGTCCCCCCACCTGAACAACACATTCAAACACTATCTGCTGCTTCTTCCTGCCCTGCACTGGCCTGATTAGCAAGTTCTGTTCAACTGCATTTTGAGTAAACCTAGTAAATCAGGGCACCCCAAGAACAGTGGAGAATTTTGATTCCTCTTCCCAGTTTTGCACTGGTGGCAGGCTCTAACCCCAGCTTCCCCAGCATCGTGCTTCTGAGCACACCTCCAAGTCAGTGTTAAATACCTAAGGGAATCTGAGCTTCAAAACAGGGAGCTTGATTTCATCGTCTGCCTTTAGGTAGTACTTAATACCAGACAGTCGAATTATTCTCTCAGGGGCGGGCATATAACAGCGCTACCTGAGTTGGCTGTCTGACCACACTAAGCTGAACTTTCTAAGCTTGGATTTTTGAGCCTCTTCAAATATTTTAAAATAAATTGAGTGAGAAATTCACAAGCAAAGCAGGAAGTTAGAGGGTAAAATTAATCCCTGGTATCAGAGATCTCAATCTGTTTCCAATGGTTAAAAACCTCCATTGCTCTCTAGAAAGGACTCCATTCTAGATGATACCTTTCTGACAGAGAGAGTATTTGTTGTGGTTTTGGTTAATGCTTTGTAAAGTTTATAAAAGTTGGCAAAACCACTTTAAGTGTATGCAGGTTATGTTTATACAAGGGAAACACTAATTATCATAACAAATGAAAAAAATAAACATACACTATTTTGATGTATAACTGACCACAGAAATGTTTCAGATAAACTGGATAAGATGAAAAAATATTTTCCAGGATACTTTTCCCCACTTAGACTTTAGAAGTAAATGCAGTTAACTAAAAGTATAATTTCTCAGACTTCCTTTAGCTTTTAACTTTGAAGAAAAAAGTGTGTGCCTGAGCAGCCACTGGCCTGAATGGGAGAGAAAGCACACCTGTTAAAAGTTTAGACATTCTCCCATTCCTACGTTGGGACAGACATCCAAGAATACCATGCTAAATATTGGAAATAAATAAGAGATTTAAGAAGCCTAGACATTGCCTTCCATCAGTTTCCAGACACGGCTGCTTTTATCAGAAATAAGATTATAAGTATCACAATTCTTGGATCTGGACAAGAGAGCTTATCTGTCAGGTTGTGAAGTCCATGATACAATGTTGCTTCATGAGATTTTTCAAAGTAGTTGAGATGAGAAGTTTGAACTTTCTAAGTCTAATGTTTAACTTCTGCATCCTATGTGTTGGGTTAACAATTTCTGAAGGAGAATTGTACTTTCTTACTTGCAAGTATCAAATCTAATGGGGAATTACTCTACTTCAGTGAAGAGGACTTAATTACATTTTTTCAGATTACTCCAGGTAAGGTTCTTATGACATTTCTACCTTGTAGTTGCACAGAAAGGGAAAGATAATGTTGATGACACCATACGTATAGAAATCACAAGGTATCTTACACCCCAGCCACTAAATCACTCAAAGGACTGTGATAAATCAGCTATTTGGAAGGAGAGTTAGGTCTTAAAAGTTTCTCAGAAAGTTATTACAAAAGAAAGCATACTATTCTCAAGTTATCATTTGTTAGGAACAGGAACAAAACTAGTCCCTAATGAATCCAGATTATGAAATAACTCTGGTTATGGATTTTCCAAAGCTTGTTGCATAGAAATTGCAAAAGAAAGCATGCCATTTGAACTCTAATGTTTGTTAGGAGTGGAAACCAAATGGCTTCTAAAATAACAGATTATAAAATAGCTCAGGTTACCTGCACTAATGAGATATTAGGAAGGCATCCATTAATTTCTTCAAAAAGTTGTTTTTAACGTAAGATACATATATGATTAATTGAAAATGTTCTTAATGATATTATTTTCCTTTTTATCTTTAATTCTATGTGAATTTGCCATACCTTTTCAATTTAGAAAAGAACATATCCCATACATGGGCTAAAACCATGTGAATATATAGTAAGAATGAAACCACTGGCAAGTGCTCTGTTCCAATCCTAATAATAGCTATTGTATTTTAGAAAGTGTCAGAATAAGGCTAACTTCTTATTCAGTGGAAATCAACAGAAGTAGTGGCATAAGGAAATATATGCAAGCCATTCCCACTCCCTCATGGCTTATTTCTTGTTTTCTGGGGTTAATATGTTAATTTTCAGTCGTGTTTGACTAACCGTCTGAACAGTATGTTATTATACTCGGCATATATGGATGGATATGTACTCTGTGTAAAGGCAAATGGCTCAAATGCATGAAGCTTTACTATAGAGTGGCTGGTTGAGAGCTTAGAAATCAGAACCAGAGGGAAGGACAACACATTGGGTGTCCCTTACCGACTACCCCATCAAGAAGTAGTGTTAGATGAAATATTCCATAAACAGCTGGAAGAAGCTTCAAGATTGCAGGCCTTGGTCCTCATGGGAGACTTGAACCGCCATAACTTCTTCTGGAATACACTTACATATATCATGTCTAATGCATACATAGACAACACATAAGATCATTGTTCCTGTGGGCTGCAAAATGACTGTATTCAGTGCTGCTTGCAATGCTACTATGTAAGCAATATTTTATCTCTTAACTTATAGCTAACTTGGGTATAGCCATCCAGACTATAGTGACCTCAGTGTAGCTGCAGCCTATTAACCCATGTATTATACTTTCAGTCATAGTCAAACATAGTCCCTGCATGTTTTGTTTTATTTTTGTTATTTACCACAGAGGATGAGAAGCCAAGCCCTAAAAGTAATTCTTTGAAGTTGACTTTGTCCCTAGGACACAGCTGGGGATAGAGCTATGGCACTGGTTTAAAAGGTAATCATACTGCAGTTCCTGAGGTGTCTGCAGAAGGCAGCAGGGTTCCTGGGCTGGATTTAACCTAACTCCATTGGCTGCTTGCAATAACATCATCATAACACGTGCAGCTACAGCAAGGACTGAGTTTTTTTAAGCACCCACTATGAAGCTAATGTCATCAAGGCTACACATAACCAGCACATAAATGAGAGAGTTCCATGCTTATGCCTGTTTCATTTGGTGAAGTACTTTTGGTAAGTCTGATTAGATCACAGTATCAGAATGAAAATTAAGAGATTTGCCCTTCAACAGAAACATCAATTTTCAGCCTCCTAATTAAGCATAAAATAAAATAAATCTGAATAATATGGTGAAACAGAGTTAAGGGGGGGGGGGTGTTATTCATTCTTTAACCACAGATAAACATCCGTATAACAATTTTAGCCCACAAACAGAAATGTCATACAAGCTTCAGCCACACACTCAGATTTTTTTATTCTACCTTAATCTCCCAATTTTTTGATGTAGTGGTGGATGAGTACAAAGAGAGAAGACAGCCTACCCCACATAGTCTCCGAGGTCATTATTGACTACATGTTAAGAAAAGATGAGCAACAAAGAGGAAACCTCACACCAAATAGCACAGATTTTCCAATAATCACCGTCTTGCGTACATCCCCAAGGCAACACCACCTTGCCTGTGAGGAACCCTGTTTTCCAGTGGGGAATGAGCACATTTGTAGGGAGCAGAAGAAAACCCTGGACAGGCCTAGAGCCAAAGCTATATTTAACACAGCATTAACATGTACTATCTGCAAGAGTCTGATTAAATCAACATGATCTTCAGCATCCAAAAAAGTAATCAAACACCAAAAGCCACTAGGTGATGGGCTCATGATAGTCTCCCTCTATAAATATTTGTCCTATTAGAAGAGTAATTTTCAGGGAAATCCCTTGAGACTGCTGTCCCATTCTGAGAAAGCCTTTTCCCCCATTGCTAAAATATTTACCTAGAAAAAAGACAGTTAACTTTTGTCAAAGAAGATTTTAATGTAGGAGCTGGGATAGAAGCTGTCTGGAGAGGAGAAGTTAATGGCAAGTGAGGACAGTACTATGGTTATCTTCCCTCCTTTGATGGTACTATTTACAGCAAGAACTTTGCCGTGGTCTCCCTGGAGCCGATACTTATCATAACTAAAGGCAAGTATAAAGGAATAAGATCATTTTTAAAAAGTAAATCTTAATGGGTGAGATTCCAAATGAATTACAACTGGCAAGGATTACAACAGGCAAAGGGAGCTGTTTCTACAAATCTATTAGCAGATAGTGAATGAGGGAAGGAAGTGCATACCTCATACTTAAGAAGGGAATATAAACAATGGTAACACTTCATTATTCATAAAAATACATAGAGCTAGAACAGCTGTCAAGAGATGACCTTTTAAACCCTTCCTCAAGGCACAATCAGCTATATCTACACTATTTCTGACAGAGGGTCTGTCAGCACGTGCTTGATTACATCAAGCTACGAAAATAACATCACTGTTCAAGACAAGCTTCTGTAGTGCTACTATTCAAACAATGTTTTCTAATGTCTGTGCTATGCCACCCATAGCATAGCTTAAGGCTATTAATCATTATCTTCCCTACCTGGGAGAAAGAGAACACACCACTCCTTTGCTCTTTGCAGATGTTTTCTGTATTTATTTGGACTGAACAACCAAAATTTGTTCAAACTACTTTTAAAGGTCAGTTAGACCTCTGATAATTCGTGTTCAACATTTTTCTTCAACAGAAACTAGACTCAGCTTTGCAGCTAAGAGATTATCAGTTTCATTTGCCTTTGAAAATGACATTTGAGTTTACACATCACATTATGCTGTTTGCTTTTTCTTTTTCCTGTAGTCTCACATCAGTGAATCATACTCAGTTTTAATAGCATTTTTTGCTTCAGTCCTACAAATAAAAAATTAAACTGTGGCTAGATGTTTAGTTTAATTAAAATGAAGTGAGGATAGTACCAGAGGCCAAAATAAGGAAGGTAATTTCCAGGGTTCCTTAAAAATGAGTATTATGTTTATCACTCTCCTTCCCTCCAATGCCAAGGATGTTAGAGGACAGCTGTTTCAATTCCTTAGAAAAAAAGAAATAAAATTTGGGGTTTTAAAAAATTCCGTATGCATTTTTTTCTTTTCTTTAGAAAGGATCCACATTTTCCCCTTCTGAATCTTGGTTTTTTTCTCTTACTTTCTTATTTTCATAATGAGTGTTTGATTTGTCATTTTCATCTTCAAACTCAAAATAATTCCATCATTAAAATGGAAGTGTAAGAAGCTTTGATATTGGAGAAAAATACCTCCAGAATTGGAACGTACAAGAAAAACAAATTTATAAATGTCCTTGAATAGTCTGAGCAGAAAGGTAATGTTTAATATAACAAGACCCAAGCTGTAAGGAGTGTGGGAAGCAGAATGGTCAAGAGAAGTTATGTGTGAAAATAATGCTCTATGACGCTGACACTCCTTTTGTGAGTTATGATTATACACTTTTAAACTATGATATATAATATACTTAGGGAATGGACTGAATTCATATGGCCATATCTGAATTTTGAGCTTACTCCCATGGTGCTGGAAGACTGTACTGAGGGCTGCTTTACTTCTTACTTGGATCAACCCTTTTGTGTATCCTCATGCCTGTTGCTGTTTTAAGAGCTCATTTTGTGTAGCAGGGCAAGCCCCCGTTTCAGGAAGGTGCTCCACTAGGGTTGTACACCCTAGTGAGCACATTGTCAGCCAGGCTTTTTACTTCCTGGTGGAAAAACCTTGTGATTCCTGGAGATTTGGAGAGAGTGGATGGCCCGGTCCTGTCTTAGCAGAGCCATTTACCTACCAAGCTGGAGAAGCTGGGGAGGGCAAATTATTCCTGTAATAGGAAGAGCTCTAGAGAAGTTGTGGGGGTGGAAGGATAACAATGAGACCCCCAGAAACCATCCCTCTGCATCTATCATGAGCTATACTATGGTCTTGCCAAGAGACTTACTACCAACCTCCAACATGTGATGAATGGCAGCAAGGGTCCCGAGACCGAACCTAGTCTCTGAGGGTGATTTTGCCCAGCACAGGCCTGAAACAGACCCAGGAGAACAGAAAATCAAGATTGAGGTCCATAATGCTGCAATAATTCTATTATCCTGTCTCAAGTAATTAATAGTTTGGAAAAGAGTACTAGAAACAGGTCATGTAGAATATGGATGCTGCCTAGGCTTACTAACCCAGTTTCTAACAGTCAGCGGTCCAAGGACTTCCTCAACTGGAGGCTTCTTTCATTTATCACTATTGAATGTCACCTGCCATTTTACCACTTTATCACTCCATACTGTGCAAACCTTAGTCAAGCATAAGACTAGTTGCCAGAAGTTGCTCTGAAAAATGTCAATTATCATCATAACATTTGCAAAAGTTGTCATCTCACCATTCAACTTTTTCTTCTAGATCATATATGAGACGGTCAACATGAATTCCTGAGAGATCTTACTGAAAATGTCCTTTCATTGTGAAACCTCTCGGTTTGGTCCTGGCATTTATTTCTCAAAATTTAGCTGGTTGTTAATCAACCTTACTTTCCCATGACAGCTTAGTTTCTTTAAGAGAATTTCACAGGACATCTTGTCAAAAGCTTTTTGGAAATCTAACTATGCTGTATGAGCTGACTCACTTTACATACATGCTTGCTTCAGAGTAAACTAGTACACTGGTGAAGTATGATCTCTCTTACAGAAGCCACGCTATTTCTTCCCGAGTGTAACGTTTATCTCTGCTGTCCGCAGATTCTCTTCTTTATTACTGTAGTTACAAATTTACCTGGCACTGCAATTATACTTACTGGTATTTAGATTTCTCGTCCACTCCTGGAGCCCCATTTGAGAATCTGGTGCCATGCTTGCCACCTGCCAGTCCTTCTGTGCCAGGGCTTGTCTGACCAGAAGTTGCACGCTGCTGCTGCTATCTCAGCTATTTCACATCTTGGTCTTTTCAAAGCCTTGGGTGAATACCAGCTGGACCTGACAGTTTGTTGCTGTTCAGTTTCTCATTCAAAGCAGTTTTTTTAGAAAACTGAAATTTTGAGCCAACTCTTTAGACTTTTCCTCTGCCAAAAATGTCTCTGGGGTATGTATCTGCAATATTTAACTCCCATGTTGTTTTTTTTTACTAGAGCATTCCTTTACATCTTTTTTGTCTGTTAACTCCACAGCTTCCTTGGCATGCTTCCAGAATAAATGAAAATACATTCATTATTTTGTTTTTACGTCTTCAGGTAGTTGTTCCGCTCTTTGTCTGCCTTATAGTGTTTTTGTATCTAATTTCTCAAGAGATCACTGGTGACTCTGCCTCTCATTTGGGCTTGCTTCCTGTGTTAAAAAATTCCTTGTCTTACAACTGATAACCATCCTTCAGCTGTTGGACCCAGTTGCTTTTGTGTGTGCGTGCATGTGTTGTCTTTACAGTCCTTCTTGATCTGCCATCCACATTTACTTGGTTTAGTAAATAACACATACCCATGATGCTTGCAAGTGTTTTATTTCCAATTTCTCTCTAACAAGTTTCATTATTTTTATGTTGATCAATGCACCCACACCCAGCCCATTTAAATAAAATGTTAATTCAGCAGATTTTTTCCCTTCTGTAAGAATATTGCACTTGAGCTTCTTGTGGTAACTTCTACAGGAGTCTAAGACTTATATATTGGGTCAGGTTGCTTGGATTTTTATAGCAAATCCAACTTTGTTTCTCTTCTTGTGAGTTCTTTGACGAATTGATTCAAGAGGTAACAATTTAATGTCTAAAATTTCAGTCCCTGCATCATAATCCAATGTGATATTTCCATTGTTCATACAGCGGCACAGGAACAACTGAAGTATCCCATTGCTAGAGTATTTTCTCAATAATAATAAACTTCATGAGAAGTAAATCATTCAGTAAGTGGCCTATTATAACTTGCTCAGACTTTCTGCTTTATCTACCACCTGATCTGTCAGTTCTCTTCCCGGTGAATCACAGTGTGTAGTTTTAGAAGAGGATATGGACAAAACTGGGATCTCAGAAACTCTTAGTAAGGAGTGGAGTCATCATGAAACCACAAAGGTAGGTCCCAGACTGCCCAGAGCCAGCAGACTGTGCCACACTCTTGGAGAAGCTGCTTTCCATCATGTCAAGAAACGTGCCAGAGATAGGTATGTCAGATTGGTAATAACAAATCTCAGTGGATTGAAATCCCATGCCTGAACAGGAAGGGAATAACATTAGGACTATAGTACTGCCCACCTGACTGGGACAGAGAGAGTAACTGCAACATGTTAAGAAAAAGCAGAGAGGCTGCTGATGAAAAAAGATGAAAAAACATGTGTAAAGTATAGAAAGGTGGGCAAACAAATTTTTATGCTGGTTAAACCATGAGAAAACATTCTTAAAACACTAAGTATTCTTGAGCTGCAATAATACTCTTTGCTTAAATCTCCAAATCTATTGAAGAAATACATGACACTAAAATGTTTTTTAAAAAATTTGATTATTTCAACATTTTGCAGCTGCTGGCATTAAAATTAAATGGGGAGGAAACAAGGACTTTTGATAACTCTTATTTCCTGAAAAGAACCACACTATGTTGGACATGACTGTTTATAGCCAAGCAGCTATGATTATACTGCTGCTTACACCAGTATTTGATGGAGTTCTCCAAGTTATTGGAGGTGAGAGCCAGAAAACCAACCCTGTGCAAAGCTGCGTGACTCCATGCAGACTTCTAGAAACAGCACCGCCATGTCACTTTTTGGGATGCTTGCTAGGATAGGCACAATGCCAGACTGACACAGCTGTCCTTTTTTTGGACCATATAGCCATAATACAACCATATTTCAGCAACAGGAAATATTGAGAACATCCTTATGCTCTTCAAGCCTTGGATGGTTTACCTTCATTTATGTGAACTGACCATTCATTTTATCACTTAATGCTCAAGTTCTTGGTCTGTTTAATCTTTGGCTTCGTTTGCTAAAAGCTCAATGATGGAGAGACATTTATAGCAGTGCAGTAAAAATCTAACACCAGCTATGTACAGATAGTAATCCATAGGGTTTGAAAGAAGGACTAGGCATAGTATTAACATTTCCTACCAGACCTTTATGTGAGCATGTTTGCTGGCCAGAGAAGGCCATCTTTGCTTACAAAACTTTACATTATTCTCACTAAAAACCTAGTGGTATTTGTAGGCTAATCTGGAGCAATGGTTATAGTGGGAACTACTTTTCAAATGGAAAAATTGAGGCAATCTTTAACATAAGCTTAGAAGCAACAGCAGTTCTGGGCATAAATCTGCAGTTGGAGTTTGAAGCCTGTTTGATGACAGGATGAACAAATTTAAGGTCTTGATTCTCTTGCTTTGTGGATTTTTCTTCCAAACATCCTACCTGAAGATGGATACTCCTGATCATTTGCTAATAGTTCCTAGACAGTTGATTTTAAAGTTGGCTTGATTAGTAGACCATAATCAGTGTAGGTACTTGAGAAGCAGACAAACAAGGGTCCAAATTTCAAGAAAGGAGGAAATGAGATAACCCAGTTTCCAAGTCAACCATCACCATAATGGTTATGCAATATATGGTTCCAATTCTGTGGAAACTCAAGTGCAAAATTATACAAAACATAAGAATAGATAACGCAAATTTCATATCACAGAGAGCAACAAGAGAAAAATTATTGTAATGTACTTCATGCAGTCTGGAAGACAGAAAGCCAGGTCGAGACCACTTCCTTTCTAGAAATGAACAGGAGAAAGCAACATATCTGGTCTATGAGCTTTCTTAATCTGTGCAAGCCCGAACAATATTTCACTTGTGTTATCTTAAAAGAACTAGTCAGAACAACAAACAAAATTAAAGTTTAATGTTTTAATTACTGATATCACAACACAGTACCTGAAAGTGGTTACGTAATGAAATACAGAGCCTAACACAGGTGCCTGCATTTTACTCTGTACCTAACAGGGCAGGTCTGCTTGATTAATATTGTAAGAAAGAAAGTCAACTTCATGGAATTTCTGCAGAAAATCTGTAGAAATATGTAGGAAGAAGCTAGAAAATTCTTCACTTCAGGCAGAAACAGGCAAATTACCTAAGAGATTCAATGGAGGCCTTAAAGTTATATTGAAAAAAAAGAGCAACCCAAACCCAATGAAAAAAACCACCATAGAAACATTTAAAGACATTTCTTCCAAGAGTGTTTATAGTGAACTGATCAAGAAATAAATCTGGAGGAAGCTCCGTGAAAAATTATGTGTTGAAATGGGATCAGTTTTGTGATCTGTGATCCATCTCACCATGCTGATGAACAGCTGGGAGAGTAAAAGGAAGTGGGAGCCAGTGTCTTCAGGATAGCTTAAGAAATGTTCATGAAACATAATGTGGGTAACTGGGACATAGTGTCGTCATGACAAATTCAGGAAACAAAATAGTTTCTACTAGAGTAGGAACTAGTAAGACAATCTCTTTGCAGAAAAGTTATGAGACAGTCAAACTAAAAGTAATGAAAAGGCTGTTACTAGTTACATGTTGTGCATGTGAAAGTTTTTAATTCTTTGAATCATGCTTATGAGTCATTCCATAATCAAAACGCGATACAATTCAACATCTTATCAAATTAACAAAAAGTACAGCTAAAGGAAATACCAATCAGCATCTGGGTGCAACACAGATAGCCATGGCACCAACATCATGGGCCCCTGGAGAATGTAATGGCTATGAATCATTTCTCTCAGTAAGTCAACTCTCTGACCAATTTTTAAAAGTATTTCAAATTAATTTGAATTCAATTTCCTTATGCTAAATGTCATGCTCTGAAACAGAAGCATTGCAAAGTTCTAAGTATGTAAACATTAAGAGGCAAAAAACCTGATACTTTACAGCAAGGAACTGAATAATGCTTTGTAATGGTATGGCATCTTCCATCCAAGGAGTTCAGAATTCTATATTTTTGACAACTGAAACTCATATCAATGCCATGAAGAACATAGGCAGGGCTACCAAACACCTAGATCTTCACCAACATATCCTCTCCTCTGCTCTGCGCTGGCTCAGTATCAGCTCTGGGAGCACGCTAGAGCCAGTTCCCTGACATCAAAGAGAACTGGTGTTTCTCTCATCACACTGGGAAACAAGTGCATTGTGAGAAGCAAAGAAGAGCAAAATACTCTTAGGCTCAATTTTTGGACTCAGATAATTGCTTTTCTCAGCTGTTGTTACAATCTTCCATACATTTTGTAGGTTCATGCAAATTTTCATATGTTCTGCTAAACAAACAATTTATGATGCACTCCTATGAATAATAGAAAAATACCTCCAAATTTTACAAGGAAAAAAATAATAAATGTATTAACTACATTTGGCAGCAGCACAGAGCAGATGCGATGCCAAGAACAGTATAACAGTGTAACTGTACCTGAAAGTCTTCTGTCCCCAGGGTATGATATCTGCTTTTTAAGTGCAGACTAGTCAATATACATCTTCAGAAAAAAAAACCCCATGCTATCAATCCCTCAAATCTAGAACACATAGGACATGTCTTGGTGGTATGTTTCTGCAGCATCCCTTGCTGACAAATGACACTTTTCATTGCCATTCTCTCAAATAGAAAAACAGTTGTTACAGCACGACCTGGTCAAGTAAGAAAAAAGAGGAAGGGTCTTACAGACTCCTCAACATTGCTTTGAGGTCCTCATAGCACAAGAAATTTAGACCTCTCCAGGCCTTAGGCTTTAATAAAATATATGAAGCTAAATTGCCTACCTTTAATCAGTTATGCATGAAGATTGCCAGGTACAAAACCCAAGTTTTTTCATAGAATCATAGAATAGTTTGGGTTGGAAGGGACCTCAAAAGGTCATCTAGTCCAACCCCCCTGCCACGGGCAGGGACATCTTCAACTAGATCAGGTTGCTCAGAGCCCCATCCAACCTGACCTTGAATGTTTCCAGGGATGGGGCATCTACTACCAAGATAGACAGTAGATTTCTCTTTCAGTGAGGAAGGAGCTAACAGCGTTGTACTCAACACGTCCTTAGTTCAAAAGTTTTAGGTTTTGTTGATTCATTTTTCACAGTGAATGAAGGTAAATTCAGAATTTGAACCTTCTTCCCTATTGAAAGGCTGGGCAGCAGCCTCACATGAGTTTCATCAGGCTGTCACAGTGGTTAGGTCCTTTCAAAAATGCGTACATACTTTTTCAGCCCAGTGGTCAGAAGCCGCGTGGTTTTGGTGAGGTGAACCACTGTGCTGTTTTCTCAGCATTGTATTCTGAGATTGTCTTTATATGTGTCCCTATACATGTGTACGTACATAGACAAGGACATGCACAAGCACACACTTACATCACATGCACACAGAGCTCTCTTGGGGCATTACAAGGCTCTTGTCTTAGTAACTACATTATTGTCATTGGCAGTGCTGCGGAGATTTCATATATATACTCAAGGAGAGGGACAAGTGTGAGAGAGTGAGGTTTTATGACAGTAGGAGCAGCTAATAAATCTTCTGTTAGGACATAAAGATGGCATTAATTTAGACACAAGGCCTATAATCTATTACCCTGCAGCACTGACTAAAAGAAAAAAAATCAAACGTTGAAAATAGAGAGAATCTGAGGTAAAGAGGAGACTGATTTTTGAAAGCTGCATGTTTCTTGGGGTTCTGAGGTTACCTGAAGGTGCAGGACCTCCCTTTTCCAGCAAAGGGAAAAATCTCTCTAACTGACTGTTCTCCTGTCTTTCTGCCTTTTGGTGTGAAAGGACAAGGGCATGAAGAGATGGACGTTATTCCACAAGTGGAAGAGTGACCAGAGAGGTCCGACAGCTTTGTGTTATCCCACTGTGAAAGAAGGGTGAAATGCCACTCTGCTCCCCATCTCTGTTTCCCCATCAGGAAGCCTGGCAAAGTATGAGAGGAGGAAGGACCCGTGCAGCTGTTTTCCCACCATTGGTGCAGGTAGGGTTAGAAGAATGAGGACTTCACAGGCAGGCTTGGGAGGTGGGAGAGGAGAGAACCTGGCGTCATCAGCAGG
>NW_008825162.1:326032-334731 GCF_000699105.1 Pygoscelis adeliae
ATTGAGAGATATGGGGGCAGAGCAGTGAGAAGTTGTGCATGCCTGGGAAGGCAGCCATGGCATAGCGAGATGACCTCCTTGCTGGGCAGTAGGCAATTGCCAGCTGGTGGCCTGGAAGGCAAATAATTACCTTTGAATTTTGAGTTTGGAAAAAAGCTGGAAGTTCCTCAGCAGTAGGCTACCTGTAATTCTGTGCAATTTGCTCTGAGCCATGCTTTCCAGCAGCAGCTCCTGACTGATGGCCATAATCTTGGTCTTGCAGTTTGGAAGCACTGCTTAACACTGAGTCATCACAAGCAACGCATACATGTGAGTGCATAGGAGGGATCCAGGAATCAGGAAGGATTCAGTGTTTCTTTTAGGTCTCTGAGTTTTTGGCAATTAGTAATACAGGATACAACTATGAAAAAGTAAATATTTGCCTTGAACCAAAGAGAAAAATTCCAACCCAAGTAAAATTCCAGGTCAAAGAAATACAGCAGGAGTGCCAGCATATTCTGACTTTGATTCAGAAGAAACCATAGACACATATTTTGCTCAAAATTTGTCTGAATATAAGAAAATATTTTAATATGCTGAGAAAACTTTTGCCATTTGTCCCCCTGATGAGTCTGTATTTCACTGTAAACTCTAATTGTGAAAACATAGCTGTGTGATGCATATTCCTTTCTCTTAGATCGTGAGTCAGTCAGAGAAACAGACAGACAGACCACACAGTCACATCAGCAGAGAAGAACTCAACAAAAGAAACAAACACATCTGTGCCTCTCTGAAATGAAAATGCCAGCAAATGTCACCAATGTGCACCAAACTCCCACCAGGAACCCCCCGACATGGAGGGCTAAAGGCTGCTGCCATCTCCATGTTGCAGAGGGCTGCTCCACTTCACAGTGGCACTGTGTTTTGCTGTGGTCAAGCAGGAAACCTGGTAAAGCTGGAGGATTTGTTGCAGGACGGTGCTCGGGCAGTGGTGCCCTCACACCTCTCCAAAGCAGAGCCCGGAATCTTGTGTTAGGACAACTTTGGTTTCCTTTTTCAATTCTTGTTAGGGTTTCTTGGGAATGCTTTTCAAATAGTGGTGTTGCAGTTTTCTGGACTTTAAATTTATTTTTTTTAAAGTTAGATTTTTAAACAATAAATTCTACAGCTATTGAGTCATTTCAAAATGCATCAAACTATTTGTGCAACACAACCCGCCTTGAGAGTGTCTCCTTTTGTTGTTTTAGAAGAACTATTCCTCTTAAGGAAGGCAGTGAGAAGAAACATGGTTTGGCATTCTTTTCTCAATGCTGTAAAGGTAACCTCTCCATCATTTCATGCACAATATAGTCCTGTAACATCAACCTTGTATCATCATAAGCAAAGATTTAATTTATTTCATTTGTCACCTCGTGCCCCAGGACACTTAAGTTACATGATGAAGCTATTTTCTGCCCACAGAACAGGCTTTCTCCTTTCTTGATTGCATTTTCTTAGAATATTAATATACAAAGAAGATTTGATGATTTTTCCTCTCTTGAATGAGCTGCTATAACAAATTCAGTCTAGCATTACCCCTGTAAGTCTCTCTGAGAAGCAATTACAGAAGTCTGTAAAAAATTCATTATACATGTTGCATAAGAGATGAGGCTTAGAAGACTAAATGTGTGAACTTGTTGGGGGCAGCTGTAGGAGTCTGCGACTGATGAAGAAATCTTTGTCTAATTAAATTTGTCAACAAGAAAATAAAGCTAAGCATGTTAGCATTTGCGTAAACATTTCTGTAATGGAAAATGACTTAGTTGATATAAAGTTGATAGTAATTAGGTAAATGTTAAGACTTTAAGGCATTTTTCATGTGTTAACAGCTCCACTAAAAAGTATTAATGACTATTAGGGACAATAATACATATCTAAAAACATATGAACATGAGCAATGACACGTAAGGTTTTTCAGACCTTTCTAGACCATGAGATTACACTCATAATTAGACTGCATTATATGGTTGCGTAGGGCACTGAACACAGCCTAACCATGGCGGCATGTCAGCCTTCTGTGGACCACTTTCCATGAATAAGCAGCAGCTCATGCAGGACTTCTGGTAGACTTCCTCCAGTACAACCAGAAATCATAACCAGTTCAGGTAGCTCCATATGGCACCATGCCACATGGATCAGGCTAAAGGTTGCTTCTTGGTAAGAAAAACTTTGCAAACTTTAAACACAGTACAGATGGGAGACCCTACAGAGAGGCCGCAGGCAGGGAGAACCACATAGCCATAGTCTCAAATGTGAGATAAAATATTTGATGTCTCCAACTGTGAGAAAGAAGGCATTGAGGAGGGCTTCAGTAGACATTCTGAGTGGGTTTTTTAGCCATGTTAATTTAAGGTGATGGCTGGTTATCCACACGGAGCCATCAGAGAAACAGGACAAGAATTAAGCTGGGACCAAAAGGCATGGGGAGCAGAAAGTGGATCTGTGAGCTGTTGGTGCACAGATGTGAGATGAGTTTGTGCTTACAGGCGAGATACAGTTCGAACGGAGAGGACAAGAGAACATCAGATCAACTTCTGCAGGGAGGAAGGATATAATCTTCAAAAAAAAAAATTGCATGTCACTATGGGTAAGTTAATATTCTTTGATAATACACAGCATTAAGTAGGGTATCTTTGTGTATCATTGCTTTTTCTATGGAGACACTGCTTGGAAATGAGAATAGCAGTCAAAACAAAGAAGTATTTGTGCTGTTTACAGCAAAAAGGGTCTTTGCAATTTCCTACATGCGTCATTTCTGCATAGTAGATTTTGAGCATCCTGACTCATATTTGGCTAGTATATGGTCTCTCTAGTGTTCAGGAAACTTGTCTCTTTTCTGTGATGGTGGTTCTTAAGTGAATATTTTTCTCAATAATCTAGTTAATCTGATCTGATGATATCTTCTTGCAGACTAAGTGACTTGGATGCAGTTCTTACTGACAGTTCTATTCTGTCAGAATGAAGAATGTTAAGAAATGCCATTTTTTTTCTTGGATTGCTTGATCTTCAATTCTCTCCAGCTAAATTATTGCTCATGCATTTTAAATATTTACAGGGAGTCAGACTTTTCTCAGTAGTGCCCACTGACAGGACAAGAGGCAATGGGCAAAAATTAAAACATATGATATTCCATCTGAACACACAAACCCCACTTTTTACTGTGAGTGTGGTCAAACACTAGCACAGGTTACCCAGAGAGACTGTGGAGTCTCCATTCACAGAGATATTAAAAACCCTACTGGACAAGGTCACGGATAACCTGATCTAAATGACCCAGCTTGAGCAGGGGGATTGGACTATATGATCTCAAGAAGTCCCTTCCAGCCTAAGCCATCCTGTGAATCTGTGAGATTTCATCTGAAACCTTGCTACTATGCTGTAACATGCTGACTTTTACACTTACCCCCACATCTTTAGTATCTCAGGAAGAGTGAGCAGTTTCTAGAGACACATGTTGATATAATGCTGGGAAAGCTGTGTCTGTATGACATTTTTTGGGTAATTTCCTTTGAGTTGTTTTCCTCCACATCTGGGAGATTTGGAAGAGATATTGTTGGATAGTCCACTGGGATCTAAGCTGCTTGGTCATCACTAGATGTGTGGTAATATTCCCTCCTAGGGGCTAAATCTCTTGTGA
This sequence comes from Pygoscelis adeliae, assembly GCF_000699105.1. Taxonomy (NCBI): domain Eukaryota; kingdom Metazoa; phylum Chordata; class Aves; order Sphenisciformes; family Spheniscidae; genus Pygoscelis; species Pygoscelis adeliae. The sequence continues at coordinate 329,688 of NW_008825162.1, forward strand.
CATCAGTAAGTGGCCATGCACTGTTCCGAATGAGTTGTCATTTTGCTGGTTTTGTTCAATTTTAGGTCTAGTCCCGTTCTTTCTTCTAGCAGATAGCAGAAGGTTCAGGTTATTATCTGCCAGAGGTTTTGCTTTTGGAGTAACTCAAGCTTGATTTCACTTGTGTATGCTTGCCTCTTTAGAACAAAATGCACACTTTACCCCTTGCTTTTAGTTAATGTCTCATAAGTTTTTATTACTATTTATTTATCAACCCTGAGAGCTCTTATATTTGTTCTTTTCAGTGAAAGGCATATCCTGTTGCTGCTTAGGAATGTGAAAATGGATATGTTTCCTCCCCTGATCTTATTTTCTTCTTTAAAATTTTTAGCTTCTGCATTTACCACCCTGCAGAAGCTGACTAATTGCTGGGCATGTGTTCTGGTTTTGGCAGGGATAGAGTTACCTAGTAGCTGGTACAGTGCTGGGTTTTGGATTTAGGATGGGAACAAAATTGATAACACACCGATGTTTTAGTTGTTGCTAGGTAGTGCTTACATTAGTCAAGGACTTTTCAGCTTCCCATGCTCTGGGACTTCCCATGCTTCCCATGCAGCTGAGAAGGCTGGAGGTGCACAAGAAGCTGGGAGGGGGCACAGCCAGGACAGCTGACCCAAACTGGCCAATGGGATATTCCATACCATGTGACGTCATGCTCAGTATATAAAGCTGGTGGAAGAAGAAGGAAGGGGGAACGTTCGGAGTGATGGCGTTTGTCTTCCCAAGTAACCGTTACGTGTGACAGAGCCCTGCTTTCCTGGGGATGGCTGAACACCTGCCTGCCGATGGGAAGTAGTGAATGAATTCCTTGGTTTGCTTTGCTTGCGTGCGTGGCTTTTGCTTTACCTGTTAAACTGTTCTTTGTATCTCAACCCACGAGTTTTCTCACTTTTACTCTTCTGATTCTCTCCCCCATCCCACTGGGGGGGAGTGAGTGAGTGGCTGTGTGGGGCTTAGTTGCCGGCTGAGGTTAAACCACGACAGCATGTTCTGGTGCATGAGAGTTCACAGGGAGTGCATATTTCAGGCTTTCTTCCTACCCTCAAATTACCTTTCTTTCAAGCACTTTTTGAAAGTCAAGATCTTTCCATTCCTATGTGTTACTCTAGATATAACCATTTGGTTCTGCATCCTCTGCTTGGAAGTCATGTATTGGTTAAGTAGCCCTGGCTGAAGGACCATGCCCACCTCACAAAATTTAGAGCATAGAAAAGACTAGGAACAATGGAGACCCTCACACAAGGTACTGAACTGCACAACCAAGTTTAACCAATATCTGCAAGTGCAGGGATTAGGACATTGCTTTGCCATGCTGTGAGCTTTGAGGCAGAAAGATGACAAGGAGAAAACAGGCAGAACTTCTTAGACAGAGAACGTGCTGCCATGGCAGTCCAAGGATTGCTGAGTAAGCAAAATGCCCACTGCCTTCCTACCACCTTCTGGGAAAGTTGGACTTGTGTATATTATCTACAAAAAACGTAAGGCCATGCAGAGTAGACCATGATTTTCTTTTCCAGTGCAAATCACCCTGCAAGGTCCCCAGAACTAGGCTAAAAATTTTAGGGTTACACTTTGGCTCTGCAGAAATTTTTGTAGCTTGTAGTATTTTATTAAATACTACCATACTGCCATATCAGCCTTTCTAAATAATGTCACAGATCTTTTAAATAAGTCTCCAGACAGAGAGAATAAAAGATAATCTAGCACATTATCCTGGCACCGTCCTCACTTTAAAGCTACCAAGGCCAGATTCAGCCCTCCTGAGACACCAGACTGAGGTGCTTGAGCACAGTGCCCTGTCCCCACAAAATCCCTCCAGACAAGCAGAGAGAAACATTCCTGGAGCAACTGGTACCTCGGTGACCCTCTACCCTGGGATGTTCTATGACTTGACCAGTAGCAAGGTAAAAGTGTGAGCTGATTGCTAAATGTTCTTGTATCTATTTTATGCAGTATGGTTTAATACTTTTTTAAAGGAAGATATTCAGTGGAACTTGAATTGGAAATCTCTCTGATTTACCTTGCACTTTTAAGCCCTTTTGAAATTGACTGCTAGTCATCTGGAAAGTCCTGAATGTACGATTGGAACATGTTAAGAGAGGACATGTGGAGCTATTCACATGAATGAGGGTGCTCGACACCTGCTGTGCCTCTTTCTTCAGAAGGTGAAGAATAAACAGGAGACATGGGGTGAAAGGAACCAAACCCCTGACCTTGCAGGACTCTCAGCGGTTGCTATCACAGACTTTGCTACTCATGGGCACAGGCACAATTTACTACACTATGCTGGCTGGCCACGTGGACTGAGAGTCTTCCTGAAGTTGGACTACATTGCCAATACAAATCATTCAACCCTGAAATCATGGCTCAGGCCTAAATATAATATATTGAAATGCTTCTAGAAATGTCATGAAATGATCCTGCAGCGCAGTGCCTGTGAGAATTGAAGACGAACTTCTGCTGATGCCTTCTACTCCTGTGTCTCCATGTTTTCTAAATACCATGCGTTTGTTTTACTTTCTGTGCATGGGTTTTGTTGTGGGGTCTTTAGTGTGGTTTTGGAGTGTTTTTTTTGGGAGGAGTTGTGTGGTGTTTTTTTTTTATTAAGAATGACAAATGGATGGTATCATTTTGTATCATTCAATTTACTGTTCCGTTTACCCTAAGACACAATTTTTTTTGCTGTACCTCATGAGTACAACGCAAACTTTTCAGCATGAGGCTGGCTGAACACTGGGGCAGGTGGCCCAGACACTGCAAAACCTCCATTCCTGTGAATTTTCAAAACTCACCTGGGCTAATTCCTGAGCAACCTGGTCTAGCTTACAAGCTAGTTGGACTGCATGGCCTCCAGAGGTCCTTTTTACCTTAATCTTTCTCTGAGTCTGTGCTCTCAAGCTGTTCTCTGTAGTCATGAGCACCGCTCCAATAATGAAAATCGAGTCTTATGATTCCAGGATCTGGTTCTTAAATTAAAAAAAAATACAGCGAACATTGTGGGAATTAAAAAAATAATAATAAAAAAAAATTCCAGCTACTGTCTATAGTGTTTGTTCTTTGTAAATAGAAACTACAATTCTGTGCATAAACTTGTTTTATCAGATAACATCAAGAAAATAAACACTGTACTTAAATACCTGTATTTTCCTGAGTTTGATTTGCCCAGCAAATACCAGAATATTTGATAAAACTATTATTAGTTTTGACTCACTAGTTCATTCCAGTAGAAAAGTAATCATAATATACCAAGTAGTACATGACTCATTCCTTGTTTAGATTCAGATTTTTTCTGGTTTTGTTCATATCAGTTTCAGAAATTTCTTAGAGGCTGTCATTGGCTCAGGTTTTCGTGTTTTTATCTCCTTAAATGAGCATTAACAGTTATGAAAACTAAGCCTGCAAAAAATTTGTCTTACAGTAAGAAACAAATAGAAACTCTGTGTAGGACATGCAATTATAATGCTTAGGATTATCTTGCAAGGTTTGCAAACTTTAAACAGTATTTGCATGTTGATAATTCTAGCACAAATATTTTAACAAATGTTTGTGTAAAGGTGTTTCTGGAAGTTTGGACTGTTTAAAGGCATGGCTAAAGATAGAACTGAGTTTCTCTTCATTGCAGGGTAAGACTGGTCTGACACTGAAACACAAGCTGTGATCTACCACAGCCTGAGACACAAAATGGGACACAGGAAGAATTTAAATGCCTAAAGTCGAGAGTGCAAAATGGAAAACACCTGTCACCTTACCCTTGAGGTACTTCAAGCTCTGTTAGACCCTCACTTTTACCGAAGACCCTCCGCAAGCACTGGGAGTGCTGCTTCTGTGCAGACCTCCCCGTTGTCCCAGGCTTAGCTGCACTTGGCAGCTGTGGGCTGAACTCATGCTTAACCTTCATCTTGATCCAGAGACAAGATGTTCTCTTAGCCAAATGCCCCAAGACGTGCAGACTGATTAGGGTACATATACCACACTTAACACACACTGAGAGTCTCAGCTTCTCACAGATTATAGGTAGGATGGCAACTTTTTAAAGCTGAAAGAATGATCATGGGAAATTTTGTCTTCTGACTGTTTTCATATAAGATGTCTATTATTGCTAAGTAAGCTGGATCTGGGGAACAAGTACACCCCACTCATTCTCTCCCAAATGAAACTGATGTAAATTAGAACCATGGTCCTTCATTGCCGTCTTTTGGGAGTCTGATGAATCTTTCCCTCTTTGCACAGACATATGGCTTCAACAGGAGGTACAGAGAGCAATCTCTATCAAGTTCTCAAATGGTCGAATAAATATTTTTCTGGGGAAAGAGGAGTTTTGCCTTCCCTTGGAGGAGGGGAAAGTAAATCCACATTTATGACTCCCCGAGCTACTGCTCTAAAAACTGAACTGCTGTTTTAAACATCATGACAAGGAGAGGGAGAGTGGGGTCAAGTGGTGCACTTGCTGTTTTTTTAAGAAGTGCCTCCTGCTCAGCTCAGACCTTCTACTGAACATCCATTTGAGATGAGGTGTTCCCCTTCAGCTCTGTCTCAGGGGTCTTGGGAATTGGATTTATAATTATCCTGTTCTCAGTGTTTCCCTAATTGCTAGCTCTGAGCAGGCACTTGCTGACTTTCTCTTCTGCTGGCTGCCAGTGTCAGGTCCCATCCTACTGTGCCCAGCACCATGGGGTGTCCAGCTCATGGCACGCAGAAAGAACAGGACAGGAAAGGGTCATGGCAATGTCTTTTACCATTTCTGTTCAGTTTTATCAAAGCATAAGAACACAGAGCACCTGGCAATCATGTTTGTGAAGACCACTGCTTTTCTTTCCGGCACTTTGTAACAGAAATATTTTACTGCAATCCTGGGGAAGGCACACACTCTCTGAGGGATGCAGTCATGCTGTTAATTGATGATAACGTTAGTGCACACCCAAGGCATTTGTTCACCTGTCATGGTTTAACCCCAGCCAGCGACTAAACACCACACAACTGTTGGCTCACTCCCCCCCCGCGGTGG
>NW_008825162.1:334779-345587 GCF_000699105.1 Pygoscelis adeliae
AGAGTAAAAGTGAGAAAACTCGTGGGTTGAGATAAGAAGAACAGTTTAATAGGTAAAGCAAAAGCCGTGCATGCAAGCAAAGCAAAACAAGGAATTCATTCACTCCTTCCCATGGGCAGGCAGGTGTTCAGCCATCTCCAGGAAAGCAGGGCTCCGTCATGTGTAACGGTTACTTGGGAAGACAAATGCCATCACTCCGAACGTCCCCCCCTTCCTCCTTCTTCCCCCAACTTTATATGCTGAGCATGACATCACGTGGTATGGAATATCCCTTTGGTCAGCTGGGGTCAGCTGTCCTGGCTGTGTCCCCTCCCAGCTTCTTGTGCCCCCCCCAGCCTACTCGCTCATGGGGCGGTGTGAGCGGCAGAAAAGGCCTTGACCTGTGTAAGCCCTGCTCAGCAGTAACTAAAACACCCCCGTGTTATCAACACTGTTTCCAGCACAAATCCAAAACATAGCCCCACACTAGCTACTATGAAGAAAACTAACTCTACCCCAGCCAAAACCAGCACAACCTCCCAACTTAAAATTGGTTTCTAGTAGATAAGTAAGATTCATAAGCAAATAATAAAACGCTTGAAATTGCACTTTTGAAACCAGTCATTGTACCTTAACCTACACCAAGTGGCAACATGTACCAGAACAAAAATTAACAAATACTTGCAGTATTTGAAAGTACTTGAGAGTTCTTTCTAGAAGAGTTACAAAGACCTTGCTCAGTGTACAGCTGCAAGACATGTACAAGAGCACAACATTTCACTGGAGCACCATTGATATGACAGTTTGCTTTTTTCCATGTGCAGATTTGACTACATGGATGGGAACCAGCTGCTCAGAAGCTCGTGTATATGCTTTGTTTAATATCCATGCACCAATTCTAATCTACACTTGCTCCTTAATAGCTGTCTTCATTGAGCAACATTCCCAGACATCATAGATATCTATCTGCCCCAGTACGCTTTTAATTGCTTAATTTTTAAGTTCTGAAAATTAGACCAACATATCTATCTGACTGAGACGGGGTGAAAAGCCTTTCTCACAGCATAATACAGAATCATAGAATCATAGAATTTTTTAGGTTGGAAAAGACCCTTAAGATCATTAAGTCCAACTGTTGACCTAGCACTGCCAAGTCCACCACTAAACCATGTCCCTAAGGACATGGTCTTTGGCGCCCAGTGTGGGGCTCGAAGGGTTTGAGATAGTAACAGATTAACCAGAGCATATTAAGGAATATATGTCTGTTAACAGTTGTGGGTCACAATGTTGGTTCCTCTGTTCTTGATATTGATTTGTATAATCTGCATCGTGCTCATTTTTTGCTGTACATGTTAAAGATTGGTGTTGGTTTTTGCAGTTTGCTGTGGTCTGCAGTGATTGGTGATGTCTCACTTGTGAGGTTTGTTTTTAAAACATTGACCTTGGTCTTAATTTGGTATGTGAGTTTTGTACTGAAGCCATGACTGTACTTTGGATACCACTTCATGGAGACAACTAGCAATTACAGTTCTTCCTCTGAGAGATTTTCTACGGAGGAAATACAGAATGGCAGCGTTGCTACCTTCTTCTATGTTTCCTCCTTCATTACAGTAACTTTACAGTATTTTGAACATCCTTGGGTAGTTAAGATACTTCTATGGGTATTTCTTTGGAAATTGTTTCGGTTTTGTCTAAAGTTAATAAGCAATTCAAGAATATCATCCAGAGATCTGCCCCAAGGCTGGATAGTTATGAGTGGCAGGGTGTGGGGGATAAGATGGGCAAGCAACTAGGCCAATGGGCACCCCCAGTGTTTTGGAACTTCACCCCTGAGCAAGTGTAGAATCCTGAAAAATTAGTAGAATATTTGGACAAAGTATGCTGTCACCCTGGGAACTCCAGAGAGACAGAAATCACTGCAACATGCTGGGGCCTGGCCGATGCCTACCGAGCCCTGTTCAACACTATTCAGTACCCCCAAGGGGAAGAGAAGGTCTCTGGATATGACGGTAAAATGACACGCACTGCGGCCACTCAGACCCCGGCAACATGTCTTTTAAGTACCTCCAAGGATGGTGACTCAACCACTTCCCTGGGCAGCCTCTTCCAATGCTTGACAACCCTTTCAGTGAAGAAATGTTTCCTAATAGCCAAGCTAAACTTCCCCTGGCACAACTTGAGGCCATTTCATCTTGTCCTATCACTAGTTACTTGGGAGAAGAGACCAACACCCACCTCGCTACAACCTCCTTTCAGGTAGTTGTAGAGAGCGATGAGGTCTCCCCTCAGCCTCCTCTTCTCCAGGCTAAACAACCCCAGTTCCCTCAGCCGCTCCTCATAAGACTTGTTCTCCACACCCCTCACCAGCCTCGTTGCCCTTCTCTGGACACGCTCCAGCACCTCAATGTCCTTCTTGTAGTGAGGGGTCCAAAACTGAACACAGTATTCAAGGTGCGGCCTCACCAGTGCCGAGTACAGGGGCACGATCACTTCCCTGCTCCTGCTGGCCACAGTATTTCTGATACAGGCCAGGATGCCATTGGCCTTCTTGGCCGCCTGGGCACACTGCCGGCTCATGTTCAACTGGCTGTTGACCAACACCCCCAGGTCCTTTTCCGCCAGGCAGCTTTCCAGCCACTCTTCCCCAAGCCTGTAGCACTGCGTGGGGTTGTTGTGACCCAAGTGCAGGACCCGGCACTTGGCCCTGTGGAATCTCATACAATTGGCCTGGGCCCATCGATCCAGCCTGTTCAGATCCCCATGTAGAGTCTTTCTACCTTCAAACAGATCAACAATCCTGCCCAAGATATAGCAGCCCTTACTTCTTTTTCCCTTTTCTTACCTCAAAGAAAAAAAAAGCCCTGTGTTTTATCTGTAAAAGGTATCTGTTGCTACCACTGTATTTGAGAAGCAAGGACATAACAGATGCAGACTAAGGTAACAGCCCATATTAGACTGTAGCTAAAGTCCTGACTGCCTTAATTTTCTGCCTGACCCATGAAACTAATTATAAATATACAACAGGGATATGTTTGAAATGAAGAAAGGAAACAGAAGAATTGCCTCGAGGAATATATGACATTCATCCAGCATAAGTTAACTCTTCACAGCACTAATTTAAAAGGGGAGACTCTAATTATCCCATTTGAATTCTCAGGTGGAATTTAGATAGGAAGCTTGTAATTACCTATGGGAGAGTTTACCAGGAATTAATATGGTGTCAGTGAAAATCTCCAAATTGTTGACAACTGCAATAAATAATTGCATATAGACTCTTACGTCTTAGCCATAATATTTTCTAAATGCTTCTAACAGTCTCCTGGGCAGTATGCAACTCAAAGGTATGTTCCAAGCATCAGGGGGTGTAAGAGTGAGGAGCAAGCTACCTTCACATGAGAGCAACGTTATCAAGAGAGTAGCTTACAAGTGAACATAATAAAAGGTTTCCAGAGCAAATGTTCCCTGGCATTAAGAAACACCAAAATCTGCAAGTTAAGAAAAGCATAATTTAGAGTGAATTTTAGCTGAGCAATACAGATGACCACACCGAGTAATAACAGCATACAAACAAAAATACATTGGAGGGAGGATTGTGACTGATTTTGCAGCTCATGAGATGCAAATTATTTATTCTATCAGTTAGTATGTAAGAATGATATAGAATGATGAAAAATGAACAAATTGAGTGCAGGGAAATTCAGACCACTAGAGTTAGGACAAAATAATCTTACCAGGTAAAATGAAGTGTGTCTGTGATCATCCAGTTATTCACACCAATAACTACCAAACTTATGTCAACAGCCTCCAAGGTTTGCCATTCAGGATGAAAATGATGCAGACAGCTCGCTAGGAAGCTAATGTCTGATTTGTGCTGTCCTCCCTGTCCTGAATGCCCACTGTCACCATAAACTCTCCTGTGTTTGATGCCTCTTCAACAAACAGTTCAGTGTCTCTTGCAATGCGAGCATTGCCTGTGCTGCAGACCCGTGTTGCTTTACTGTTTACCCCTGTGTTTCTGAATTAGTTTCTTGATTTTTTCGATCTCTCTTTTTTTCTTATACTACAGCTGTAAACTCTTGGGGAAGACAAGCTTTTTACTCTATATAGAGCAGCCAGTCCAGAAGAACCCTCTGCTTGACCAGGGCCATGGAGTACTCCCATAACACAAATTAACAGTAACAACAACATGAAAGTTGACTGACCTGGAGCAGACACTGTTTAACACATAGTTGGAAGCAGCTCTCTTTTGAATATGCCAAAATCAGATGGACATTCTTTTTTGCTTTCACTGGCTTCTGCTTTACAATTTCACAAATTAATTTTGTAGCACTTGTGAACTCTTTTCCAAGTGCTGAAAATACTTGATGGGTTGCTTATTTTTCTTTGCTATTGCCAATATGAGATTAGGCATTTAGATACCATGAAGCTGAAAATATTGAGGATAGGTTGGGATACAGAACATTAATAAAAGCAACTTACAAGCAAATACTCTGAGACTTTGTAATGTCACCATTAATTTCCTGGTAAAATGCAAAATGCACTAAGACAAATCTGAGTCATCTTACTCCCTTCCTGTGCTCTTTATTTGGCTCATATAAACATAAAGGGCCTTTTTAGTACTGTATACAATTTGTATTAGGTTATGATTACGCTTCCAGACCTCCTGTCAACATCAGTGACCCATTAGGCTAAGCAATAAAGAAATAAGCTGTGATAAAAGAAAGTCCACATCCTGAAGAGCTCAGACTTGAATTGGTGCATTTGAAGACAAAAATGAATTCTGGTGCTCTAAACCATTTCCCTGTTGTTCATGTCGTATATTTCCACTTAAGTCGTTTGTTTAGTAAATGGCCTACAAATTATTTTAATGAAATTTTAAATGACAGTTTATAGGAACAAGACTTGGGCTGTCTGGTTATACAATAAATAGTGTGATGATTGGATACCTACTCAGTCAACAAGAGAGCTGTCTCTGTGAGATGCAACCTGTGGGATTTCTACAGTGCATTTTACAAACCAATGTATTTTCTAGAAAGCTTAGTGCAACCACATATAATATACATTTATATAACACCAGCTGAAGCCCAGCATAGTCTTTTGATGTGAAGACTGTTGAATACATGAAAAGTTTTTACTCCAGTCATCAAAAGTTTGATCTACAGACCTATTGTCTAAAGACCCAACTGAAAACAAGAGAAAGGCAGCAGCTTGCAAAAAACACTAACGCTCTCTGACATCATCTGACCCCACTGCTAATTAACTTGGAAAAGTAATGAGTCCGATATTATTTATATTGGTCTTTCATCTGCAGTTGTTACACAAAATGGTGCCTTGTTGCTGTGATAGCATGATACCTGAGCTTGGGACAGAGGTTTACCCCTTTTGTGGAGGGTGACATGATAGAAAATACACCTATAGTAGCCGATGTATGTCTTCACTTGGTTTTGGTTAATTCTATAACCTGATAAAGAGTTCAAGAGTGTTTCCAGTGAACAGAGGACAGAAATAAATGGGAGAAATAGACAGACTGTAATCTGAATATAGGAGTGTTTATTTTAGGTGGTAAGTACTTTAAGTGCTGAAAGTGAACAGTTTAATATATTGCTTAAAACTTAATTTGTGAAAGGGTCGATTTATGCAATGGAAACTTTCATTCATCAGGACAGGTTTTGGCTAACTTCTGAAGCTTATTCTCATGCAAAAAAAGTACAGGGTAAGTCCTATGCCCTAAGGACAATGTGCAAACACACCCGTTTCAACACAGCTAATAGTATTCACACTGACGCACAAATTAGCTTATAGTTAGTCAAGCCTGGCCATGGATATTGAAAATCTAAGCTGTTATCATCAAAGAACTGGAAATATTTATTTATCTGTTTTCAGATGATTGCAATCTGAAGGAATTTTTTTTCTCTACTTTCATTAGAAATACAGTTGGGAATTAAGCCGCTGCTACTTGGAAAGTACTAATAGGAATTTTTTTTTAACTTTAATTATTAAATTATTAGTGGTTCTGCAACAGTTCATCTCACTTGAAATTTCCTTATGTGATATACACAAAATAACCTGATCTGACTATAGCAGTGTGTAACACAGGCATATAAGACTGGCCAGACTAAGTCAGACCAAAGATTCATTTATCTTGATACACAGTCTCTCCTGGCCGTAAATGGAAGCATAAAAACTTGGCAAGCAGATAAAAAAATTATCACCACTATTTCCTGAATCAGAAAGGGTTCCTATGATTAAGTAATCCCTAATGGATTTTTTCTTCATGTACTTGCTCAATCTGCCCTTAAACCGGCAAGAATTTTTATTATTCACAGTATCCTTTGACAAAGAATGATATCACAGGTAGCAGCCTCCGTTGCATGAAGAACCACCTCCTTTTATTTGCTTTAAACCTGACTCCTAACAGCTTCCTTTGATAACTCCTGCATTGGACAAGACCAGTCAGCAAGGTGATCTTTATTCACTTTCTCCCTGAAAAGCATGATTCTAGAGATCTCTGTCTGTCCTTTTAAATTATCATTTTCAGGACTGAAGTGTTAAAGCCTCTTCCATTACTCCTTCAACAAAAACCTTTCCATAGCTTTAATAATCTTCTCACCTTTTATCAGCAACTATTCTTGTTAGAATTGCAATCACAGGTCCTAGATGGTGCTGTCTGCACATTTGAGTTATATATAGACATTTCTGTCAGATTACAAATTAAAAGTTTCAAAAAAGATGGTAAGTAGGGACAAGATGTACGTCAGTGATAAGGGAATCATTGCATGCTGATGGAACAGTCTGAGCAATGGGGAAATGAATGTGAGTATGGAGATAAGGAGAGAGGAAAGCTGTACCAAAGAAGCATTGTGTTTGTTTTTCATCCCTATTAAGGTACATGAGAAGATAAAAACAGTCAAGCCTTAACAAAATTTCTCATTTTCCTGTCAAGGTCAATATCACTCTTGGTGTTACAATCACTGGACAGTACAATTTTTTCCTAATTATTATGGAATCACATAGTGACTGAAGCTGGCGGGGACCTCTGGAGATCATCTAGTCCAACTTCCCCACTCAAAGTGGGTGCAGCTACAGAAGGTTGCCTAGGGCTGTGGCCAGCTGAGTTTTTAATATCTCCAGGAATGGAAATGCCACAATCTGTCTGGGCAACCTGTTCCAGTGTTTGATCATCCTCACGGTAAAAAAGTTTCCTTTTAGGATCTTAAGAATTTCTGAGCATTCACATTAGAGGAAGCCATTCAACACATGAATTAGTCTATTCTGATGCTGATTGTTCTATCTTGAACATGGGAAAAAAAATCTTACCTAGATGAGTTATTATCAAATGCTCAGATCATTTGTTTAGTTTAATTTAAAGAGATACTTATATTTTTGGAACAGAACATGGACTTTTGATTCGTTTTACCTGATTCTTTTTTTTTTCCTCCTCACCCCTTAGGTACAAGTTGTTTTTACTGATGATTATGGAGCAGTCGTCAATGCCTAGTTTTCTCGTAAGGAAAAAGGATTAGAGTGTTTTGAGAGGTTGTTTTTAAATCTAGCTGTATCAAAATGGAAAACATTTTGTATTGTAGCTTTCATACATGATACCTTTATGTGATACTCTTCATACTCTATTATGTTATACTTTTTGTAGAAAACTCGGAGGTATGCTGGCTAGTTTTAGTACTGATTAACAAACTTTATCCAAGATCTTAAGTCTGGAAGAAAGCCAACACATTTTGACGTAATTTTCTTTAAACTTCAATTTTTCATAATATCTGCAGTAAAACAAATCTAAGCCTCATTATACTCCCTGTGAACCTAAAGTCTACACAGATTAAAATTAAAAGCACAGGTCATCATGTCCAAGCCATCCCTTAACTATTTTTTTTTTTTAAACAATCTGGATTGTAATTGTTAATGCCTGTAAACCAATGTTTGGGTATCTGATCCTCCTGATAAGTGTATTTATGCAAGCAGAACTGAGTTCATTCTACCTCTTCTGAATAAAGCTATCCTTTTCTTCCCAGTTATATAAAAACACTATAATAACATCTATTTCTTAATTACAGCCAGTCAGCCTTGCATAAAACAACTTAATAGTGCTATGCATTATCAGAAGCTCCTAGGTGACTTTTCTGTATGAGAATAACTGAAAAAACCCATACCCTGAAGTTAAATACGTCTGCTTTTTCACACGCATCTCATGTTTCACGAAGTACACTGTTCCCTACATTTCTTCAACTTCTTTAATACTTACAATGAAGGTCAGAATCAGAAGAGTGCAACCAATTAAGAGGAGAGCATCAGCATATGCTTTTAGCATACATTACCAGAAGAAATTTCTAATTTCAGTGGGAGAAAATTTGCTGTTATTTAAATTTGAATTAACAAATATGAACTAAACAAAAAAAACCCCAAACAAAAACCAAACACCAAACTTTCAATGTTTATATAAGCTTCAGTTAGAGAGATTATCACTGTTGGAAGAATATTTTGATCTTGTTTTTAAAGTATAAACCGTTACACCCATCATTTCAGGATGCTGGCATCCTGAAAGGAGTTTCTCATACAATACTTGTATTTTGTCACTAGAGCTTTTATTAAATGTTGGAACAATGTCAAAGTGGACCTATGTGCTTCATGGGCAATAGAGAAATGTATATTTCTACCCTGGTTTAAAAGTAAATAGAGGATTATGAGTAATTAGCCAAAAAGTCATACCATTAATGCCTGCAGTGTAGTGAAGAGAATGAATAACCAAGCATGTTGAAGCGACTTTGACATCCCATTTGCAGCCTGATTTGCTGAGGAGAAAAAACAGGCTACTGAAAGGTTTTCATTTCTGTGAAAGTTGTGCTACTACACACTGCTATGTGCAATACTTAACTTCTCCCTTCCCTCCCAGATATTTTGACTTCTGATATCTCCACATTATATGTCCCCAAAGCATTAGCTAATTGCATGGTACCTGCTCCTTTTTTTCTTTTTTTTTTTTAATTGATAAACTGCATTAAAAGTCAGCAGAACCAACAAAAGACCTTGCACAGTCTTCCCATGCTCTGTAAACACTCACTGTAATAGTATGTGACTCTGTGAGACACTCACATACTGAGTGACGTGAGATAAGTCAGGCCCATCAGGCTCTTGGTTTGGCTGATATCTGGCCTCTGGAAAGCATTGAACCGTCAATGTTTTTGATCAAATTAAACTATTATAGTTTAACCATCCACACTCTACTTAATAAAAAACAAACCAAGATTAAATCAACAAAGCATATTAACCTGTTCCAAAATGTATAGCCTATATGCCAACCCTCTAACCCAGTAACATTGCAGTTTGCACACAGGAGCCAGGAACAGAGGGAGCTCCCCAGCTAGTTGTCTGCTGGTCTACTGAACTAGTTCTTATCCTGCAAAGCCCAATTTTTTTCATGACACTGTCTGTCTCCAACTCTGTTTTTTTGCAAGTTGTCTGTGGACACAGTTAACCAAACACTCCTTTTTAAGGAACAGTTATTTTCAAAGAAGTTCAAGCTGTCTGAGGAAGAAATAATGTTCAAATTGTAAGAAGAAGTCTATGCAGGTGGATATCAACATTGGGGTTGTTGGTTAACAGTTTATCCCAATTGATTTAATGCAAGCATTTAATTCAAACACCTTACCTCCAGATCTAAAAAGGACTTTAGATACTTAAGTAAAGCATTGCTGTTCAGAAAACCTACATTTAGCTGCTGACTGACTCAGAAGCACATGAGCTTCACAGGCACTCCAGATTTTGCTATAAATGCATCTAAAATATGATTTCTGTGTTGCCGCAGGAACATCTTGGCCTCAACCAACAGAAAATTACCTAACCCTCATTCACATCCACAAAGAAAGCAATCCTCCATCTGCCTCCACACAGGACTTGGTCCTATAGTTGCTACCACAGCAAACGTTAAATCAACCTCCCTGCAAGGTGCAGAAGGCAAATATATTCTGTAAAACAGAGGAGAAAGCACAGGGGCTAAAGCATTCAGTTCTTGTCAGCTGCAGTTTAAACCCACCTTCCTCGTCTTTTTAGCAAGTACAGCAGCCAACAGGTGATCAGCAAACCTGGGCGAGCCATTTGCTAACACTCCTGCTATAGTCACTCCTCTTAGCCCAAAAGGAGGGAAAGACCCTTGCTTTGAGAGGCTCTGGGAGTGTGAAAGCTGCTCTCAGGTTGTCTGACTTAATAAAATGCAACTGCATCCAAGTGGACCTTCTGTCATGGTTTAACTCCAGCTGCAACTGAGCACCACGCAGCCGCTCGCTCACTCCCCCCCTGTGGGCTGGGGGGGAGTGAGAAAACTCGCGGGTTGAGATAAGACAGTTTAATAGGGAAAGCAAAAGCCGCATGCACAAGCAAAGCAAAACAAAGAATTCATTCACTCCTTCCCATCGGCAGGCAGGTGTTCAGCCATCTCCAGGAAAGCAGGGCTCCATCACGCCTAATGGTTACTTGGGAAGTGTCCTGGTTTCAGCTGGGATAGAGTTAATTTCCTTCCTAGTAGCTGGTACAGTGCTGGGTTTTGGATTTAGGGTGAGAACAATGTTGATAACACACCGATGTTTTAGTTGTTGCTAGGTAGTGCTTACACTAGTCAAGGACTTTTCAGCTTCTCATGCTCTACTGACTGAGAAGGCTGGAGGTGCACAAGGAGCTGGGAGGGGGCACAGCCAGGACAGCTGACCCAAACTGGCCAAAGGGACATTCCATACCATGTGACGTCATGCTCAGTATATAAACTAGGGAAAAGCTGACACTGCTCGGGGACTGGCTGGGCATTGTTCAGCATGTGGTGTGCAATT
>NW_008825162.1:352483-360038 GCF_000699105.1 Pygoscelis adeliae
TGAGGAGCAGAAAAGGCCTTGACTCTGTGTAAACACTGCTCAGCAGCAACTAAAACATCCCTGTGTTATCAACGCTGTTTCCAGCACAAATCCAAAATATAGCCCCGTACTAGCCCCTATGAAGAAAATTAACTCTATCTCCACGAAAACCAGCACACCTTGCAACACCGGATCCCATAAGCAGAGGAAATGCAAAATTGACTGGCATCTAGAAAGCTAGTATCACTCAGCTATGGAAGCAAAAGGCAGGAAGAAAGGAAGAGAAAACCAAAATATTTAACAAACCACCAGATGAAAGGGAATGTCTTGACACACAAGGGGGAGCTCCCTGGCTCTTGGTTCTTACAGTTTGTGATTTTTGAAGCATGTTATTCTACCTTCCTGGGACAGGTCAGGCATGTGACTTACCTTGAAGTCATGCAACTTCTGTCTCACCAAAGGGTCACTCTTCATAACCATAAACTTGAGGAAAAATGACCCTGCTTTCCCTGACAAATAATAAAAAAAAAACGCCTTACACAATGACTGTATAAAATATCCAGACATGTAAATAAGGAGTCTGGCCTGATTCTGCGGGGACAGGTTTGAAGAGGCATACAGGCAAGACCGGTGGTGGACCTCCACGTCAGGTGGGAACCTGACCCCTGCGAGGGGCAGCAGAGAGAGCGGGACTGGCACAGTCCAATGAGGAGAAGCCCTGGCAGTAGCTCACACTGCTGTCCCACATCCATGGGGACATTACAGAGGTGGTGGAGGCAGACCCTGCTCAGAGGAAAGCAGTGAGAGCGTGGGAGGCAGCAGTGGTAAGCTGTGATAAGGGTCAGAAATCCCTGTGAGATATAAGTGGATGACCCACTCCCTGGGTCATCAGGAGTGACCTGCCCCTCAAGGGCCCAGGGTGTAGGTGTGAAGACTCACCTGCAAAACCTCCTCTTTTGGTCTGTCACACTCCAAGGCATCGCTAATTAAAATTTTCTCTAGCTTGAGTTCTAGCAAAATCAAACTTGGAGGCATCAGAGCACTTGCTTTCTTTACGAGCTAAATGCTGACAGATCAACCTTGAAACCCCAGCCAAGGGAACCCTCATCACAGCAACACTAATTATTATTATCAGATGTATGATAAACATTTTCTAAACTTTATCTTTTCCTAATGTAAACCAAATGTTATGCTCCTTACCAATGCTATTTTTCTTTTGGAACAGGACTATCAGCTGTATACTTTATGAAATTCATGTCTTACTCCAGAAACTTTTTTTTTTAACTTTTCCTTCATGAAATCCATTACGAATATAATTGCATAAATTGCACAAAATGGCATACAACAAAAATATTTCTTCTCAAGAATGGGTCAGAGATGCACTGTGGCAGAATGAACAGGAAAACAAGTTACTTAGCACAATCTCTCACATAGTTTTTCCAAGCCAAAAACACTTTGGATGCCTGTTTTCAAACATGGGTCCTGTAGCAGCCTAAAAAGTAGTCAACATTTCTTATGCAGTGATATGCCTAATTTCTCTTTTTCTCTTCAGACTTTGCCCAGCTCTCTGAATAAAATGCCCTCCTCTTTACTGCTACCACCCCAATATGTTTGACCTGTCCGGTTGTTCTATTGTAAAAAATCACTAGTTCCAGGTATTAACTGCAAGTTTTTGGAAGAGAGGTTTTAAAAAGCGATGAGAGGGAAGGGACAATTATTCACAACCTCAGGAAAAGATTAATTTCTTTGGCTATGTTTGTTTCTCCCACAGTTCTGAGGCTATGGACACTGTCTATGATTCAGCAAAGTCCCAAAGCTGAGGGTTTATTTTCAAGGCACTGCCCACAACTTATTATGTGCTTACCAAAGATTTCGCTGTCTTTTAAATGATCTTGTCTCACATTAACTTTCCAGCCATCCCCCAGAGAATGCTGCTGAGATGGTTTCCAAAACCTCCAGCTTCCTTCTGCTCTTTGAAGTGCTTGGGGTTTGTTGCTTGCAGCTTTGTGGCTATGAATAGTAAAGGCTACTTAGCTGAGGGAACTACCCAAACTGACTGCAGGTGAAGGCTGCCAGGTTGCAACCCAAAGGCAAATAGATGTGTGGAACTCAAGGCATGTGCTTCCTCGTATTTGAGTATTCCATGGTGAAAAACTGAAATAATCACTTTAAAGTTTCAAGGAAAATTGTGTTGTCCTCTTGGGCTCCCACAGAACTAGGAAAAACTAACATTCCCATCTTTCACTGTTTGTCACATTGAAGAAGACAGTCTTGTCTGGTAGCTTATGCAGCCTTTCTCCTCTCTCAGCCTGTGTGCATGGGGGAATCTGCCAGCACTTAGAAATCATGTCACCTGATTGCCTGAAGAGCACTGCATTGGGAGCTACCTGAGCACTCCTTTTCCTTATCAAATACTGTGGCGTAGATGTGTGCATATCTAGGTGATAACATAGGCATGTGATTTCATATTAACAAAGAGTTAATAAACCTTTCCACATGCAACACCTAAGCAGTCCTCTGATAAGAGCATTGAGCAACAGTCCCTTTTTCCATGTGCGAAACCTCACAGTCAGAAAAAATGTGCACATGTAGAAAACCTGATACCTGGAAGCATAAAAAGTGGAAAATGCAGAGGTCAGTGCTGCTTTCAGAGCTGAGATAGTCTGAGTTACACTCTAAAATCTTCTGTCAGCTCTGCTGACTTTCTGTTAGTCTGACTTTTAAGGGATCTTTAAAACTCAACAGCAGCTGAATTTCTGAATTGCTTGGATTAAAATATGTCAGCATTGACTGTTTCTTTACTTGCCTACTTCCTCTGTGAAATGTAATTACCTGGTAATTCAATATCGGTATGAATCCTGCCATGTATTGACTCAGTTTTAATAATTACCAGAATTTGAAAAACGTGGTGTGTCATTCCTGTTTTAGTAGAAGGTCACAGCAGCCGGAGTTAGCACTAAGTCTGTCTAAGTCTGGACTTGTTTGTTTTTTTAATTTGAAATGAAACACAGAATTACAACAGCATGGCTTTTTCTCTCAGCTTCTTATCTCAGATTAGTTCCAAGATTTCAAAAGTGAAAGTCTTTTGGCAAATATTTATACACACACACACCATGTCTCTGGCTGTAATTTTAATCTTGGATTCTCAGTTTTTTACCATAAACACTTTGTTTATACTACCCAATTTGTCTTGCTGCCTTAATATTTATACAAAGGGCTATGAACCATTGAATAGGAAAAAGGATTTTATGCTCTCATTAAGAGAATTGCATAATGAGGTGATTTCCTCAGAACAGACCTATGACACACTCATATTTATTTTCAGTGAATCATGTTGTAGAGCAAAAATTGTTGTCCACAGACTGGATAGGAGTTCTCTAGTATACTTGTGAATAAGAAAAAAAAATGTCAGTATGCTGGTGCTATGATAACACAGCTGGGTGATGACCTCTGTGGGAGAGGTCCAGACAGACAGCTTGCTGGAATAGCAGCTGGCCAGCTGAGCACACATCCAGATGCTGTAAGCCACCATTTAACACAAAACAGTTTTCAGCAGATAAGAAAGAGGTACTGATGGGGTTAAAAAGATACTTGAATATTGGATACGAGCAGGTCAAGATCTGAGATACGGGTTTTTGTTCACATGCCTATGTTCACAATTATCTACTGTGGAAACTGTAGGTGAAAAATCAGTCAACGAGTCACAACATACTCACATTAACTCATATAATGAATGAAGGAAAGGAAACACCCACTTGCCTTGGAAGAGTATTTCTCAGCACCAAAGCATGACATCTCTGATCTCTCAGTCCTGATTCTGAAGGGAAACCTACAAAATACAGATGAGGAGCCTGCAAGCTTGTACTGGGTTTACATGGCAAGGTTTTGGTACTGGGGGGCTGCAGGGGTGGCCTCTGTGAGAAGACACCAGAAGCTTCCCCCATGCGCGACAGAGCCAGTTCCAGCTGGCTCCAAGACAGATCCACCTCTGGCCAAAGCTGAGCCCATCAGCGACAGTGGTAGTGCCTCTGTGATAACGTATTTAAGAAAGGCTAAAAAAATGCTGTGCAACAGCAGCTGTGAGAGAGAAGTGAGAATATGTGAGAGAAGCAACTCTGCAGACACCAAGGTCAGTGAAGAAGGAGCAGGAGGAGGTGCTCCAGGTGCCGGAGCAGAGATTCCCCTGCAGCCTGTGGTGAAGACCATGGTGAGGCAGGCTGTCCCCCTGCCGCCCATGGAGGACCATGGTGCAGCAGATATCCACACTGCAGCTCATGCCTTGAAGGAAGCTGTGACCTTGTAGAGAACATGCCAGAGCAGGTTCTTGGCAGGAGCTTGCAGCCCATGGAGAGGAGCCCACGCAGGAGCAAGTTTTCTGGCAGGACCTGTGATCCCGTGGGGGGCCCACGCTGGAGCAGTCAGGTCCTGAAGAACTGCACCCCATGGAGAGGACCTACACTGGAGAAGGTTGTGAAGGACTGTCTCCCGTGGGTGGGACACCATGCTGGAGCAGGGGAAGAGTGTGAGGAGGAAGGAATAACAGAGATAACGTGTGATGAACTGACTGCAACCCCCAATTTCCCGTCCCCCTGTGCCACTCAGGGGGAGGAGGTAAAGGAGTAGAGAGTGAAGTTGAGCATGGGAAGAAGGGAGGGGTGGGGGCAAAGTGTTTTTTAGGTTTGTTCTTATTTCTCATTATCCTGCTCTGTTTAATCAGCAGTACATTAATTTCTCTAAGTTGAGTCTGTTTTGCCCTTGGTGGTAATTTTAAGAGATATCCTTGTCCTTATCTTGACCCATGAGATTTCTGTCATATTTTTCTCCCCCTGATCCTGTTGAGGAGTGGGAGTGAGAGAGCAGCTTGGTGAGGACCTGGTGGCCAGCCAAGCTCAACCCACCACAAAGCTAAAATTCGTAACTCTACCAGATGGTAAAAATCATTAACTAAGATGCCTTTTTTTTTTTGCCACATTGCCATTTTTTTTAATTTGCTGATGTAAACATCCAACATGCAGGTGTCCACTTACCCTAATCGTTGTTTTATTTCCATTTGCTGGATCCCACCCACAGATTTGTGTTAGTGTTGAATAATTCCAAGTCTTAAGGTATTTAGTCAGAGTGGCTGGCTGCCAGTCCCTAAAGAACTACAGCTTGATCATGCATTGAAGTCCCACCCAACTGGTCTACAGCATTATTGGCTTTATTTTGTGGTTGGTTATGAAAGGCCTCATGAGAATTACCGTAACAGTACTAAGACCTCCTCTAGTTTCAGCAAAGTGCTGCTTCTGTATCATCTGCCAAAACAGATCCTGAGCACAGGCAGACCTCGCAGTTCCTGCAGCAGCTGGCACAAAATACTTAGTGCCAGTCATGTACCTACCTTGTTGATCCCTCTTCTTGTGTGTGTGCAATTGCAATGATTTCCAGAAGATGACAGGTCAGATGATGAGTACAAAGCTGGTCTCCTTGTAATGTATTTTTATGCAGAGTCCTTAGGAGTGAGCTCTAACAGGTACATTTCTGTGGCTTTTCTTCTTCCTGTTTGGCATGGTACGGGCAGGGAAAGCCTCACTCTTACAAATTTCAAAATGTTTAGACTTGCGGGCAAGGTTAGATGACAAAATGCTAACATTTAAACAGACAAAGGAGTTTCTCTGTGCTAAAATTCCTGCTAAAATTCCTGCCTGTCAAAAGCTCAAAATTGAAGTTTTGTCCTTTGTTCTTTCCCGTGAAGAATGTATCAGCCTAAAGTCACCAGATACTAAACCCTGGCAGTCTCTAGATATGTATTTATACATCCATCTAGTGATTATTAATTAAATTTATATATTTTTATTTTTAAAATACATATTTATTTATTTAAGATATACTTTTGTGGTAAGTAGGTTTTTCATTAGAAAAACTTCCAAGCTGATACTGTAATAAAACCAGAAAAAATTCAAAAATTACTTTTAGTGAAAAAAAGACATTTTAATCTAAAGAAATATACGCAAAGCACAATTTTTATCAGCTTTTGTAGCAATTACGTTGAAAAGGTCTCAGAAGTAGCTCTGCTAATTCATTAGCAAAACAGACTTTAGTGAAACAGTCAGATCCCTTGTATAGAAGAAAAATTATTTCTGTCTTAAACTTCTGTTTCCATCTGGTAACAACTTATCTAAAACATATCTGATCTAAACATACATAGAGCATTTGAATCTAGCATGGAATATAAAATGAGACCAGATGATGAGAACTTAATCTGTACATAGAAGAATCTTTAAAAAGTAATTTTGATTAATTAATTTAATACATATTGAATTAGCATCAGCATTTTGTCATAATTAAAATCCTGAGTAATCACCAAGAACAGAGTGGAATTCCAGATTGCTTTCTGAACAATTACATGAATTGCCTGAAATAATCTTTTCTCAGAGACTCAGAAGCTGGAGAGGTGCATGACTCTGCTAGTATTTGCTCTGTTTCAGGACAGTTTGTGTCTTTGTTTCATTTGGAAAATTCCTGGTTTCAGTCTTGCCTTTGGAGAACTCCAGCAGACACTTTGTAAGTTTGCTTCCAGCATTTCTTACCCTCGAACAGAGCTCTCCTCTGCAATATTTATTAAAATAACTTCTTTTGTCAGATTTCATTTTGTCAGAAACTTTAACTGAACAAAGATAAATCTATTTCTGTTTTAGTATTACTGAAAATATAAACCAGCAAATAGAATTCTCCATAGATCTCGCCATCTCAAATGTTCCTTTTCTTTTTTTGAGTGGCTTAATTCAAATTTTAGCCCTAATGGATCTTAATTATAAATGGGTTCTTTAAAGACCTGCTAAGTTGCCAGTGGTTTCAGTCTAAAGGAGAAACAAGTCTTTAGGGAATAATTGAGATGCAAAGTTTTCTTAGTTCTTAAATCTTTTTGCATTGAGTTTTCCCAGAAAGACTATCTATGCACTTGAAAAGGCACACAGGAACATACTTTATGTAATAAATAATTTCTCATAGCTACATAGTTTGGGGCGGGGTTTTTTGGTGACTTTTTTCCTTTCAGTTCTTCCAAATCACAGAAGGTAATGTAAGCAAATAGAGCAAATTAGGAATGGTTGAAATGTTAGAGTAAAATAAAAAAGGGCTTCTGAAGCTCTGGCTCAATATCCATGATGTTGCAATCCAAAAGAATAACAAAAACTTTCCCAAAATAGCCCAACAGCTATGTTATGAATGCCAAAACAAAACTTCATATTGCCTGTGTGATACACCATAAGATTGGGTAGTGCATTTGTTGTCAACTCCTCAACAATAAATCTAAAGATAGTTTATAGGCAAAAGCTGGTGATTAACATTAACAGATGGCAAGGCTATCAGCCAGAAGAGTAGAATTTTAAATTTATTTCTTACCAACTGTGCCTTATTTATTCTGTATAAACTCGTATTACGCTTTTTTATTGCATAACATATGCCACTTGGAATTACAATTAAAATTGTTCCAAAGTCTTAAGAAAAAAATCTAGGAGTCAACCAGAGAGGAATAATAAAGCTTGTCAGATGTCTAGGAAACAAAACTACGTGGACTGATCAAAAGAGTCAAAAA
>NW_008825162.1:360077-363388 GCF_000699105.1 Pygoscelis adeliae
GAGTGTCCCACCTTGCAGAGAGGAAGGCGAGACACGAGAACTGCCTTCTGTGAAAGGCAGCTGAAATATGACGAGCTCTGCCTGCACATCGTCCGCGGGCAGAGGGGCAAGCGCTGGTCTGCAGTCCCAGGAGGGAGCTCAGGGTCAAGCTTCACGAACCCCTTGCAGAAGCCGCCAGACATGGGAGGTCAGAGGAGGCTGCCTGGGGAGGACAGCAGCACCTCCGCCACTGCCCAGTTCGTAAGAAACACATCTTCAATGATAGCTCTCTGTGATCCTGTCCTGGGGCAAAGGGAACAGCCTGGGGACCTCATGACCATGCTGCTTCTGTAATTCAGTGCCATACTGACATTTAGCAGTAGTCTGAGAAGAGAATCACACAGTGTAAGATTTGTCTTAAAAACGTTGCTGTGGCAGGCAGGGGAGTTTTGCAATTATACAGGTACAACTCACAGAAAAGCTGCAGCTACATCAGCACAGTCTATTCTTCACAGGGTGATGCTCAAGTGCTGTTAACACTTCTGTAGCAATATAATCACATCCTCTAACAATTACAGGATGGAGGTTGTATAGCTTTAACTGTACCAGGATCTTTGAATCAAACTCACCTCCCTGAATTACACCACAGAGTCTATAGATAAGTGTCCGTGATTTGTTTCCCACACCCAGCCATGCACTTGATGTTTGCAACTGGTTGGCATCCACATTTAAATGTCTAAGTATCTTCCAGTATCTAAGACACTTTTCTTGCTTGTAAGTCTTACACTACCCCTGACATTTTGCACTTCTAACTCATGGCTTAAGTGCCCTTGCAAACGGCTCCCACATCTTACCTGCTACCTAGTAGTTGTACTTAGTCATGCCCCGACCGCGATCCACCCATCACAAGAAGGTGGAACCAACACTTCTGACTGCTCAGCGTGGCCCAGGGACCTCAATAACAGCTGGGTCTCTGCGCTTATCCATCTTGCGCCCTGAATAGCAAAAAACAGGAGTGAAGAGAGGCATGAAGTAGTGGAAAAGGAAGATGCCCCATAGGGCCTTTAGATGTAGTTAACAGGGGCAATTGACACAACAGGTAAGATTTGGGGCTGTGCAGCCAGTGGGGATTTAGGAGGTTAGGGCTGCTGTGCACAGCTGGGGACTGGCTGAGTGTCTCTTTGAGCAAGGGTAAGGACTGCATTTGGGAATGGAGGAGCACTAGCAAGATGGAGAAAGGTCTGGGACAGGGCATGTGTGCACACCAAAGCATTTGCCCTGACAAGATCACTGTACCATGTTGTTTAGGGAAGAGGACTCAGAGGACACTACCCATAGACAAGCCTCTCAGACCTTGCAGGCAGAGCTTGCTTCCTACAGTTCAGATGCTGCTCAGGATCTCCATAGTCTTGCCTGGCACAGGCTTGCTCCTGCTCATGTAAATTTCTTTACTGAAAGAGTGGTTAAAGATTGGAACAGGCTGCCCAGGGAAGTGGTTGAGTCCCCATCCCTGGAAGTATTTAAAAGACGGGTAGATGAGGCGTTTAGGGACATGGTTTAGTGGGCATGGTGGTGTTGGCTTGACGGTTGGACTCGATGATCTTGGAGGTCTCTTCCAACCTTGATGATTCTATGATTCTATGTAACTGGCATCATGCCGTGCCAGCACACATCACTGTAAACAGATGGCCACTGGCTTCTTTCAGGGCACAGCTGAGCCACCAGCTGGCATCAGTTAGGACATTGCCTCCAGGAGCCTTCAGAAGGTTATTGTTGCCCTGTGCGATTATACCAGAATATGCCAGAATATACCAGAATATGCCCTATGCATGGGTTGATTGGTATTAAATCCTGTTTTAACCAGTAATAAGACTAGATAGGTAGACTGAGGTGAGCTAATGTGCCTTCCTCAGCAAGACAAGTCTTTTTGCTCAAAGGCAGGATTCTTGGTGGGTGGCTGGGGAAACGCAGAGGCAGCAGCACCACAGCGTTGTTTTGAATAATCCCTGTGGATGGAACTGGCTGACAAGAGCTAATACACTAAGACAAATTTTCCCTTTGTTGATTCACATAGTCTTTGCAAATTATCTGGGGTTTTGCTTCTCTGCCCCATGAAGATATCTAGTCAGGATGCTTGCTGTGTGATTCTCTTCTGCTTCTTTAGCTCACCTTTTCTTTAGTACTTGTAATACTCAAGAAGCTTCTCTCTGCTCAAAATGCAAGAATAGCAAGATTTATACATCGATTATTGATCTGTGTGTCTTGCTCTCTCTTCCACTGTATACGTAGTTTGCTTTACAGTGATTTCCTTCTGTTTGTACCATTACTTTTATCTGCAATATCACTCACAGTGATTTTCAGAGACCCAGCAGATTAAAAGAAAAAAACCAACAAACCCCACCTCCCAAGCCTATTCAGTGAAATGAAACCCAAGTAGTACCGATCTTTGATGGAAAGAGAAGAAACTGATTAAAAATTACTAGAATTTCAGCTATGGGTTACATCACTGTTGTGATTTTACATCGATCTCACAATTTACACAGAAAACAGATCAGGCTCAGTTAGACACCACAAGCACAAACATGTAATGCTGACAAAAGGGACTTCTAAGGGGCACATAATGACTTCATGAAAAGCTTTAATTAAGGAGAAGGTATCAAAATATCCCTGACGGAACCCCCCAAATTGTAACTCTCCTAAACTTCAAAGAAAGCTGCAAGGTTTATTTGGGAGGTTTTCGTAACAGATTGCTGAACTAATAGGTGCAGCCATCTCAGATAAATCCTACATAATAAGACTAATTTACTGGATGACATGTTATTGAAACAATGTTGTGCAAGTTACTGAAATAGAACATTAAACACTGAATTGCCTTCCACTATTTGAACTATTTACGTTTAACTGTTCTCACATTGGAGATGGATAATTTTTAGTGTTGTTCATAATAGTGGGAGCACAGAGGATTCACTTTTTGAAATTAATTTGCATGGCTTATACTTGGTGTTTGATCCAAAAACCCATAAACACCATAAACAAACTTTGTGATTTCTTTCTTGAATAATTAGTAAATTTAATAAGGTATATTACTTTAAGGAAACAAAGTTTCTCACTAGAGATCTTGGAGAGAAAGGATTTATCAAACCTGAAAGTGAACATGCTCGGGAGCTGCTGCAATTGCCTTATGTAAATGCAATATGAAAGGAGGGAAGGAGAGGGGGAGAGAGAGAGAGAGAGAAATAGCTGCACCCTGGCTCACATAAAACTTTGCACAAAGGGCTGCAGAGGTTTGAAAGAAAGAGTTAAATATTTTCTATATTTTCTTAACCTTTTAG
>NW_008825162.1:363427-364127 GCF_000699105.1 Pygoscelis adeliae
CAAAAGTTCATTTGACATCAATAGGACAAAAATTACAATTTGTGTAAGTTTTGGCTCAGACTCCATGAAAAGAACACACGGGAGGATGATTAATATAACCTCTGTTCAAAGCTGTCAGAAGAACAGATTTCTGAATCTAGTTTTACCTCTCAATATTTTTATCAATGGTCTGGATGCAGGAGTTGAATGCACTGTTAGCAAGTTTGTTGACAATACCAAGCTGGGAGGTGCTGTTGACTCTCTCAAGGGATCAGAGGCCTTGCAGAGAGATCTAGATAAATTGGAATATTGGGCAATCATCATTGGCATGGAATTTAACAAGAACAAATGCTGGATTCTGCAGTTAATGCCAGGCACAAGTATAAATTGGGAGACAAGTGGCTGGAGGGAGAGCAGCCCTGCAGAAAGGGATTTGGGGGTGCTGGTCGACAGCAGGCTCAATGTGAGTCAGCAGTGTGCCCTGGCAGCCAAGAGGGCAAACCGCATCCTGGGGTGCATCAAACCCAGCATAACAGCTGGTCAAAAGAGGTGACTGTCCCGCTGTATTCAGCATTGGTGCGGCCTCACCTTGAGTACTGTGTGCAGTTCTGGGCCCCACAATTTAAGAAGGATGTTAAGACACTTGAACGTGTCCAGAGGAGGGCAACAAAGCTAGTGGAAGGGCTGGAAGGCATGTCCTGTGAGGAGCAGCTGAGAGCTC
>NW_008825162.1:364155-368299 GCF_000699105.1 Pygoscelis adeliae
GGAGGGAAGTGGAGAGGGAGGTGCTGATCTCTTCTCCCTGGGATCCAGTGACAGGAAGCCTGGGAATGGCTCAAAGCTCCATCAGGGGAGGTTTAGACTGGACATTAGGAAGCATTTCTTTACCGAGAGGTTGGTCAAGCACTGGACCTGGCTTCCTAGAGAGGTGGTCGATGCCCCAAGGCTGTCAGTGTTTAAGATGCATTTGGACAATGCGCTTCATAACATGCTTTAACTTTTGGTGAGCTCTGAATTGGTCAGGCAGTTGGACTAGATGATCCCTGTAGGTCCCTTCCAACTAAAATATTCTATTCTATTCTATTCTATTCTATTCTACTCTATTCTATTCTATTCTCTTCTCTCAACATGGCCAGCAGAAGCACTCGTTATATCACGCTTCTGGCCCTTAAATTAAATTTCAGAGACAGCACGTCTTTCTGAAAAGTAACTGGCCTTCACTTAAAGATTTTATATAGTATAAAATTCACATCTGCATCACGCAACACTAATTAACTACCCTGATTCTTGGAAAAAAATTTGTCCAGCTGCAGCCTGTAGACCCTGGGTCATGCGATGAATATTTCTGGCTCATTAAAGAGCCATTTTCTGTTAGAAAGCTCTTGTTTTTTTCTTTTTGAGATTTCTGGGTAGTGACTGTCACATCTTAACCTTTTAGCAGACGCATTCGACACAGTCTTGTCGAGAGTCTCATAAGTCTCATAAGTCTCTCACCATCAAGCTGACAAGGCTAAACATGAAGCAATGATGCGCAAGATGTATTCAACCTCCCAGCTTTATGCTCTTGCAAACACACTGAAGGGTTCCCTGTATTTGCCCTGGTGCCACAGTTGGGCTTGTGTTCTTTTAGTTACTTATTCTACCCCTAAGGTCTAACGGGCATGGCACTGTTCCTGTCTTGTAAAAGGGATGGATAGTTGCTCGTAGGCAACTTTTTTTTCCTGCCATATCCAAGCAGAAATTGTTGAAATGAGACCATCTTCCTGCACAAAGTAGTCATACACAACTTTCTGATTGCTCATCAGTCCTCCACCATCTTATAAATGTCACTGGTATGATTTAATACATTTGCCCAGGCTTTTGCTAAAAATATGAAATAGCTTTGGCCAATTTTTTAATTTTTTCTTTGTAGGTTTTTTTTTTACATTTTTTACTTTTTTCCACTTTTTTTTTTTACATTTTTTTATGGTGATTCTCAGGGTGATTCCATCTTCTGATTTATTTAATATCAGCTGCATCAGTCAATATGGTGTTAACTCAGTAAGTCTTTTAGAATAGTGGGGGGGGAGTAGTGGGGAATATGTCAACTGTCTTAGAAATTCAGTATCAACCTGATGATTTCTGTAGCATCTACATTTGAAATTTTGCCTTAGGAATCATATGAACTTCACTAAGTAAGAAACTCACAAAATCACTTTGCCTTTACATTAATCAATTCACTATTAACTGTTTGCCATATTAAACTTTTCATCAGCTTGTTTAGGAACATTAAAATAATTTGACTATAGTTTAACACACTACTGAGTTATTTGCTTTTCCAAGTTAGAAAAAAGTTATCTTATAAAAGTTTTTTCCTAGAAATCTTGGACTATGTGGTCCAAGTCAGACAACACAGTCAGATAGAACCAGATAGAACCACTCTGATAAATTAGAAAGATTTTTTTTTTAATATACTGTTAAAAAATTAATCAAACTTGCAAGATTTCTAGTAGTTAGTGGTGGGTTTTCCTGCAAAAACTCCTTTTGCAAGTCATTTCCATGTGTTTTTATTGAGCACTTCTTGCAAGTAGTATGCTTTGCCAGTGTATGGGCCCAAAATCCTGTGTAAAATTCAGAGATATGAGCATCTCTTTCTTATTCATTACTATTGTGATTCTATTTGTTGTAAGATGTTACAAAACTCTAAAGAAAAGTTATATATTGGTGTCTACAGGGACCCATCTTGACATTTTGACAGATTCTTTCATGGATATTCTGTCCTTCAGTCTCATTATCTTCATCTGTACATTCATGGATTGCCTCAGGACTATGAAGTAATTACAAAACTGGCAGGTATAGTTACAATAAGAATATGCCATTGTAGATACATAGTGCAGAAAACGCAAATTTCACTGAGGATAATGCAGGTACAGTTTGATTACTGCTCTCTGCCAACTGTTCTTAAATCTGTGTCTCTCCAGTGCACGGTGAGAACTAGAGCAGGAGATCCCACTATTCCTCACAGCAACCATTTCATGTCTCCAGGCTTTTAATGTATTTGACCTTCATGAAAGAAAGACCCAGTCCTTTCCTTACTCCATAGAAACTTTCCTGTTCATTTAAGTCCTTGACTCCCACGTTATCATTTTTCCAACCAACAAACATATTTGTGGGCACATAGAGAAATTCTTGTACACTGAAAGTGATGACAGTTAGATATGACTTCTTGAAATGAATAGTGAGGAAGATGTAGAATAGAACCCGTTTTGTCAGGAGGCATGCACTACAGGCACTGCCACAGGAATTCTGCTCCCCAAGTAATGGCCATCTAAGCAAGGCACAAACAAGAAAATGAAGGATCAGAGTAAATTAGGTTCCACATGAGTGCCAGAATTCTAAGACATAAGGTGGGGGACCTGGAATGACTAACTTGTAATGAGGGCATCAATGTAATTATCATACTGAAAACTTAAAGACGGTAGATGAGGCATTGTGAGACCAGGGATATAAAGTATACAGGAAAGACTGAAAATGCAAGTGTAGTGCTCTGGGTAAAGGACAAGCAGATCAACTGGGATTAGAAGTCTGTTTATGCCAATGATTAACATGGAAAACCAATGGGATGAAGTTCTTGGCCTCAGCAGAGCACTGGGTCATACGTTACTAACTGGCCCTCCAGGATGTTACACTGATTGCAATGTGCTAAGAGAGACCAGGAAAGCTACATGGCATAAAATGGAAAAGTAACAGATTAACACAGCCACCCCCAATTCATAGGTCAACATCACCACTGAGCAAGATGTCAAGAGATCATTTTTAAACACAATCAATGACTGCTTGTCCCCAGGAAAGAAGCATGGAAAAAAACATGCTACAAAGCAAGAAAAACTCAATGAAAGGAAAAGAGAAGGCAATGTGACCAAATGGCACAGTGAAGTAAATTGTTAAAAAACACCTTTTGAAAAACTCTAGTTCCATTCCAAAGAGAATAGATGGCATTATAAACAGAGACAGAAGAAATGTGAAAAACACAGTAAGGTGGGCTAGGGAGATAGAGAAATATCTCACAGAGGGCAGAAGAAACCAATAATCAGCCACTACGCCAATACACCTGGAACAGGAAGCCTGTCAGAGAGCATATAACACCCACAGATCGTCAGGGTGTAAAAGGAGTAGCAGAAAACATGGCCTTACGAAAGACAGGTAAGCTTTCTGTGTATGTGTTCGCAGTGGAAGGGCTTGTAGCATTTTTAGAAAGAAACCCTTCTCTGTGGGGGGATATATCAGAAGTGCTATCGCAAACTGAGGCAGCAACAAAAGAGCTTATAGAACAAGTAAACAAAATAAACAGCAACAACTGCCACACTGTTAACCCCAAGAGCTTGAAAGAAACTCAGGCAATGAAATAATTGAATTAAGTGGCTTCAGTACATCACCACTCAAAAAATAGTTTGGTACCTGAAGATTAGAAAGTGGCAAACGTGACACTAACACTTTTTTCAAGAGTCCTTTAGAGGACATCCAGGAACATACAGATCAGTAAGGATGACGTCTATTCTGGACAAATTAATAAAAAGACATAGTAAAGAATAGAGTTAGTGGTCTTGGCTTTTGCAAATTTTATGAATCACTTAAATGACAAAGCCTAATCCATTACAATCTCTGGAGGAAATTGCCGGGTCAGCATAAGTTTCTCCGAGATTGCCAGCTGATGGGTTGCAATGTCACCACGCAGAAAGCTAGAAGGCAGGTTCCTTCTGTAGCAGTGATTAAATGATGCCCTCACACAGAGAAAAGAAAGTGGCTGTATAATATCAGTATAATAGACAGTTCTTGCCTATTCCTGTGCCAAGAAGACAGAAGCACGTAGCTGTGCTAAGCACGGTGTTAGAGCTGTTTTTCAGGAAAAGTAGGAAGAACCCACCTGAAT
>NW_008825162.1:368319-393370 GCF_000699105.1 Pygoscelis adeliae
GCTCTTCCTTACGTATTTGGGAAATGACGTGTAAGGAAAAGATTAATGCTTCCACTGGGCTGGAAGGAGAAAGGGGTCAGAAGAGTGCAGGAGTTACTAGTTTGATTTGTTTCACAGTGGCTTGTCCAGACATATAGAATAGCGTTTTCCATACCAACAAGAGTGGCAAGATAAAAATTTGAACCATTAGTCTGGTCCGGGCACTTTGAGAAGCAGATCATGGAATAATTTATCTTGATGTCAGAGAAGAAACTCCTTGCAAAAGTAGAGAGGCAAGATGCAAAGCCACCTCTGGGTTAGTGTGCTACTGCTCTCAGATAAAAGCAAATGCCTCTCCTATTCTCTTGCATCTGAAACTGCACTTCCCGCACTTCCCTCACTTCCACCCAGACTATCATACTGATATTTCACGCAGGACATCCCACAACCCACCTCTCCCCCTCCACCAAAAAGAAAGAAAGAAAAGAACATTTCAGAGCCATTTTTTCCTCTACTGAAATAGTGAATTACAAATGCTACACATTACCTACCAGGTGGTGAGTATTCCTCTTGGCACCAGACAATCATCCATTGTGGAAAAACCTTGTGAATTGCAGATCATTGGTCAGCTGCTGCTCCTTACAATGGTAAAGAAGGACCTACACAAATCTTTCTTTTCTGTTTCTTGTGTCAGTGTCTCCCTCCCACCCGAGTGCTGGCGGCTCTGCTCTCCAGCAAGCTATTGACTCCGACCATGTTTCCAGAGCAACAAAATAGTCCTTCCCCAGGGCTGTCCTTGTTGCAGCAGTTCTCATTCATTCTACAGCAAGCCATGGCTATAAATACTTGACTGCCCCTCCCTGCTTTAGTATGATTACTGTACATACACTATCAGCATGTTACCTATTTAGTGTACTGCCCACAGATTTGGTCAAGGTGCTAGGTATAAAAAAGGAACAAAAAAATGAAGCTTCCATCCTGCCCTGACTCATTACAAAACTTTTGAGTTGGCATCTGGCTAGTATTGAGCTAGTATTTTGTTTATGGCTATGCTTAGTGGGGAAAAGGCAAAAGGCCAGTGAACATATGTTTGAAGGGGTGTTGATAAGTCAGAAATTGTTTTATGCTGGGAAATGTATCTGTTTTGGATGGCCATGAGCATACACTGGTTTTCTTGGGGTCATGGTCAAGTGATGGTTGGATGCTGGATGCTTCCTGATGCAGGGGCTCATGATGGGGAGAAGTATGGTTGTAAGGAACAGTACTCACAGCTAAGCTGTGATGCTGGTGTGGTTCTGCAAAAAGTGGCACATCACTAAGAAGAAAATGAAACTATCTGCTCAGCTGAGGGCAACAGACTAGCATTGCCAAACAGTTGTCTCAAACTCCTTTTGGAAGTCAGTATCAGGATAATCAAGCAAACAAGGACATAAAAGGAAGCTGTCACTACAACAAGCAGCAAAGCAGCCCTTCAGACACACTCTCCAAGCAGCTGAGAGCACAGAGACCATCTAAATGATGACCACAACACAACTGCTTGCGAATTCATCCTTGCTCGTCACTTTATTGTGAAAATCACCACTCTCAATTCTGCCTACTCCCTTGTGAAGTTTGAGGCCAGGCCTGACATGTAGGAGAAGTCATATTGTGCATAAGAAACTTAAAAGGAGGGATATGAGATGCAGTTGAGCAGACAGGTAGATCTAAGTAACGTCCCTATAAAGCAGCTGAGTAGCCAGTTCATCAGTGGCCATTTTGAAGAGTGTGAATACTGGAATATATCTTTTTCAGTATATTATTGAGAGGAGATGCAAAAGGATTAATAAGAAAAACCTCCAACAGACTTACTCACCTCACACCTCACAGCCTTTGATCTGAACTCACTCTTTTATCTGTTAAAGAAAGCTCAAGGTAGCAGCACCAACAACAGCACCATCTCTAGGAATCAAACAGAGGTCATAAAAGCAGACCACAATTTCCTAATGCAGTCAGGATTTTCCCAGAAAAAGATTTTCTTCTCCCAAAGTCAATCTGAGTCACAGTCTGACAGATCTTACCTCAGTTTCAGGATGACAGGAAATTTGGCACCTGGTTCAAGTGGCAACTTTTGCAGGGCCCTATGCAGGACTGTGCATAGACACGTCAGTTGACTGTAAAATTGATCATCAAACATAGTTTGCATCTTGCAAAGAAATTTTGGGCATAACGCAGGTTACAGGTAAGAATGAATATGAGAACACTGCCTCCTAGACATTGTTGTGAAGACCATGGTGACACAGGTTGTCCATCTGGAGCCCATGGAGGACCACAGTGGAACAGATATCCACAAAGCAGCCTGTGGAGGACCACACACTGGAGTGGATTGAGATACTGTGAAGGAAGCCATGACTCTGTGGAGAGTCCACATTGGAGCAGGCTCCTGGCAGGAGCTGTGGCCTGTGGAGAGAAGCCCACGCTGGAGCAGGTTTTCTGGCAGGACCTGTGACCCTGTGAGGGACTCATGCTGGAGCAGTCCATTCCTGAAGGACTGCACTCTGTGGAAAGGTCTCATGCTGGAGCAGTTCCTGAAGAACTGCAGCCCGTGGGAAGGACTCACATTACAGAAGTTCGTGGAGGACCTACACTGGAAAAGGTTGTGAAGGACTGTCTCCCGTGGGTGGGACACCATGCTGGAGCAGGGGAAGAGTGTGAGGAGGAAGGAACAGCAGAGATAACATGTGATGAACTGACTGCAACCCCCATTCCCTGTCGCCCTGTGCTGCAGGGGAGGAGGTAGAGAGTTTGGGAGTGAAGTTGAGCATGGGAAGAAGGGAGGGGTGGGGGGAAGACGTTTTAAGATTTAATTTTTTATTTCTCATTATCCTACCCCAAGTTAATGGGTGATAAATTAAATTAATTTTCCCCAAGTCGAGTCTGTTTTGCCCATGATGGTAATTGGTGTGCGATCTCCCTGTCATTATCTTGACCCATGAGCTTTCTGTTGTATTTTTCTCCCCCCATTCTGTTGAGATGGGGGAATGATAGAATGGCTGGGGGGGGACCTGGCAGCCAGCCAAGGTCAACCCACCACAGAATTAGAATGGCTGGGTGGACACCTGGCAGCCAGCCAAGGTCAACCCACCACAGAATGCTATGCTATCGTTACATATTCATCAGTTTTCCAGGCATTTCTATTAAACCTGAAGCCTAAACAAGTCTTGCCAGATCTTGATATAATGGTTTAGATACTTTATTATAAAACACAGAGGCTCACAAGATTAACAAATGATACTATTTCCAAATCTTGATGATGTGCACATACCCACCATTCTTCAGTGGAGATTTTTTTCTTTAATGTTACCATTCTAGTTCTGGAGATCTTAATTTAACCTTTATTGTCTTTGAGCATGCATCTTGAAGCTCAGGAAACATCAAAGGCTGGTGAGTGTGTGTTTGTGCAAGTAAAAACCTATTTCAAGTCATGTATCCTCTCCAGTTTTATTTATATGCAGAATCCAAATAAGGGCTTTCTTTTTTTTGGAGGTGGGAGGAGGTTGTTAAAAATCTAAATGGAAACTAGACATTCTACTGTTCTTTTCATATCTCAAAGAATTAGTGGATTTTAGGAACATGAAAAGTCAGTGATGTTTTGAACCACCTCAGCAGGTTTGTCAAAGAAATCACAGCTGTGCTGTTTTCAAACTACTGTCTTACTTGTTTCAAAGCTCCCAATCTATATAATCCGGAGGAACAGCATAAATGAAAGAGTGGGAGAGAAGAGGACCTAGGAAGACGTATGCATATCTGGAGAAGTGAGCAAGCAGTACCATGCAAGTACTGGATGCAAAGAAAACAACCTCATGTTAATGTCACAAGGCAGAGCAGGAGGTACCTGAACAATACAACATCCTTTTTTCCACAATGCAAAATCACCTGGTTGTATAGTTGTTGCATAAATATGGCTTTTTTTTCCCTTGAAATGTATTCTGTATTACTCAATTTCAGCACTGATACTCAAAGGCTACATTACTTTTAAATCTAATTACTACCAGCCATTTCATAATTAACCAGAAACAGAGTTGCCCCAAAATTTTCAGTGCAGCAGCATTATGATACTGCTCTGCTTGGCCTGGTTAGCCGATTTGATTATACTATTATAGCCCTTTTGGTAATTCTCCAGCAGTGATTTAGCCTGGACAAAGTGCTCCATTAATGGTGAGATATTGCTTCTGGTGCTTGAAGAGTAGCCAGCTGCAAGGTGCTAAGCCAGAACTCCAGTGGGAAAACGAGAAAAGGACATGGAGGACAGAAAACACTGCCTCAGCAAGGCCAAGAACACAAGTCACCAGTGACCACACTGCAAGCAGCAGTAAGCCAAAAGAGCCTCTGTACTAAAAACAGTCATTAACAAAGACGCCCCCGCAAGAAAGTCACACAGACCTCAAAAAGCAATTGGGGACCAGAACATTACTTACCGCTCTAGCTCCTTTCAACCACATGCTTGTTTTTCGCAGATGAAGTCACACAAAAAGTAACTGCTCATCCTTCTGTTGACCTTAGGAGTAAAATCTAAGTGCAACAACTTCTGGCAAATGAGAACTTCTATCTTCATTGCTGAGGGCACAGCAAATATTCCTATGCCACAGCCAGATTTTTATAATCCCAGACATGAATCTGTTCCCGTGATGGCTATATGCCAGTTCTTGGAACGCTAATTCCCTTCCTAATGAGCACTTCTTTTGGTTCAGCTATTAAGTAAAAATCATTGCAGACGAACACCATAAATACAGAAAGTTAGGCACCTTTCAGAAAATTGCTTCAAGAACTACAAAGAATGAGAAAAACTTTTTACGTTTCAACATCTACACACCTATCCCTACACAGTTACTATATTTCTACATATTTTCTGTTATAGTTCTAATGTATCTATGTATGCAAATATATAACAAGAACTGCCAACAGAACATTTCAGACTGACTGAGCTACATGACTTTCAATCTCACCCATCTGAAGCGTGAAGGGATGATCCATCACCTTGTGAATTCACCAATGCAGGGTATAAATTACAGTCTCAATGTAAAGTTCAATTTGTATCTTCTGGTGATAAATTTTGGCAGTACTCTATAGTATGCAATGGGCAGCATTATGCACAGTGCTGAGTACCCAGAGCAACCTCCAGCTAAGGAACACAGAAGAGAAGATAACATGGGCTGGGGATTTCTGGAGCCACATAAAGGACAAAGACAGAAAAGGCAGATATAAAAACCAAGGAGAAAGAAATGACAGATGAGAAGAAGGTGGAACAACTGAAGAGAGGGTAGACAAGCTATTACGTAAAGAGGCACAAAAATGGTGTATAAAGCCAGGCAGCACATAAAAGAGGAACCCTAGAAAAAAGAGGAGAAACACTACTTTGTAGAAAGTGTCTCCTGTCAAGTAGAAAATACTCCTGCTAAAATAAGGAAGAGTTGAAGTCAGGAGTAGCTCGATAAATCTGAGGCTTACTATACAGACATTTTCCCGGGATCTTAATTATAAGGATCAAAATTTAAGCTTTTTCCCTAAAAATTCAAGCTGTTGACAAAAACTATACCAGGCCATGGTACACACAGGCCCCATACCAAGCCATCCTGTACACTTCCACGGAGAAAGGAAGCAAAGGTGACTCCCATGGAAAAGAACAGGTATCACATCACTAATGACAAATGACTACATCTATGCCGTAT
The DNA here is from genome assembly GCF_000699105.1 of Pygoscelis adeliae. Lineage (NCBI taxonomy): Eukaryota > Metazoa > Chordata > Aves > Sphenisciformes > Spheniscidae > Pygoscelis > Pygoscelis adeliae. The sequence goes on from NW_008825162.1 coordinate 374,004, forward strand.
GGAGAACACAGGCCCAAAATGCCTGGCTACGGAGAGCGTGCACAAGGGACAAGGGAGGAAATATAGGGTTTGTACAAACTCTAGAAAAGGTATATTCTCATTCCTTTGGTAGTTCTGCCTTGCTGGGAGAGTAGTGTTAGCACATCCCACCTCATCTTCCACATCACAGAGCTCTGCAACTTTATCAGGAAATCCCTCCCATACTCCCAACGTCATTCTCCTGATGGTTATTAAACCTGCAATAATCCGGACCTGATAACTCTCTGCACAACCTGCGCAGAGCTTGAAGATTTGAGAAGTAGCTATTGGCATTTTATTTGATAGAGGAGCGGAAAGAAACCTGATAGCTGATTGAAAACTTGCAGCTACAGAGAAGACAGAGGAAGGCATGTGTCAGAGCAGAACCATCATGATTTGTATTCTCTTTTGCCTCCAGGTATGAGAGGACTGCAATGCTTATGGCTGTCCTACTGTGGAAGCAGAAGCATTAGTTTCCCAAGCAGTGTCAGTCATAGAGCTGCCCAGTTAGCCCCTAAGTATGATTCCAACTTTTTAAATTGCACTCTGTAAGGTTATCCTAATACTGTATTTATTAATAGAACAATCTCACACAGATTATTTTAGGAAGTTCAAAAATTTTTAACTTGTTACACGTCAGCAGTATGTTTCCTTTGTGACCTAAAATGTCTGTTTAGCATTTCCATTGAGAAAAATATTGAAACCGTGTTTAAATACACAATTATTTTCCCTTTAATGGAGTAATTGGAACCATTTTTCAACAGCAGTCTGTTTATGAGGACTGAATGGCGTTATGTTGAGAAACTCTATTATTAGTAAGCACTTATCAGACACAAAAGTACTAGAAGGAAAAACACACAAGTGAGTTTCTACAGGATACATCAGGTTGGCAAATCAATGAAATTAAACAGCCAAAGAGGACATGACACATTCATTTTCTTGGTAAAAGCAGGCATTATAAAGGTGATGAGTAGCTGCCTTTTATTAAAAAAAAAAATTAGCCAAACTGAATGTAGTTGAGTACATTTCAAAGCATGTCAGAATGGTTGCGCAACAGTTACCTGCATCCCAGCAGCCTTTTTGCCAGCTTTTTGCTTGTAATGGAAAGAAAAAAAAAACCTACCCTTGGAAGAAAACCCTGTAGGCATTTTTAAGCTCCTGAAACTCATGTAGCTACATGAGAAGTTGTCTCCTTCCCTCCACTGTGCTCAAATAGCTGTTAAAGTGACATGTACCTCCTTATCAAGCTGCTCATGTTGGTAAGCACATACTTAGTTTCAAGAATCCTCTTTCCCATTGCCTTCGTTTGTTTTTTATTTCTGCCTCATTTTGCATTGATACCTGTACCTGTAGAGACCATAAAACACATCAGTGGTCTGTACGGACATGAAAGGCGTCACACCCATTTTGAATGGTACTGAATAGCGCTGATACCAGCTAGGAGCTGGGAGTTAAGACAACTATGCATATTGGTGCTTATTCCTACACAATGTGCTTGAAGGCTCAAATATTACATACATAAATTCAGGATTCCATTTCAGGGATCAAAAACTTCAGTGAGTTGCACCCACTGTTGTAGTAAAAGCAAATCTACTGTTTTTCTTTTCTGGAGGTACCCAAAACCCGAGAATCAGGAACACCAATTTATAAGCCTGCTGCCTCTAGAAATTCAGTTTGGGCAAAGACATGAATTGCCTGTGCAGAAGAGAGTCAAGTCCTGTCCAACAAGTCCTTTTGTTCTGGACTTGCCTTAGTGCCAAGCTTAAGGCTGTGAAATACAAACAAGACTCAGAATTTCAGGTAACAGCTAAACCACCCTTCTGATTTTACTACTTTGGTGGGCGCAAGTCACATTCTGTCCCTACACTTTGAAAACAGGAGAAGAGTGATACAATATCTCACCCAGATCAAGCTGCCACAGGCAAAGTGTACTGCAACCAACTCATTAGCAGTTTGAATTAAAAAAATATAACTGCGGTATTAGACTGCTGTATGATGGTATTTACATCCATTGAAAGGGTGCCTTGATTTGAAGGGAAGATGTAGATGGCTTTTCTTTTTTCCCTACCGAAAAAGCTGAAAGAATAACTGGCTTTTTAGTTGAGTTAGTTTCCAAGTACCAGGGGAAAAAAGGGTATGCTGGGCTTAAAATGTTTTGTGATTTTAACTTACCTTTAAAAACACCTTTTGAAAGATAAAGACAGAAATAGACTTCCAAATTAAACCCTCTATAAATACTAATATTTGGACATTTCTATTTTATTAATTTGTTGCAATTGAGAACATTAATTGTCCTGTTTTGTTTATCTGCATTTTCTACATTCCACTTTCAATATTGCTTCTTAACCACCCTCAAATTTTGTTCACAATTTGCCAAACTGTCTGTGGAGAGGCTGGAGTGCTGACGGGTAAAGAGCAAATTATCTTTGTCCATCAAAAAGAATCTGAAAATAGAGTTTTATCCAACTCCTTAAAATCAGATTTGCTTTTAAAACACAGATGCCACCAGTTCTTGATTAAATAACAATCTTACCTTTTTCTGCCCCTGCTGGAGATATATATTACATCTTCTAAAACAAAACTAGACAAATAGTTTACTCACATTTTGCTACCACCTCTCTTCCCATACAGGTGACGGAATGTTGCTCTCAAATCTCTTAGCAACAACCATTTAGTCAAAAATTTAGTGTGTGGCCTCTTCTCCTTGGATATCATTGAAAGGGTAAATAGTTTGAAAGTGACCACTGCTAGCCCTGAATTATACCAACAAAAACCTTAAAGCACTGCAAGAACTTGTATGTTGTTTCATTTACATATATATTGCCTCATTTACATCATGTGCATTGATTATGTTTGTAGCTGAAGGTGTGTATCCAGCTGAACGACCATCTCAGATGGAACAAGCAGCAAGAAGGACATTAGCTTACATACTTGCTTTGAACTTGCTGCTAAATCCAGAAGAGCTAAGAAAAGCATATAATTTGACATTGAGTCTTAAAGATTCTGCATAGATCTGTAAAACACACTGCACATCAAGTATTACAGGCAGGACCCAGAGCTAGATCAACTCATGTGTGCCCTAAAGTAGATCTGCTAAAAGGAATGAACATAGCTGAAACCTCGCTGAAGAACGCAGTACTTGCGCCACCACTAGCTCTATTCTAACACAACCAGAAGTCAGGTCTGATCTGTAAGGCAGTCTGTGAAACAACACAGGCAGATAACTGCAATGGTTTCCAGCAGGCCTCATATCTCAAAGTTTCCTGCCTGGTCTATTGTCAGTTATTGCGTATCGAGGCTTGCCTTTTAAGAGGCACGGGTAAGAAGCCAAATAATTCTTCACTGGGTGGGAACATTACACGGAGTCTGTCTTTCTTCAGTAACATTTATCTTCTTGTAATCAGTGCTCCTCTTTAAAAATGAAAAAAAAAGTCAGAAAAACAATATACAAAAAAGTAATTCAGTCTATATCAGGAAGAATAGAGTGCATATGAATTTTTCATATTCCAGAAAATTAAAAACTTACTTTCTACAGCAATTCAGTATTTTGTAGTCTTCAGTGGAACATCCTGCTAAAGCTGCCTTATTGATCTCTCATTTGAGCTAAAAATTGAGTACCTAGATTTAAGATCCAAATGAAAAACAGAAATACATTAACAGTACACTTATGATTAAAAAGGTTAAAAAGATTTTTTTCACCCCATATTAATTTACATTTTTGTATGGGCAAAAATAGCAACTCTGGACAAAGCAGAGTATTACTTCTTTTGGAAGATAAAGCAAGTATAAATGAAAAATCAAAACATATTCATTCTAACTGATGGGAAAAGGACCAAAAAAAGAATAGCCCAGAGCAAATGGCTTTTCCACTGCAGAACAGTTGCTGGAAGTTGACAGCATTCTTTCTCACCCTGCTTAAAGATACAGATCTGAGACTCTAGCATAGACTAGAACTGTAAAACTCTCAGCAACAAAAGCAAGAGTGTTTGACACAAGTTAATAATCTAGCTCAGTATATCTAGTGCTGTTCTGAGAACTTCTCATCTTCCCTCTTGCAGAATATGTAAAGGCACGTCCTCCATTTCGTATGACAAAATGCCTTCCCTAAAATTTTGTTCCTAGAAAAACATTATTGCCCAATTTCACTGATACATCTGGAAGTGTTGGTCTCCAGCATGCACGTAGTTACTGCTTCAAGGCAATTATGATGGAATAGTTGGCTTCAGTTGAATTTAACACCTTTGAAAAGGCCAGTTTTATATATTAAAAGTTGGAATTAAAAACTTGACTGGATAAGGGCCTGCACAATCTGGTCTGAAGTCAATATTGTCCTTGCTTAGAGCAGGAATTTGGACCAGACGACCTGCCAAGACCCTCTCCAATCTGGGAGATTCTCTGATATGGCTCTCTTCATACTCATAGAAACTTTGAAAATATAAACCAGGAATTGAATATTTTACCCAAGTTCTTGCATGTAGTTTAATTCAACATGTTCTTGCACTTAGGAAAGGTGAGGAACTTGAAAAAGCCACTCTGAAGTCTATACAATAAAATATAACACACAAATGAGGATTCCTTTACGTGCCTCTTCAGTGAATTACTTCAAAATGTTTACAGTGAATTCTCATTTTATTTCATTGCTTCCATTCTATACACTAAATCTGCAATTAACAATATTTTAAAATAAAACCAGTTCCCAAGTTCACTATACTTTCCATTTCAACACTTATGCATTTAAAATACATGAAAGTTAGATTAATAGTAGCAAAGTAGACCTGCAAATGATTTAAATTCAGAACTTATGAACAGCAACACCTTTTCATTATTTTGCCATGACTACTTTCCATAAGTGACAACTACTATACAATAATGAGTAAAATGCACATAATTTTACAGTATTCAAAGACAGACTTGCCACATAAAAGCGTGAAAAAGGCAGCAGCCTCTTATAATTTAAAAGCAACTCTCCACATGCTTGTTTTATTTGCTAAAAATCAACACCCCCCCACTTTCATGATATTTACTGATGAAACCAAGAAGGACTAAGTTATTTAGAATGCTCAGAACTCACTTTCAGACTGAAAGTCTTGATTTACTAGGGGAAGAGGGCTAAAATGGTACATTTCAGTAGTTCGCCTGCACGTAAAGAGACTTAATTCTGCTCCACAAAATACCTAATCCAGAAAAGACTTTAAATGAAGGACATCAGTGCTAAATAGTAAGTAGGTAACTGTGTACATACCTCTCTGATCTAACAGAAGAGAAACTCTAGAAATAGCCAATTTTTTATGCTTTCTATACACTTTGAACACTGATACTACATACATTTGTAAGATTATTCTACTCTTATACGAAGCAGCAGCAAAACTAAACCCTGAAATTATGAGTGGAAAGTTGACTAAAAATGGCACTTACACATGCACACATCAGTTTCTAATTTGCTTTATTTGCACACTTTAGTTACCGTAAGACTTGCAAACAAACTGCAAGACAGCCAAATTTGCATTCTGTGCAACTTTGCCCAAACCCAAGTTTTTGTTATTTTGTACAAAGCAAAAGATTCTTCGTCATCTTCTGCCACACTGCAGCGAAGTACAAGTCTTCTATGTACCTGTAAATTATGACATTTATGTCTACTGAAGTTACTTTTACCATTTCTATTTTGCTCACAGCTCCATTAACAGCAAAGTTGAAAACATTTTAAAAAGACCAGTAAACTCAGTCTCCCACTTGCAAGTTCTTACAACTTATGAAAATAAATTCCTTTGAACTAGCTAGCAGTCCAAATTAAGTATCAGATGTGATGTTTATAAAGCAGATATTAAGAATTCATATCCATTCCTTAAGTCAGTTAACTGGTAAGAGGAAAGGTAAATCCTCACTCTAACCACATTCCAAATCCGATTCCCTTCTGTATGACTGCACATTATATATTCAATTTGTGCCTATAATTTTAAACAGTACTTTTTTAATTACACTTAGAAATCTATATCCCCATTTTTAAAAGAAGTTCTTTTACAGTGTAAGGAGAATCCGGAGAGTGGATTCTTCAAACTTCAGTTTCTAAGCCATGTTAAACAATAATTAGGTAAGTCAATCATGTCCACTGTGTTAGATCCACACCTGAACAGATTAAGAAACATTTTGAAGCAGTGTTGAGTAAATAATTTTGGTAAGCTGTAAAACTGCCACATGCAAGGTATACTGCACTATAACAGCTCCAAATCCTTTATAAAAACCTAGCATTCCTTCTTCCCGTTTTATAGTATTTATGCAGTCTCTCATTCCCTCATACTGAGTATTGATCGGAAGCACTTCATAGCCAAGGTCTGTATTGTCAATTATTGTGCGTGTCCCTTGAATATGAAGGCGGTGTAAAACTGTCTCCAGTGGGTAAAGCATGACATCAGCACAAAGGCTAGCAGCAAAGCTAGCAATAAGTTCTGGAAAATACGCATCCAGCATGCTCTGCACAGAAGTGGAGCTCTCAGTTGGAAGGTTGTGGGAATTATCCCTCTTCAGAACAAACAAAACAAGCTTCTGGACGATGGAACTGATGATGTAGTGAAGAACTCCATGTAGAGCAGTTGGAAAAGTCAAAACCATCAGAGGAAGGAGACGCTTGCTATGGGGTACTCCCATGCCTACAACTCTGCCGATTCCTTCTTTCACACAGTCCAGGATGCCAGGATTATCTCGAATTATTTCGCTCTACAAGCACAAAGGAATCGTTACAACTTGTGCTGCCCATTTCATAACCATGCTGACATCCACTTTAACACCTTATCACTGAACTTTGTAAGACAGTTAAACATTTGTATGCTATCATATCTACACAGCTATATTGATATAAACTCTTTGCTCTAACACTCTTGATAGCATTCAAGTAAACTTGCTTTTAAAAAATGAACCCATCTGAAAGAGTCTTTATTTAATGTACATTCCAGTTATTTGTGTTACTACCAAAGAAATTCAACTGTCAGCTGCTGAAAGTATCAGTGTGCAAAACAGTCATGTACTGAAAATGCCTACTTCCAGAGCAAAATGCCAGGAAGTATTTATCTGAAAGTCCTTTTCTTTAAGGACTATAACTCTAGTCTTTGAACTTGAATGTGCATAATAAAGACTTCCATAACTAAAGTTGAGTTGAAACATCTTTAATTTGAATTTAATAGGTTCAGCTCTGAACTTTTCCATTCCATTATTTGCTTCTAAAATAACACTCTTTACCCATGCTGCCTCTTAGAAAAGAGAATTATTTTGTTCATGTAGTGAAAATAAAGAATTCACTTAGTAATTATTTACTCCACTATACTCCACCTATGACTGCAGAATTAAGGTAAAGACATTGCTTCCCCTTCTAACACTTATACAAACTCAGTGTTTTATCATGTCTTTCACACCCAAAATTCAGGATTTGGGAGTTCTCCTCAATGCCCAAGCCTCTGAGTCCATGCTGGCTGTGTCCTGACCTCATGCCAGGATAAACCACCAGAACATTCCTCAGTACTCTGGGGAAGGACTAGCAGCCTGCAAAGCCTTCATGGTCAGTCTGCGCAGAGGAGAAACTAGTTCAAATACTTGAGAATATAACATTGTTCCAGACTTTAAGTTAAGCATCATAACCCCTACTGAATCCTCTTCTCCCCCATATCATTATAGTCACTGCACTTCAAAACCATGCTTGCTTTTGTCAAACTCGCCACCATGTGGTTTGAAACGTAAAACAGTAACGTGACAGCTACAAATTTCTACCATTTACAGTTATTAGGATGAAATATATTTACTTGGAGAACTGTGTCAAACTAATACTGTTGAACAGTACGGTTTATCAGAATTAAGACAATCAAAGTTAATATAAAACTGTTAGTAACAAATCCCACAATCTTTAACTTCTATTGTTTGTTATTGGTCATTGTCCTTTTGCAGCACAAGAATATAATGTAAACATGATAAGTCAGGTTGTCTCCCTGCACTGATTAATACAGCATAAATAAAATCTTCACAAACGCTATCATTACCTCTGATGTGTTTCTAACAAGAAAGCTCATGATGATGTCGCCAGGAACTGGCGAATACATTTCATACAGCATATATATACCTATCCAGTAAAATACTTGCACACAGCTGAACCTACTAAGGCTAGAACCCTCAGATGTCAGTGGAATTATTTTCATAAGCAATGCTTTACAGACATGGTCACCTGTCTAAAAGGCTGGGGGAGCTGCTGTTTTGGCTTTTTGATTGTTTTCCTATTAAGCTGCTTTCTAGCAAAGAAACTTTATTACCTATTTTGCAAACAGAAGACAGGCTCTAAATCATGTTCTCTTTTATCATTTATTGGTAGATACGTTCCCATGTCCAACAACACAGACAACATCCTTTCAGACAAATATACAAGCAGTAAGATACCTGAATAAAACATTCCATTCTGTGGCCTGCTATGAACTCAAGAAACACGAACAGTGTTCTACCACCGTTTCTAGCTCCAGGATTACAGAATGCTCAGGGTAAAGCCGTTCCCCAAGACATAAAAGAGTTTCCTGAATCAGCTTCCCAGTATGAGACCAGTTAAATCTTCCCAAGGCTTCCACAAACTCAGATATCCACTCAGGCTGGATTTATGGAACATTATTTTCAAAATAATTCAACAGGAGAGAGGAAGAGGGCTTCTTAAATACAGAGTAACTTTAGAGAATGCGAGTTTGTTGTTGGGAATCTGTCTACATGCCCCCATGCACAGACATTTAATCTCACCTGTTCTGTTACTCCATAATATGGCCAGTTCAGACAGAACACGTACCTTCTGGCTCCTTTAAGTTTGCATCCTCTGCACAGAGCAGAATCCTGTCCCTTAAGGGTACCTGCCTCTAAAGTACATGCTGAAACTAAGCAACTGTAGAAGTCAGCCTTGTTTGCCTCTTCTCCTCAGAAAAAGCACCATTTTGTAGACATACACCTGCAGTTGAACTGTAGGTTTAAACAGCTGGATCTAAATCAGTCTTGACAGTACTTAAAACTCGTCTATGCTATGAATGAAAATTACTATGAATGAGTGACGTAAGAGTGACTATCCTGCACCACCCTCCACACAAGAGCTCACTTTACATTAAGACTTCCATTAGCTGCACAAAGATACTATCATGTTAATTAAGAGCAACTCATTATATAGAGATAGCTGGAAGAATTACCCTGGACCACTTCTGAATAGCTAAACCCTGCCTCTTTCTCCAGAAAGAGGTGCAACAACTCACTGAAAGACAATCTGCAATACAGTGCTATGGGTTACTCTGTACAGTTATAGAACAAGTTAAGCTGTATCCAAAGTGATAGGTCCAGATATTTATTTTCATGGCTAAGGAAGAACTAGATGAAAATTTAAAAGCAAAAAGTTGACTGAATGAAAGCAGTCTTGAAATAGTAGAGTTCAATATTTTAGCAAAACAAAGCTGAATTACTGGAAAAGCTTTATAGTTGTTATAGGGGAAGGGGTCACTGCAACAACTTGCCTAGCAAGCCTTTTAAAACCTTTACATGAGAAAAACTTCTTTATGGTTTATCTGCTAGAACATATAGATGTAACTTGTCCTTATTTCATAGATAGTTGGAATATATTGTCTATACTAAATGTCCTTTCTAATTCTCGATTTAGACTTAAGATAGTACAACTAATATAGTAGTAAATTAGTAAATAGTAAATACTTTTTATCTCAGTTAATAAGTCATACAGCCTCAAGCAAAACAAATGCAACTACTACAACATAAACCTGAATCCAAAGCCAGAGACTCACTTCTCCACATAATCTCATCTATAAAAAGAACAGTATCTTTTAAATGTTGTAAATGTATATAAGTTACCTGTACAGTTTCAATCAGGCTCGCAGAATAAAAAGGCATTGCTATCACATGTGTTAAACTGTAGAAATTAACAAGATAAGAATTAAGGTCATGACAATATTATAATTTTAGCCAAATATGCACCTGAAAGTTTATAAAGTTATCTACCAAGTATGCCTAGAGAAAATTAACAAACCATAACTCAATTATTAAAATGCATATCAACAAGTTGAGATAAACTTCAGTCTGAAGTTCTTTTAAATTCTACTTCCATGTGCCCAGACTGATTCAGGTGTCTCAGATATCATAATTTAACCACTAAAAGAATCGAATCTTTTAAATTAGTCAGGTTCCATATAGACACAGGGATCTAGTAAGAGAAAATAATCTCTGGAAGTGGTGTATGCAATCAAGATTGTACAAAAAAATCAAAATTTGAAAATTACTATTAGCACCCTGTCAAGTAACCATAGCTGCAGATTAAACTAATGTACATTTAGTATTTTTATTAATGTTTAGATAATAAGACATAAGGTAATAAAACACATGCTATACTTACCCTTTGAGTAGAAGGTGTCCACCTATCTGCTTGAGGTTCCATTTATGTGAAAGCTCCCTAAAAAGAAAAGTATTTACCTTAATATGGATAAGAACACATTATTCTCAAGCATTTCTTCCATGGGTGTTGACATCCAGTTTTCATACTGGTGTTCTACTATTGGTTTATGTTGCAGGATTTCTCATTGTGGAAAGACACATCAGCTACACATTTAATAAATCATGCTTAACTTTTAGAAGTTATTTGGGCCAGTTAGTAGTCTATCCAAAAAGCTTTCAATCAGGTGTCTGTAGTTCTCACAGCTACTGGCTTCAGTATTTTGCATTTATTTTGCATCCTTAGGTACTAACTCTTAAAGCCATTTTCAGGGAATATTGGATTATTTTAAAATCTCAATAGTTTTCCTCTATCAACATACTTTTTTTATTATGTTTTAGTTTGGTTATGCTTTTTCTGTTATTTGAGGTTATGTTTACCCAGTTGTTTCTTTCCCGTAAACCTAAGTCACATTCTGACACAGTTAGACAAGACCAAATCAAGTACAATAGGTCAGACTAGAAGCTGCATAGTAATTCTGTACAGACTTAAGTTTTTCAACTTATGACCAGTCTTTAGCAAATACTGGTAAAGCAAAAGAAAACCCATGTGTTTAACACAAAGGTGACTTTAAAAAAATGCCCTTAAGGTAGCATTTTCTAGTTACACACTTCAAAATATGAACAGTAAATGTTAACTACACTCCACTTGACAGAAGATGTAATCCCACCTTGCTCAAGATAACATTCAAATACCAAATGTATTTACCATATATTTGGTAAATACTCTAGCTATGAGGTAAAGATATTTCTGTCTGAAATGCTGGACACGCTAGACTATGCATTTTTAATAACAAGCTATAAAGTGTTCAGCTTCAATTCTTGTCCAGGAAGCGCACTCACCCAATGCCTGTAGTTACCACAACTCTAATCCAAGAAAGGAAAGTCTTTACTCTTTCTGAAGAATTGTGGGTTACTAGTTGCTATCACTTTCCCAAATACATAGGTCAGTCACTAAAGAGGAAAGGAAGATCATGTACCATTATGTGTTTTGGACAGTTGGATCACATCCACTGAACCATAATACTGAGAAGATGTGGAAGACGAAAACAGCCAAACTAATGTGTGAAAGCCTAACCTGTCAATCCATTAGATATAACTATTTCAGCAGTGGAAGAACAACTACAGAATGAGTTTGTCTAGTACAGAACCACATTCAACTTGCCACAAAAATGTTAACACCCATTTCTGGGCCCGTCTCCTAAAACAGGTGGATTCTTTCATGATATTATGATACAGAATTGGAATTGACATCTCACTTCCTTGTGTCCTTTGGAGCTTGATAATGTAGTTAAGCAACCTTTAAATCAGATTTGCTGGCACTGCTGCTAGAAGCAATAACCTTCACCTCCCTGTGACAGCCCAAACATGCACACTACCATTAAAAAGGAAGGGAGAGCATCCAGTAGAAAACTGCATGGGGTAGTGCACGTACAAGACAACCATTTTAGCCAGATCACTTCCCCAGTCCGGTTCATTTTGTGACTGTTCAGATACTGTGTTGGCACAAGGATGGGGGTAGCACTGAGGAAGGAATGAGCAGGTACTAGCAGAAACGATTGCTTCTTTTGGCAGCAGCACCAGCTTACTTTTCAAACTACTGAACAATTGGCCCACAAGAAGAAAATCCTTGCTCACACTGGACAGAAATCAGAACTATGAAAATAGAAAACCTGTATCACATCTCATGAACTTAAGCTTCTCCTACAGCAACATTTAAAAACAAGAACAAGTCACACTCGGAGGAAAATGTATGCCTGGGAATTTCAGTTATGTATGAGACAGAGCTGACCACAAAGCTTAAATACACACTCCACACAATTTAAGTATGAAAGGTTTTTGCTAATGCTTTTGACGAATGCCAGAACCTGCAGACTTACTTTTATTAGTATGCATGCATGCATCATAATAGTAGTTTGATTCAGCCTGCCTACATTTCTCATCTTTAAAACCAGGTAAGTTTCCATAACTCCCACATATTTAGTCTCTGTCCACACATAAAAATAGGCATTTGTCTCTTCTGAAAGCTAACACGATTCTCAAGCCCACTGGTCCATTCAAACTTAACTAGCCTCAAACACAACTACTTGCCTGCCTCCCTAATATATTTTTCCAAGACAGGTCTTTATCATTTTGCTGGCTTCAATGTGTGCCCTGCAACTGTTAAGTATCTTTTCCTAACTTTTGATCATCTCACAGTCTTCTTGCATTTCCCTAGAAGTTTTAGTTAGTTTATGTAATAAACTCTCACACAACCTGCTTACTCCCAAAATATCTGTAACAAAACTGTCAAGATATGTTATTACAGTTGCCATCCCTTACTGTTAGCTCTGGACCATTATCAAACAAAACACTGATAAAAAGTCTTTGGACAAAAATTCTTTATCAGACTTGTATCTCAAAGCAGTAAGGCATCACAATGTTTTACCATAATCCTGGAGTTAGCGTTCAGCATAAAAAGTAAGCAGAGTCACAAATCAAAATAAAAAATTATTACTAAACTACTATAGCCGAAGATGGACACAGTGAAGTAGAATGGTGAATATCTCTTTAAATGAAGTCACTCATTTTTAGTTGTAACCCCTTTATAATGAGAATACTGAACAATGTACATATAGTTGTTGGTAAAGGAGGACAGAATACAAAGCTGACAACTACGTAAGTTCTTATTTACCATGTCTTCTCATTTATTAATGCAGGCCATTCTGTTCTCTCACCTACCAAGGACAGTGAAAATGTTCAGAAAGATGTCAGCGCTGGCTCACTAGCTGTGTAAGTTTGCTGTATTTAGATTAATGAAACGAGGACTTTTTACTTTAGGCATGGTATTTGCTAGTACCACACAATACAAACCCAAATACAAAAAGAAACTTATAAATTCTTTTATTACAGTGGAATTACACTGGAGACTAATTTGCTACATTATTTCTATACTCAGACCAGTAGGCAGACATACCAAACTCCAGACATACAAAGCTCCCAGAAAGAGTCTCTCACTACTTATTAATTACACGGTTGCCTTTACCAAGACAATCACACTGTGCTAAAACACTAGTCAATGTCTCACTGTTCTCATCAAGTAAAATTTTTCAAACAGCCTTACATTTCTAACACTTTGAATATAAGTCTAAAGCTGATGATCAGTTTCTTAGAAGCAGTAAAAAAAACATGCAATACCTTGGCAAAGGTGTAAATTCACTGATGATGCCTTCTGTTCCCAGGGTTATGCCCTGAACAATGAAAGTGCTGCCCATTCCTTTCCAGAGAGCTCTTGGACCCTGTGTTTTGAAATATGCGACATATTTTGATTCATGCAACATAAAACTCAAAAATCTTTTCATCTCACTAATTTTTATGAAATTTCAGGAAATTCAGACCACACAGGGCTACAATTCTACCATTAAACTTCACTATTGCCAAATTCAGGGGACAACTAACTTTTCAACTCCGAAGAAACTTTCGTTCTTCAATAATTTCAAACAGTTGACAACCATTTTGGAGGCATATCTCTCACTGTTAATACTCCGTACTATAAACTTAACACCATTTTCTATGGACAAAATGAGCTCAAGATGTTAAAGCACATCCATAAGAAATCCAGAAAGGCTTTTCTTACTGTGTCCTGATCTGAGTTTCAGGATTGCCATTCCCATGCAGAAGTGGAAATTCATGCAATACTATCTTTGGAAGTAGTCATTTGGATAATCTCTTTATCCACGTAAGAATTAATTATTTTTTAGAATCCTAATGAAAAAAAATTACATTCAGGAACCTTTTGTTTTCTAACATCTGGAAATCTTCTCCGCTAAATACCATACTACTTAAAAAAAAATTTACAATGATCTTCTTGAACCATTTCTGCAACCATAAAAATAACAAACCCTGACAATGGCTATGTTTTTAACCACCAGATACATAAAGAATTAAAGATGGCAATGTACATATGTGCTATAGTAACCTTCACTGCTCAGATACAGCCTGACACCAAATACTGACCTGTGTCTTATTGACGCTGTACATGATATTGACAATAGTAAAGGGAGTGAGATGATAATTCCGAGCATGATAGTTAACCTGTTAAAAATATAAACAATGGCAGTTTATAAACATACTTGCATTTGTTACAACTCTAAAGGAAAAAGCACTTTCAAAATAAGGACTTTATCACTGTAAAGGTCAGCTAAAGTGACCAAAATTTGAATAAATTATCACTGAAATTTAGGGAAACAGGCAGAACTTTTAAGTATTTTTATGCTGAAAATATGAACAATAAAGCACGCAAAACCAGAAAATATTGGAAACAAAGCATCCTGCTTGTAAATGGGGATCTGGAAGTTGCTCTGCAGACTCTGAAACATTTACTCGCTCTAATTCATTTTCCACTGCCCAAATAAAAATGAGTAAGAATGTTCAAGAGAAGTTAAATTTCAGAATGGAAAACATGTATGCTACAAATAAAAACATGTTAATGTAGCAGCATCTCCCTAAGAATTGTAAAGCTTCCTTATACACTACAGGGTATGAAAACACAGAAATATCACAGTACATAGGAGCTCTGACTGGAAGAGGTAATATAAGACATACCTGACACTGACGACGTAGAACAATGCAAGGATGTGCCAACACATTTTCTGTAAATAGGCTTTAAAAGAAAAGTGTATTTAAAGCATGGGAAGCCATCATAAATTTATTAGAAAAGGCTTGTTATTTTTCTCTAACAACATTGTATCAGTGTTTGGAAAAAAATGTACATTATCTAGTGAATTAATGAGGCATTTTAGATGGCTACCTGATAGCCTGCTAATACTATAAAGGAACAAGTATCAAAAAACCTGACACATTCACTATGAAAAAGCCCACATATATATAGTATGTATGTATTTTATAGGCAAAGCAACATACCAAATTTCCTAAACTTTCCCTCCGCAAAATATGAGGGAACAAAGCAGACCAGAGCCAGAATTATGGAAGGATTAGTCTCCAGTTTTATGTTAATTCCACGTACCACGTTATTAATCGAGACTCTTCTTAGCAGGGCCAGAGGATTGGTACTAACAGCTGACATTTTTTTCACCAGAAAATGCTACTGCCCAAAACCAACTCTCCCTCCAGAGATGGTGTTTCAATCAAACCTTCATAGGAAAGTTCTCTCAGTTCTGAAGTTGGATTTCTGGTCACAGCCACGCAGAGGAACTTTTCATTTCATCTTAAAGTGCCTGAGTGATCAGAGTACTTACCTGTATGTGGTTCAAAGCTGGGGTACGGATTAGAAAAGCAACACCTCCAGGCTCTGTCTAAGCACCCCAAGTAACAGCTCGGACCACCAACCTACAGGATCGTCTGGGGTAGGTCTCTTACGGGGATTTTACTCTGGACAAACAAGTACTGATTGGCCCAGAAAAATACTGAGCCTGCAGTTTTGTAACTATTAACCTAATTAGTAGTTTGCTACTACCAAGAGAGGTGAAACTTTCCCCATACTCCAGCTGCTATCTATTAAGCCCTCCTGGTAGCCAACTCAACTAACCTCACAAAAACTAACCTTTGCTTTTGTGTGTTTTCTACAAGACTTCTGACTTGAACCATGTGTGTCTGGCAAGTTATCTGGCACAAATGCAAAAGCAGCAGCAGGGAGAATTGCTCTCAGCAATGATACAATGTTGATCAGCTCTCTTTCCCAAAACTACACACTCATTTTAGTCCCAGTGGCCATGGTGCTCAGGATGTGGAAAACTTTGTCATGCTTGATTAAATCAAAGCACATAGTTCAAAAGGACAACCGAGCCACACTAACATCTCTCTGCTCCCGAAGGAGATCAACATGTTCCTGCCCTATGGCTCCACTCCTTTGCTGGTACTCTCCTGAGCTCATTCAGCTTGGTAAGGTTGGAAAGAAATCAAACAACTCTTTACATGTTTGGGGGGCTAGTTTTTACCCCTCCCCCCCATCAACTCTATCTTAACAAACTAAACAGGCTCATCCAGGGGTCTGAATGAGCAAGCTGAGCCACTGCAAGGGAAGCAGTGGGAGAAGAGGGACAGGCAGTTTAATGAGATGGGATGATCTAATTTAAGCAACTCACTACTTGCCAAAAATGGTCATTCCTAGTCCTTCTTTATCCCTTCCCTCTCTGGCCCAGTTAGCTGGTGTCTGCTGGCTTTCACAGCGAGTCAACTCCTAGGTAAATCAACCTAACTGAAACAGCAAAAAATAATCCAGTTCTTTCATTGACTTTGTCTTCTGTTTTAGTTGAGTCAAACTGGTTAAAAGAGGTTCTGATGGGCATCAAGGGTGAAAACAATGGGTTAGGGGCAGGACAGGCTGGTGGTCAAGCAGAAGGTCCTCCTCTTTAAGTACACTATAAGAACCTCAAGTGACATAGCTTCCCATGTTGGTCTAACCGGGTAAGCGACAGAAGTACTCTCATGTTCTGAAGAAGGAAGCACTTTTCTCTGAGAAGTCTCACACTCAGATCAACATGGAGTAAACCTTTTTTTAGTCCTAATTTTCTCAAGACAAAAAACCCCACCTCCCAGCCTTTCACAAGTCGCATCAGCACATTGACCAAGAAAAACCTAATCAGGTAAGTGTGACTGAGCAGGCATCCTACAAAAAACCCTAAGCTCATCATGATCCTTACACTTGACAATTTAAGCTCTGGAAATGTTATAAGGCATGTTAAAGTCCACCACTTCCTCAAAAATACTATCAATAATCAGTGTCACCATAATAAATAATAAAATAGTTATCGGACCACTTGGCTAGATTAACATTACTATTCCAGGATACTTGGATAATATACTTGAAAATATTTTCACCTTCTTAAGAAACATTCACATTACCTAAAAATATTAATAGAAGTGGCAAATCTGAAAACAGTTTTCTGATGTTATTTTTAGATTGCTCTGATCGGGTACCCATATCCTGAGCATACGGTATGGAAAACTGTTTCTGACATTCACTACTGATTAAGGAATTTTGAGAAACACTTCAGTTAAAGAGAACAGAAACCTACGTGGATTTCAGGTAGTAGGTTTCTAAGGGGATTTCAGCTGCGTAAGTCTACTAGCATAAAAACGCAATGCAAAAGTGTACATAGGGATCATAAGACAACTATAGCTTTATAATCTACTTCATTATCACTGAAAATTACTACATAACTCTTACCTTGCAAGGCCAATACCAAAGCCTGCAAATCTGTTCAACTGCTCTGAAAAAAAAATGAAAACAGGTTATACAGCAGTGATAGCTACAAAGCGGGAGAAAATGCCATGCATACGATCTGAAAAACTAATTTTATACTGTCCTTGCTTCAGAAGATTACAAGCACTAAACCACAACGTTTATGGCAACTCAGCAAGAGGATATAAAAAATTATTCCCCCAGGAATATTTGCACTTTGGACTGCATTTGAGTTTGTACATACTTTTATAAATAAAATTATTCTTGTCTTGAAACAGCTACAGGGGAAAAAAAAGACAAAGCAAACAGTAAAACAGAGAATATTTTAATATCTAAAAAATCTAACTCAAACCAACCACTGAAAAAGTTAGCATGCGTGACAGTTTACAATAATTCTGAAACATAAATTTAGATATCTGAAGTGAAATTAATTTTAAAAACAGAAACAGTAAAAGAAAGAGAGAAACCTTGGGAAAAGTAACACAAAACGCCATTTATGACTTAACAAACATGATGCGAATTTTCAAGTCAGTTGTTTATCTCCATGCCTTTGCAAAAATCTAGTTACTAGAGAACTGTTAAAATTGCAACAAGGGTAGTGGGTTCAATTCTGTTGTCTGCTACCAGACAGACATTTACACATTGGGAATTATCAGAAGAGATTTTAAGAAGAGTATCAGAACTGTAAAGGCAACTGAAAATTAATGCTCAGCCCTACAATCTACAGGGTGCAAGCAGGCTGTAAGCATGGATAATGCCAGTAACTTCAGTGGAGCTCCACACAGACATGGCAGCCCTCCTAAGAGGAATGGTAACTCTCTCCACTTGCAGAAGCTAGACTCAGTGATACAGCAACTCCTCATCAGTCCTCCAGAATGCAGAATCAACATATCCACCATGAGTACATACGACAAAAAAAAAAAAAGGTAGAGTCCAAGTATCTAAGAGTATTTAACTAGTGCTTGCATGGATGAAAGTCAAACTAAGGGTTGTACTCATTGTAAGACCTGAACAAACATACTGCACTACAGGTTATAAAAACCCCAGAAGACTCACCCATTAATAAAATTCAATTTTAAATAAATGTCTTTCATAAAACTTTGATACTTGAGTGTATATAAACTGCTCCGGAACATCCTTTTAATTAAAGGAGCCAATGTTCAGTAGCCTAGATTTAGCAAGTTTCTCTTAATTCACCTCAATTTCACAAAGACGTAAAACGATACTGTACTTCTGAGGGTTTCTGCTCAGTTTCCCAACGATTACTGGAAACGACTTGAACACGGTTCCTTCGGGGTGGTTTTACTTCACCAGCTCATGCTGTGCCCCTCGTAATTTTTCAACGTAACAACAAAGCAGCCAGAAGACACAACTTCTGAAACATCAACACTTAAGTAACAGAATGTACTGTAAGACCCAAAGGTACTTCCTGCCCTTACAGAAGACGGAGTACTTCTGCAGGATATCGTTTACATGGGCAACGGGGAGCTGACCACACGCTGCTTAACTAGAAGATGCAGGGTGCGTTCTGGCACTCTCAATCATATTTGCGTGTAACTACGTGGTGCTACACAGCGAAGCGGGTGCTGGAGTGCAACAGGCGATGGAGCAGGTTCTCTTTCTTCTAAAAGACTTTTTTCCTGGCGCTTCAGCATCGCCAGCCCCCGGCTGCAAG
>NW_008825162.1:394239-398120 GCF_000699105.1 Pygoscelis adeliae
GGCCTTTGTGGGGGCGGCCAAAGAGAGCCCCGGTACCCTCCTGGCGTGCAGAGGAGCCCTCTGCCAGCACAGCTCCTAGCCCTTTTCCACGGTGAACTCTCACCCCGGCCGAAATCAGTGAGACCCGAGCGCAGGGTCCAGCCGGCTCCCTGTGTGCCAAGCGGGTGGTGGGACCGGGAGCTGGGGCTGTCAATTGTGCTAACAGTGCTCGCAGGCCTGAGCAAACCCCACAGGGGTGACACGGCAGGAGGGGTCAGGGAGCAGCCTCCGCCTGGTGTAACCCCGCCGCTCCTGTTTTCTGCGCTTCCCCTCCTCTCCTTTAATCTCCGTCCCTCTAAAATGCTGTTTGCCGCGCAGCCTCCTGGCTGAGGAGAAATGGGCACGGCCACTAGTGGGACTGCGGGTGTTTCCTCTTCACCAGCCAGAGCGGTTTCTGATGTGAGGCAATCTGGGTCTGACACCGGCTGGACGCCTTCCCTGGGGGCTTGGTGCTCTCTCAGCTCCTCCTGCCCTGGGAAGCCCACCAAGGTCTCCCACAACTAGGTCTCGGTCTGACCCACAGCTTTTCCTTTTTTTATACACAAGGTTAAGCCAGCATTATTCCGTTCAAGTCTAAGTATAGCACAGGCAGCAGGAGTCATCCAGCGCTTAGTGCTTTCCCACCGTTACAGCCCCATCCAGCTCTGCGCAGTGTGCTTGGGGATGTTTTCTTTTTCTTCTGCCCTTAAATGCTAGTTTCATTTTACCGGTAGAGCTTCAGGTGTTTTCCAGTAACCAGGTAAAGAGCTGGCATCCGTGTTTGACATGGGAAGAGCAGAGCCTCAGAGGGCAACAGCACTTTTGTCCTGCAGTAAGACAAAGCCCATGTGGAGCCTCCCTCTCTCTACCACCGTTTTTATGGGGCCACGACATTTTCCTTGTTAAGTAAAAATCCACTGGGAACGTTGTATTTTAATGTTGTAATCCCAAACGTATGGACAGAAGAACCGACTGCCTTGGGAGGCAGGGGCCAAAACACTGCAGCTCTTTTTTAAGGTAAAGATAATTATCCGTATTAAACCCAGCCAGGTTACTTTTGTTTCTAAAACAGGTTCAGCCTGGATCAGGTCAATAAATATTGGAATATACATGTCTTTAAGGATATACGGCGATCTGATCATTCAGCTTTACACGTGAAGAGGGTGGCTCTAGATCTTACAGGAATGATGGATTTGAGAAAAAATGTTGCGCATTAAAGAGCAGAGCAGTGTATTATCAGTAACACAGCCTGCAGTAGGAAAGTTACAGCATGAACAATGAAAATGTCTTACACACAGAAATAAAGGTACGACATAGTTGTACACTTGTTTGTCACACGCATTTAGTCCCCTGTAAAGCTGTGGAAATCATAGAATCATAGAATAGTTTGGGTTGGAAGGGACCTCTAAAGGTCATCTAGTCCAACCCCACTGCCTTGGGCAGGGACATCTTCAACTAGATCAGCTTGCCCAGAGCCCCATCCAACCTGACCTTGAATGTTTCCAGGGATGGGGCATCCACCACCTCTCTGGGCAACCTGTGCCAGTGCTTCACTACCCTCAGCGTAAAAAATTCCTTCCCTATATCTAGTCTAAATCTACCCTCTTTTAGTTTAAAGCCATTCCCCCCCTTGTCCTGGTGCAACAGGCCCTGCTAAAAAGTCTGCTGCCATCTTCCTATAAGTCCCCTTTAAGGACTGAAAGGCCACAATAAAGTCTCCCTTGAGCCCTCTCTTCTCCAGGCTGAACAACCCCAACTCTCTCAGCCTTTCTCCATAGCAGAGGTGTTCCATCCCCCTGATCATTTTCGTGGCCCTCCTCTGGACATGCTCCAACAGGTCCGTGTCTTTCTTATGCTGAGGGCTCCAGAGCTGGACACAGGACTCCAGGTGGGGTCTCACCAGAGCAGAGCAGAGGGGCAGAATCACCTCCCTTGACCTCTGGCCACGCTGCTTTTGATGCAGCCCAGGATACCATTGGCCTTCTGGGCTGCGAGCGCACGTTGCTGGCTCATGTCCAGCTTTTCATCCACCAGTACCCCCAAGTCCTTCTCGGCAGGGCTGCTCTCAATCCCTTCATCCCCCAGCCTGTATTGATACCAGGGCTTGCCCCAACACAGGTGCAGGACCTTGCACTTGGCCATGTTGAACCTCATGAGGGTCACATGGGCCTACTTCTCCAGCTTGTCCAGGTCCCTCTGGATGGCATCCCGTCCCTCTGGTGTGTCAACCACACCACTCAGCTTGGTGTCATCTGCAAACTTGCTGAGGGTGCACTCGATCCCACCATCTATGTCATTGATGAAGATATTAAACAGTACTGATGAAGATACACAGTACTATTAAACAGAAATGCCGGTGTGGGATCTATGCCTTCTACACCGTGTCCCCAGAGCAGCCCCTGGTGTTTGTCTGACCATGCTCCCATGGCAAAGAACTTGAAAATAAAATAATTCAGTGAAAGTTTGGGCTGATTTCTTTCGTTTGAAAGAAAACACGAAGAAAAGATAACAATTTAGAGGTTTGCTTTTGCAGTGAGAATGAATTGGCAGCAGGCTAAGTGCATTGAGCAGTAATTACAGTAAGACACAGAGCTTCTGTGCTAATGATCCCTTAAATTAATTTCCCATGTGACCTAATATAGGGCCAGGCATGCAGTTTCTGTGCTTGGTTGCTGCCCTCTCTTGGCAGCGTGACCAGCCTCCAGGAGAGAAAGCAGAATGAAGGTTGTCAAGAAGAGAAAGCAGCAAACCACACTCACTCAGAGAAAATGGGAGAAAGAGGGTTGTTCCAAAGAAAAATGCAACCTTTTTCCACATTGGAAAAATTAGCCAGATCTGCTGTCTCTTCTAAAACAAAGCTCATTGACTCAGTATGTGTGTGAGAGGGAGAATTGATCTGGGTGAGGAAACTGTATGTCACAGATAAACATCATCCATTCCTATACATCATTATATACACCTACCAACTACCGTACCCCTCCTCGCCCATAAAAGCAATTTTCTGAAAAACAGTGATGTTTTGTTTTTCAGTCCATACAAGAATACTTGAGCAGACTTCCAAGGCATTGTCTCACTTTCCTTCTACAAAGATTTCTATCTGTAACGTCAGAAAGGATGAAAGAGAACTGGATCCTGTGAGCCATGGTAATTCTTTGTGGGAAATATGAGCTCCACTCTTCAGGACAAGTCTCCTTCCAGCTTTAACTGCAAGAAGGGGAGCCTGTGTCATTCAGGGTCCTATATGCAAAGTAAAGAAATGCATCCCACGTAGCAGCTTACTATCAACTCTGTGTATACTCACATAGCTCGCTATAAGCCTGTGTGTGCACAGGCCGTGCACACAGGACATCTGTTCTCTATGAGACTGCAAACAAGCAGCCATCTGATTACTCAGTGGGGAATGCTTTTTCACATGCAAGCCTTCAGCGTCTGTCTTATTCAATATCTCACCTACGCATAAGACAAATTACCTTTTCTGTCTACACATACCTAACATCTGGCTTACGCTACTTGCTTGTACCAGCATGTATCTTTACACTGGTACTCAGAGCTCATCTTTTGGGTACTTCCTGCCCTTATCTTTCCTTGAGTCCTCCCTGCCTCCGTGCACACAAATGCTCTCACACACAGTGACAGGCAGGAGCAAGTTACGCCAGTGGAGAGAGCTGCTCTAACGCCACGTGCTCAATCAGCAGAGTGGATGTTCTGAGCAGATTTTGCTTAGCTTTCTCTGATAAGTCCTGCAGAATTAAAATCTACATTTCACTTGGAAAACAAGGTTGTTAGCAAAGAACTAGACTGAAAAGCTGCTGACTCAGATTTGATTTACACCACGTGTTCGAGATCCGCACAGCCGGCAGCTG
>NW_008825162.1:398140-440266 GCF_000699105.1 Pygoscelis adeliae
GTGTCTGTGCTCCGAGGCAGCCTGAGTTTTCCAGCAGCACAGCTTGAAAGAGATTTGAGTTGGGTCTATAATGTATTGGGTTTACGTGATTGCAGGATTGCCTTCTGTGAGAGGGCACCAGGACCTGCTCCTACGCTGGACACAGCCAGTTCCAGCTGGTTCCCAGGCAGACCCACTGCTGGCCAAAGCTGAGCCCATCAGTGAAGTTGGTAATGCCTCTTTGAGAATATATGTAAGAAAGGGTAAAAACCGCTGCACAGCAGTTGGGAGAGAGGAGTGAGAATATGTGAGAGCAACAACTCTGCAGACACCAGGGTCAGTGAAGAAGGAGGGGAGGAGGCACTCCAGGTGCCAGAGCAGAGATTCCCCTGCAGCCTGTGGAGGAGACCACGGTGGAGCAGATATCCACCTGCAACCTGTGGAGAACCCAACACCACAGCAGGTGGAGATACCCTGAAGGAAGCTGCAGCTCGTGGTGAGCCCACGCCAGAGCAGGTTTTCTGTTAGGAACTGCAGCCCATGGGGGTCCTGTGCTGGAGCAGGCTTATCCTGCAGGACCATACCCCATAGAAAGAAACCATGCTTGAGCAGTTCTTGAAGAACTGCAGCCTGTGGGAAGGACCCACATTGGAGCAGTTCATGAAGGACTGTCTCCCATGGGAGGGACCTTATGCTGGAGCAAGGAAACAGTATGAGGAGGAAGGAGCAGCACAGGTGAAGTGTTATGAACTGACCCCAGCACCCATTCCCCATTCCCCTGTGCCACTCAGGGGGAGGAGGTAGAAGAGTCAGGAGTGAAGTTAAGTCTGGAAAGAAAAGGGAGGGGGTGAGGGAAAGGTGTTTCAAGTTTTGGGTTTTTTTCCTCACTATCCTACTCTATTTTTAATTGGCAATAAATTAATCTTCCTCAAGTTGAGTCTGTTTTGCCTGTGACGGTAACTGGTGAGGGATCACCCTGTCCTCCTCTCAACCCACAAGCTCTTTCATCTTATTTTCTCCTAGTGTCTTGTTGAGGAGGGCAAGTGAGAGAGCAGCTGGGGGGTGGGCATCTGGCAGCTAGCCAAGGCCAACCCACCACAGTCCTTTCTGGTACCCAAAGTGGGGCTGTCAAGG
Organism: Pygoscelis adeliae; assembly: GCF_000699105.1. Classification (NCBI taxonomy): domain Eukaryota; kingdom Metazoa; phylum Chordata; class Aves; order Sphenisciformes; family Spheniscidae; genus Pygoscelis; species Pygoscelis adeliae. Next base: position 399,254 of record NW_008825162.1, read on the forward strand.
AATTCAAGGTAAGGACAATAGATGTGAGAGATAATGGGCAAAACTATGGACATTGCCAGAAAGTGGAATAATTGTGGGACATTTTTGTTGTTGTAATGTGGTGAAGGGACAAGGGGTGGGGTGTGTGTAAATTGTCCAACTTTGTCGGTGTTGTGATGATGTTATTTTGACTTTGGTGTGGGGAAGGGAATTCTTTTTGTTGATGTAAGTGAAGTTTGTGAAGATTGTGTGATGAAGGGATGTTTTAATGGTAATTCTTAAGTACGTGTTTCACAGAGGCGAGGGGTGGAATGTACTGGGTTTACGTTAATGGGCCAGGAGGGTCCATGGGATTAAAATCCTTTTGGGGCGAAGCATGACACGCTCATGTCATGACTTAACAACTGTCAAAGGTCTGGTTACCAAAGTGGAGGTCGTTTCCACTGCAGCTCTGTCTGTCCTGGGCAGTCAGGTCCCTGGTGGTCTTTGGGAATAGCTGGACAGCCCACAGTTGTTGCTGACTCTTCACTTCTTTGCAAGTGCACCTTCTTTGCACAAGATGCCCTAGACACAGTGGTGGCAACAGAGGTCCATATGTCTCAAAGCATTTTGCAAGTGTATTAATTTTATTGGACAAGTTCTTATCATGATAAAACCCACCTTAAAGAAGAAACTCTCTTTGTCACAACTAATACAGGACTTGTGTGATCTCAGGGAAGTCTCAAGACAGAATTTTTCCCTCCTTTCTGACCTCTTTAGCCTACAAGTTTGGAGAAGGTCAGCAAAACCTCAGTCAATTTTGTTGGGTTTGGATCTGGAACATTGCGCCTCAGCTACCTTAGAAATTGAGATACTTTATACCCTAGGAAAATAATTTTGTAGGTTTTTTTTAAGGACACATGAAGCAAAATTTGAAAGAATGTATCACAGGCCAAAAAAACCACAGCCAGGTCTCCTTAAAGCCTATAGTTTTTCCCTCAAGGACACGAACTTGTGTAATCAAAATGGAGCACTTCACTATTTAAAATGTCCAATAAACAGGGCAAGCAGCTAGAACTCTAGCTCGGTCTCAGCCCTGAAAAAATATGTAAAATGTTTGATGCCCCATTTTAGTTTTGAATGGAGATAAACTTCAGGTGACCTTTAGTGAAATATCAATGGAGGACCATGGAGGTCGTCCCATGGAGGATCCATTCCTCTTCATCTTGCTGGACAGTGGAGGCTTCAACCTTAAGAACCCTTTCCAGAAGTCCTACTTTGTGTCAACAGGAACATGTAGATGCTTGTCACTTTTGAATGAGGGGTATTTATTTCAGTGCCTAAGTGTAGATCTCTAGAAGCCTCATTTCAGTCACTGTTTTTTTAATCTCACCATTTACACCCTGCTGTCATCATGCAGATTCACATGCAGGGATAGCTGGGGTCGGTGGAGTGCTATCCAGTTGCTCCATCAACTGTCCTCTGTTGGCAGAGAAACAGGATGACAGAGGTAGAAGTGTACTTTTCTCTGGCAGGCTCTAAGAAATGCTGGGTGGAAAAGAGCCTGCTAGGCTGCCTGGAAAAGGACAGCTTTTCACCCCGTGTGTGTGCACTCTGCTTTAGACAGGTCCCACTTGATGTTACTCCTTTACTTTGCACAGACTATTCTACAAACGTACTTGAGATGTAAAGTGATGCTACAGTATTATGAAGTCCACACTGTCCTGCTATCAGACCTTGTTAAACCAGATGAAAAGTTATAGAGGAGGGGAAAAAGAAAAAGAGATCAGCGATAAAACTCACTGGAGGCAAAGGAAGCTCCACATGAGCAGCCATTGGAGCAATCTGGACAGGGAAAGAAGTAAATGAAAGAGAAGGTGAAACGATGCAGAATAAAAATTTATAAAGCAGAGGAAGCAGCTGCAGTTTTCACCCCGGCTGAAGAAGGAAATTAACATTTCACCACCAGTGGTGCCCACCAGGTTCTTCTTTTGGGTTGGGATGACTTCTCCCACCTCTGAAATTTTGTCTATCGATGGAATCTGAGTATGGGGAATGTTTTCTCATATTCCCAGTGTACTCTTTTACCCAGTATATTCTTCCTGCTGGGCTATAGCTGTCTGCACTTCTAAATGTACTTCAGGCTACCTAGGAGACTTTTACTGCCCATTTCCATTCTCTTAGTGTTTCCAAGGATGTTAAAATAATATTGCAGACAACTTTATCAGAAATACACATTTGCTTTAGCCTTTTCTTTTTTAACTATTTTTGCAACCACAGCATGGCAGCCAAGCTTTTTAAGAGAATATTGCTTAAAAAACTGGATTTAGAGAACTGTACAACCACTTCAAGAAGGCATGACTTTCAGTCATGGCATGCAGTGCTGTTTTGGGACAACTTGCACACAGTGCTGAGTACGTCCTTTCAGCTGCTCTCCCTGCTGAGCTACTGCACAAGCCTGCACCTTTTCTCCCTGCACTGTGTGTCCGTGTGTGTGTGCCCTTGTGAGTGTGTGTTTGTGCCTGTCCATGTGTGTGTCTTACGTGTCTGCACAGCACACTTTTTGCGTGCTGTCCTCCAGGTGGTTACAATCTGCTCCTGGGCTTGCTGCAGAAGATGGGTTAATGACTTGAAGAACTAACTCGGTAACTCATTTCCACTGAATCATAATGCCTGAGCATAATGTTGATACCTCAACTAACTTTAAAATAGATAGATTTATTGCTAAGCACAGTTGACAGCCTGACTAGGCTTCCAAAAATCTGTCTCCACAGGACTAGATCGGTGCCATCGTCCATTTGGACCTCTCAAATTTACAGGACAACGTACTATGCAAATGAAACTTTAGTTTATGAGCTCATTAAGAAAGAAAACAAACAAACACAACAAACAAGGGCTCAATCCCCTTTACACAGACTAGTCTATCATGTGAATTCACTAATTCATCACTTAAGTCATGAGGTTTCTCACTCGCAACTCCTCTAATTCATAACCTGCAACTCACAACTTATAACTTGTGACTCATGCACCTATGAATAAAATATTTACCTAGCTGACAGTGAGAGTGCTCATCCTTCCTTCTCTGCCATGGTGTCGGCATCCCCTGTATCACACCAGGAAGCACAAAAAGCCTTAGCAGTCCAGCTGCTGTTGGATCTGCTTCATAAGCTTTTTCGGTAGGCTGATGTTTTTATACCTTCCAGCTTGGAAGTTTGGTCTATATAATTTCCATGAGTTTTCAGATTCTGAAGAAACTGCCAAACAATCAATGTGCAAAGATGATGGCTGCAGGAGACAGCAAGCTGCAGGTGATAATGGCTATATAATGGCCTTTTAGCTATTTTTGGCCACTTGTCCTGCCACCTGTTGCTCTTGCTTTGATTTAATGGTGCTGCTCCCAACACACATCAGGCCTTAGCACGAGCTGGGTTAGCCAAAAATCTGAGCAGGACTTGAGTGAACAGTCACAATCAGGAGCCCCTCTTCAGGAAGGGACACAATATGCTCCCGTGGAATCACAGATTGTCCTGAAAGAAATTCCAGGTGTCCACAATCCCACTAGTAGCACAGCCAAGGCAGTCATGGCCATAGGACTATTAAGGAGTGTTGTATCAAAAGCCAGCTTAAAAGGGGACAGTTGAGAAGCAGAGATAGTAGCAAAGACAGCAAGAGGCGGTCAAGAGCTCATGACACCAGGATCCCTCCAAAAAGCCAGAGAGTCTCTCTGAGTCATGAGAGCACTGCATCCAGAGAAGTAAACACATCACGATCACATAGCAAAGGCTGCAGCAAAAGGAGACCAAGAAGTAAAGACAGCGATCATTATTATAGAGGAGACAATGACCAAAGTAGGTACCTGCAGGTTTCTGCTTTTTATACTCGAAAGATGGTCAGAGATGGCTATGAATCCTCAAGCAGGTGGAGGGCTTGGTCTAATGTTCACGATCCAAGGCAATCTACTAGTCCAGAATACAGGGTACAAGCCTTTACCGAAAGGACAGGTCTGCAGATCCAGAGGGACCCTGTGGGACACACTATGGCTATTACAAAAGATGCAGGTTAAGGAGTTGATCAAGGTGTAAAGGACCTTGTTTGGCGGGACTAACAGAATGAGAAAAGAAAAGCCTTGTGGAAAAGGGAAGTACAAAACTCGCCACATGGAGAGCACAGTCGAGGAGCACACAAACCTAGAGAGAGAAAATGAACCCTAGAAAACTTTATCAAAATTCAGTGGCTGCTACACAAGTGAAGATAGCCTTTTAGACAATCCAGCAAGGAGTCAGACAGAGCGTAAGAAAAAGAAAAAAAAAGGATGAGGAGTCCAAGTGCAGAGAGAGTCTGTGAAAGAAAAGTGACAGACACAGCGAGGCCTCCCAAAAAGCAAAAGCAAAAGCAGAAACACCAGAAACATCATGAGTAGCTCATCCTGTGCTTCCTCAGCATTGATTACAATTGACAGTGATCATGAGGAGGAGCCACAAAGGACTGAATGTGAAAACAGCATTTCTTGGACAGGCAGAGCTTAGATAAATGAAAGGGAAAATGAGTCTCCGTCTTCTTTTCCAAGAATGACAGGATGTAGAAATGTTTATAGAGCCAGCAAGGAAACTTGCTGCAGAGGAGCAGCCAAAAATTATAGTATTACTACCAGAAGAAGGGTCTTAGATGGTGACATTAGAAATGCTGATGTTGAGTTTTGAGAAACAGCAACTGATCAGAGTATATTCATAGAGGTTACCAGCAATAACACCTCTCACACAGGACCCCTAACTAGGCTTGGTCAAGGAGCACAAGTGTAATCCTCCAGTTAACTGCTTTTCCCAGGACATCCTTCCTAGAGCATCCAGAGAGACCACTGTTGACAATAAGACTACTGAAGAGGCTTGTCAACAGATGCTGGTGGTTTGATTCACCAGAAAAAATAACGTGGCTAACGTGGCATATTTTACACCCAACACGTCTAAAAAGTAAAGAAAGAGTATCGCTAGTATGTAACTTTTAAGGTTTCTCAGAAGAGTGCTTGGAAATCGGAAATTGGAGTTTCATAAAGCCATCCTATATTGTCATTGTTTGTTAAATATATCCACAGAAAATGTTGTTTTTAAAATAAATATAAAAAACCCAAGAAAATGTGTCATTTGCTCCCTTTGAAAGGTGTTTCTCTTCTACCCCTACTTATAAATGGAATTACATTGTTCAGAAAGCCAAAATTGTTTCTTCCCTAGAGATATGTAGGAGGGTGGGCTGTAGCACTGACTCTCCTTACACCTGCTTCCAGCTGCACAGATGTGACCCCCAGCAGCATTTCCCTCTGGTTAACCTGGGGACAGGTTTGAATGTTAATTTGCCATTGGCTTTAATAGGACACTCACTAGCACTTCCCTGATTCGGGATCTCAACCCCGTGCTCGTGTTTTGCATCCCATTATGATTCAGGATGGGAGCACAGATGCTTGAGCACCGGGAGGAGGCTCACGCACAGCCAAGGTCTGCAGGGGGGGGAACAGCAAACTGGCCAGCTTTTCCCCAGGCCTCCATGGGCCTGACCTCCACAGCATCCTTTGTCATGTGCCAGTGAGCATGCTCTCACAAGAAAATCTTTGGTTTGCCTCAGTATTTTACTAGGCACATAGGTAAGCCCTGAGGCAGGTGTCAGACCAAAAGGGACAGCAAAAGGGATGCTGGCGTTTTCACCGGCTGCTGGCAGTCCTGACTTGGATCTGTGACATCTTTCTGCTGATGTCACCTGAGGTGGTAACTCATCTGATACAAACCACTGGAACTTTAGTCTTACTAAGACCAGCTTTTTGGCACCAGCTATCTGAAAAAGAAAGCGGTAAAAGAGGAGGGACCTGTATGCAGAAGGGTCCTACTCAGTCCACTCCCTGAACGCTGTGTGTGTGTGTCAGCTCTTAGGTGAGCTGGGATCCACCTGGGGAGTCCATCTCCACAACTTCCTGAGTCACTGACAGGAAGCTGGAAGGTGCCCTAGGCTCTTGTGTCTCTCCCTTACGCTGAGAGCTGGCATCCAGCAGGTCTGTGCTATGGCTGGCTGGTGCTTGCTCACCAGTGCTCATCAAGAGTGACCTGGGCCAGGAAGAAGAAGCTGCAAATCCCCTTCACAGGGGCATTTTCCCTTCTGAGCTGAAAAGAAGCAAGTCTGGAAGTTAAAGGGATCTTTCTGGGGGTTGTTTCTCCACACAGCTCGGGAGAGCAGAAGCCTGTGGCGCCTCTCCCACAACGCACACAGTCCTGTCCCAGCTCATCCCACCCACAGACCTCTTGAAGCTGGGGAAAAGCCTTCTCCTGTGGAGGCTTGGCTCTGCTTCCTGAGCCGTTGTGTCCTTTGGAGTTTTTTGATCAGCAGCAGAGCTTTTACCCACTGGCAGCTTTGTGGGAGTGAGAGCGCACAGGGGCTTTGCTCTTGTGTCCTTCTGAGCAGCAGCCACAGCACAGGCAGTGCCCAAGCTGTTGCAGTGGGACCCACAGTCTCTGGAGGGGGAACCACCCCATCCCTCACCCTCGCTTGCCCTGACACCAGGCATGACATCCTGCCTAGCCCCTGCTCCACAGCACAAACGCATGCTACTCACACAGCAGAGATGTGGGCACTGAGCAGATGTCTCCGGAGGGACACCAGGGCCATTGCCAGTGAGATCTTGCTCCTGAGGTCCTTCCTCTAGGATCCCCATGGCAGCATGTCTCCAATCTCTATGGTGAGGTGGGTGCTGAGTCCTACCCCTCCCTCCCCGCAGCAGGGGAAGCACTGTGGGGTGCCTTGGAGAGGGGCAGCTGGGCACACACTGGGAGCAGGAGGCCATGGGCTGGGGAGGAGTCCTTCTCAGGCACGGCAGTGACAGGTCCTCTGGGGAAGGAGGTCAGCAGGAGGCTCAGGCCATTTGATTAGCGGTTTGGGTTTTTTTAGCATATCCCCCATTAGCTACAGCATCCCACAAATAAGTGAAAATTGTGATAGACTCCAGCACTGCTGGTTTCTGCACTGACCAAGAAGCTCTCTTCCTCTGCACTGAGTTTTGCTCTGAACCAAAAGTGAGTGGCTGGATCGTCCTTTGCTGCACCTGCAATAACAGCTCAGCTGCAGTCTTCTGTGGTCCACAATGTGTCATTCAAGCAGTCACCAGGCACAGGGATCCCCTCTTTTCTCTGGACAGCTGGGCACCTCTGACAGCAGAGTGTGGGATGACAGGAATGGGGCTGGCCAGCAGTGTTAGAAATACTCTCTAACCAACAACTTCTCTGTCTTCATTTGAGATGCCACCACAGGCATGCAGAGAACGTGCTGGAGCTGCAGGTGGGCAGATAACGGTCCCTGCAGGGTTTGGGCTGCTCTATCCTGCTGCAAACCTTCCAAGTGCTATTTTGCAGTTGCCACAACCAAACTCGTCCATTCTGGGTTTGTTCCTCCTGGGCAGCTGAGTGTTCATGACCACCCAGAACTGTTTTCCCTGTGAACTGACGTGAGAAGGCAAAATACTCACCAGCATTGCTCCCAAGCCCGCTAGCCAGCCCTGCAGGCTGGAGCTGTGGCTGCAGGAGAGGAGAAACTGGGACTATTTCCCTCCTCCCTGGGATTAGCTGCTCCTCGGCATGTTCAGAGGTGCCTCTACAACAGCCTCCAGAGACCAAGAGTTGCTCATTGTCTCTAGTCACTGGAAGTCCGAGGCAGAGCAACTGGAATATTAGATATGCCTGCAAACCAGAAGAATGATACCAAATTCCATCAAAATCAGAAGAAAGGGTGAGGTCAATATATGATACAGTGTACAGTACAATGCATTAATGCTTTTTAAATGGATTTAGCAAAAGCATACCAAATCCTGTAAAATACTGATTAATAAATACAAAGCCATGCATAAACAAAGTTCAGAATCTGTTCCCCAGCTGAGCTGAAGAAACACGTGTGGGAAATGAGAATCAGACCTGAAGCAATAAAAAGATTCTTGTTGGCTTAAGTGGTGACTGGAGTAAGCCTGCCTGCTACAAAGTGATATTACCCATGTGGCTTCTGATGAGAAAAGTACATTAAGGAACACAAAGAACTTGTCTCTGATCAAGATTTGTGTTTAATTCATCTACACATACAACAACAGAGAAGTTCAATGGCATATGTGTGCAGTAAGAAAAATAAAATCAGGGAAAAATGAAATTGTTTAGGGTAGCACACCTGCAGTAAAAATTTTGTCAAGACATCAGAATTCAAGCAGTGTTTGAAGACATGCAGACACGCACACACACACGAATCAATACATTTGCACAGTGACAGGTATCTGTTCTTGCCAATACCGGCACAGGTGTCACATTTGCTGAACAGCAGCACCACCGTGTGACACAGGTATGTAATACTCTATAGGATTACAGGCCTACGTATTAACGCTGTGCTTACCAAATGGGGACACAGCTGCTGGAGTTAGCAGTGGTCACACGAGCCGCAGACCCCTTCCCAAATCATTCTGTTGGCAGTTACTTCAGTTTTACCCTGTTTCATGTGCACTTAATTGAAACACGGACAGCTGATCCAGCAATCAATCCCAGGGAGGTGCTGGGAACTGGGCTCCAGATCTGGTCATTCTGGTTTGTTTTGGAAGGACTGCTTCTGTCATTACGGGTACCCTGCTGATGTACTAACTCTTAGCATCGTTAAAAATGCACCAGGAGTTAGACTAAGCTGTCTTTCTTGCTGGGGCTGAGGAGAAATACAGGAGAAAAGCAACCTGTAAGTGTCATCAATGAGTCAATACCATGGGGTTTTTGAAGTTTAAGGAATGATGTCAGTGTAGGCTCTGAGGAACAGATAGGAAAACTGTACATGGAAATACTGCTAGGCAGTCTTTAACACGCTCCCTGTCTGTTAAGAAGAGAGTGCACACACTCTCCTGCACATCCGTCCAGCTTGGAGCACGCCATCAGCTCTCCACGAATAATAAATAGTAGTGATAACAGCAAGTACTGCAAGAAAATAACAGTGTGACAGAAAGGAGGCTGTGGGTGAGGACAGAGCAAAGGGCAGAGATCTGCAGGTTGCACTTACCCTTGACAAGGTAATGAATCTGTCTAGTTTCAATCTGGAATGAAGGAGCCTGATGTCATTGGCAGTTTCTTGGGATTTCTACTCATTTAAAAATTTAGCCAGCCCTCATGTTATATAGGCTTTTGGGCCTGACACCAGCATCTAAGCAGGTGAAAATAAAGACAACTGCTGCCACACTCCCTGGTACCAATAACTCTCCAAAAGGTCATGTTTTCTGTCACCACTTCCAGGATGGACTGTGAGACAAGGTGCAAATGCTCAAACATGGACAGGGAGCGTTAAACATAGGCATGTAGTGTTAAACACTGACACTCTTGAGCACTTTGGGTGCCCCAGGGTATCCTGTTGGGCCCATCAGTTCAGAAGGGCACAGGTCCCACTGTAGGTCTTGTGTCACACTTGCTGGCCTCCTGTGGATGGCTTGTCTATGCAAAGGTATCTGAGGTGTGCCAGCTGGGTGCAGTCCTGGGCCTTGGGATTTCTGGGGTTTCCTTGCTGTGCCACAGTTCCTGGCGTTTCATCACCCTGTGTCCTTGTGTGGGATGAACAGAGGAGCGCTTCCTTATGTCATGGAGGTCCTGGGACCAGGAGCACACTCAGATACTCACAAATATGCTCCAGTGTGAAAGTTGGTACACTTCCAATAGCCCTGACAGAGATATTTCACGACATTATTTCCACTTAGTAGCATGCTCTTGTGGCAGTGCTGAGGACAGACATACCTCCTCTCCCAAGGAGCTCACAATCTATGAAAACAAATGACAGACGGATGAAAAGCATCCCAATACAGTTGCCAAGATGAATGAAGTACCTTAGGGAATCCTCTTTTCCATGTTATTTAATCAAATAATTTATTTAGATGCTTGTTCCATTAATTCATTCAGCTTTCCTACAGTGCTAGTGTTTTATAGCTGTTAACTAGCTATCCTTGCAATATCACACTGAGACTGTTAAACGCGATCATTCCCATATTAGGAACTGGAAAGCTGGCAGAGAGGATAAATCTTCTTGAAGTCTTGCAGTAAGACAATGAAAGATTTCCTATAAGGTTAAAAGGCAAGAGTTAATTCCTTTCTGCCCTGCTTTCAGGTTCCAAATATGCACAGCTTTTTGCAGTAGCTGTCTCTATTTATCATGTGCTTTTACTTTCTTAAAAAGTATAGAATTGAAGCACCTACTTAATGTTAAACTACATATGTTTCCTTTCCAGACTAGAGTCACCAAATCAGATTCTGATCTTGCCCAGCCGCAGGCACCCAGGACTGCTCTGTGTAGCTGTGAGCTTTGGTGGCGATTCCCTCAAATAGTGTTTGCTTGTTGTCTTCAACATCCCACTCCGGCCAGCTGCTCCGGAGCTGGGACACTGGCTGTTCCTCAAAATAAACCCTTCCCAGCAGGGACACGCACTGTTACCTTGACCTGGGGTAATTTTGTATGCGGCCCTAACCTCTGCCCCCTCCTGCACACAGCCTGCCCTGGTGCAAAGTCCACACAGGCTGCAGTGCTGCCTATAGCCTGCCTGCAAGAGCACACGGTCAGGGGAAAGATCAACAGGCAAGTACACTGTTCCTGTACAAGATAGTTCACATACCTAGCACGTGCCCTCCACCACCCTGTTCCCTGTAGCCATTCCCTACCCTTGCCATGGAGCAGGAAATCCCTGGTCCTACCTGCCATTGTGCCCTCTCACAGGACAGCCAACTTCTGATGTAAAAAAACCCCAATTTAAAGCGAACTGGGTCATACCATGTTAACAGGATTGCTTTTTTTGGGTTGTGCAGAAGGGATGCTGATGGCTCATAACCATCCCTTACAAAATTCCTAGTCCTCCACCTGCAACTCCTAACACAGCCTTCTTCCACCTGTGTAACCCTTCTGCTCTGGTCACTTTGTTCAGGTAGCCTTATTCTATTGAGAGACACCCTGAAAGCAGGATACATATAAGAAAGACATAAAACTATGGGAGTGTGTCCAGAGGAGGGCGACAAAGATGGTGAAAGGCCTCGAGAGCAAGACTTAGGAGGAGCAGCTGAGGTCATTTGGCGTCTTCAGCTTGGAGAAGAGAAGGCTGAGGGGTGACCTCATTGCAGTCTACAGCTTCTTCAAAGGGGGGCAGCGGAGAGGGAGGTGCTGATCTCCTCTGTCTGGTGGCCAGCGACAAGACACGAGGAAATGGAATGGAGCTGCGCCAGGGGAAGTTCAGACTGGACATTAGGAAACGGTTCTTCACTGAGAGGGTGGTCGGTCACGGGAACAGACTCCCCAGGGAAGTGGTCATGGCACCAGGCCTGTCAGATGCTCTTAGTCATATGGTTCAGTTTTAGGTAGTCCTGTGAGGAGCAGGGAGTTGGATTCGATGATCCTTATGGGTCCCTTCCAACTTGAGATATTCTATGATTCTATGACTACTTAAAGTACAAAGCAATTATTTATTAACTGATATACAGAAAAGATAGCTTTTTTAACAAGCTGTTAACAAGCTTTTTTTACAAGATGAAGCATTAATATGCTCACCACCTTGAGCAGGTCTGAAGTGCTCTGTGAAAACCAAACTCCTTGGGTGTAGGAGTTTGGCCTGTCAGTGGGAGGAAGCTTTCACAGAGGAAAGAGAGGTTAATGGAGATGGTTGTGTGTTTCACTGAAATTTGCCTAGCTCCCTCCTCTGAGTTTTTCCCTCTCTTGACTTCTTGAAGAGTATGTGAGGCTGCCTCCCAGGGCTAATGTGACCGACATGAAATCCACTCTTCCCTTTCTGAGAGCTGTGCAGTTTATTGCACCCCATGCTTTCCTACTGCTCAATCTGCATACATGCTAGACTATTTGAAGCATCTCTGTCAAATAAATAGCCCTGGTAGAGAAGACCTAATGGAGACTGGAAATTTGACCTTAGCTGGTAGAAGAATATGGAGAAAGTTTTCTTTACAACCAATCACTTAGAAGGTCCCTCTTCTGTGAAATTCTCTGTTTCCTTTAGCTGTTTTCCAAGGCTTCTTCTGGCAAGAAGCAGGACATGGAGTTATGTGAGTCCTCAGTAGTAGAAACATCAGCTGTACAGAAGAGTGGTCCAGAGAAGTCAGAAGCTTTGAGTAATGTTTGGGTGTGCTAATACAGTCTCTTTTAGGGTTTAAGAGAGGAGGTTAAGGACTGCTTTGTTCTGAACCACAATGGAAGTTGTTGCATAAGATGAGATGTCTCCTGATGCAGTGTCTTGGGAAGGTTTTGTAGCTGTCTTCTGTTTTTCTTCCCACATCCAAAGTCAGAAATAGTGACTCCCACCACAGCTTGTTCTCCCAACAGACAGAAGCAATCAGGGCACAACCTGGCTAATTTATACCAAGGTTGATGGGTTGACTGATAAGTCATTGCTAAGGGCACAATGTGGATAAGAAGGATTTGATGAAAGTAGATGTTATGGGTGAAGCAAGAATTTGTGCGATAAGTGACATCCCTGAAAATTCTCCATACTTGTAACATGTGGAAACAATTGGCAATGACAATGTTTACCTGTCCCATTTAGGGCTTTTGTGCAGGTTGTGTCGTTATTTCCTTTGTATGAACATTGTGGAGGAGAGTAACCATTACCAAGCAGAGGCTACAGACAATTTATATGGATTACTGGATGAAGGGGAGGAAGTCATCTTTAGGGAACTGCATGCCATTAAAGGTTTGCTTTTAACAAGCATACAGTAGGATCACTGCCTTAGACGAGTTGACTGTGGTAGTTTGCAAGAAACATATTAATTAGTTTTAAAATATTTATAGTTTGTATGTCATTTAGGCTTATAATATTAAGAAAATGTATCTCAGCATGTGGATTCATACTGCAGTGATCAGGGGCAGCACTGACGTAAGGTCTGGCCTGCTTCCCCTGTCCCTAGCCACTTGTTCCTGTCTCCAGGCTAGGGTGGGATTTATGCTGCTTCTCAGCTGTATCAGTGCAACTGTTTGTGTGATTGTGGTATGAACGAGAGCAGGGAACTTCATCTGAAGTAGAATAATTATTAATTTTGGCAGTAACACTGGAGGCACAAATACAGCTTTTTAGCATGGCTGAATATGAACATGCTCTGTAGATCAGCAACAGAAGTGCCACTAAGGGACACAGGCACCATCTCTGACCCCTTGTGAACTCCAGTTTCCAAACTATCATTTAGAAAACTTCATGCATAGCGAAGGAAACACTGGTTTCTCCATATTCAAAGCAAAAAGAGAAGAAATCTGGGTAACTTAATGTGACAAAGATGTGCACACTGTTATCTTCTCCAGCTTGCAGTGTTTGTGTGGCAAGAAACTTTCTGAAGCTGTACAATGTTTCATGTTTATTTACAGTAAGGCCTGTACTGATTAGTATAGACTTTTGAATTCAATCAACTGAAGTGCTAAAACTGTGCTCAAGAAAAATGCCTTTTGCTTAAGTTTAATAGCATTTCTGGTAGGGAAAAATCAATGCCAAAGAAAGAATCTGTCTGTGTCAGCCTTATCTAAATTTGTTTGATCACGCCGTAACATATATTTCAAAACCACTTTCAACTTGTAGAAGGAGAGTAAAGGTTAAGTATCAGCAACAATGGGCAAATGCACCTAGTAATGTCATACATAGCTAATGCTATTATATGGGTGTCATGCTCTTCCAAGGTTATTACTGCAGTTTTGTCTTCAAAACACTGTGGTGAATTTGTGATAGGCTTGACACAAAATGTCACTGAAAACAAAGAAGAGAAATTACAATTCTGAATGTGGTGACGGAAGCGCTTGCAGACTAGTATGGTCTGTCCGAATCAATAGAAGAGAGCAAATGATACATTTTTGCTGGCTTTTTTTCTTACTGAATTAGTCATGGGCAAGCTTGCAGCTAGAAAAGAACCCAACACACTGCAATGAAAGGAAATGAGCAAACAGCAGTCTCAGAGAGAACAGTAGAGGGACCTGGGAATTTCAAAATATCAGCCTTCTGCCATAGTGGTTACGCTGCTGAAATGGCAGAGATGGACTAGATTTTTCTGGCCCCAGTGAGGACACGGAAGGCAAAGTGAAGCTAGTCGCTTAATATGCCTAGTGCCTTTGTCATTGCCTTTTGTCATAACATGAATGAGATTGCTGTATGAATCTTTGATTCATACATGATTTCAGATTCATTTTTACTGTAAGTGCCTTCCACATTTCCATAATCCACAACAAAACAGTCCTGAATAATGAGAGGTGAAAGCAGGTCTTTATGGAGTAAGGGGCATATTTCATCCCTCTCTAAGGATGGCTTCCCAGGCGGAGGGGTGAAAGAATGCGGCAGAAATCCTTCCAAACTGCTGGCCATCCTTCTCCTTGGGCTTTGTGTCATCCTCTGGGTCCCTGAAGAAGTTCCTGCTCCTATGGACACACTATGGAAGGAGGTCACACCTGGTGCTTTGCAATGGGAAAACCCAGAGGAGGCAGAATATGCATGGACAGAAAGGGGATGCCCTGCAGTTCTCCCTGCTGCCTAAGCCTTTCCATCCCTTTCCCCAATGCTTAAATACTTCCCACCCCAGCTGAGTTTTTCTTTCTCACCAAACTTATTATTTGCCCACTTTCCTGGCCCCCATGCCCTGCCCACCTGGCCTCCAGTCTGGCAGCATCCCTGGCCACCACCCCATCACAGTGAGCTTTGTTTCCACCAGAACATTGGCCATGACGACAAGCCCAATGGCTCACGTGCAGGGGAGAGAGGGCCTATTGTGGCTGGTGTCTCCTGTAGGCACTTTCTTCCTCTCCTTGGAGAAGTTTAGTGGAATATACTGTAGTGTAGTGTAATGTAGCAGAGCACAATACAACACCTGTGCCACCAGCTTCAGTGCTACTAGCTGCTTCCATGATCATCTGTGTCCCAAAAGCATGCATGAGGGGAAATCCAGACCGTGACCCTCCTGCCCCTCTCTTTATGCAAGGAGTCGGGAGGACTAACTGCTTCAGCACACCTGGGTTTGATATTCAGGTTTTCTTCCCTTACACCTCCTGACTTCATTCCCCAACCGGTAACTCCTGAGTCAGTCTTTGGCTAGTTCCCTTTCCATTCTTTCACAGAAGTAGGGCAGCCTCAGTCCCCCCGCTTTCTCATGCTGTCTCCTTTTGGTGGCTGCAATTCAGCAGCAGAAGCTTGTTCATATGCTTTCTTCCGTCTCTGGCATCATGCTAAGCCCACCTGAAACCTTAGCTCCATGTTACGCCTCTGATCCTTGGGCGGCATTTAAGCATCATTACCTCTACTTTTCCTACCATTAATAATCTGATTTTTCTAATCAGTTTAGGATGGAACATTATTTGCTTTATGTGTTAAATAGGTTTAAAATGCTATTATCATAGTAAGAAATGCAACTTGTCATCGTTCCCTGCCTCTGCTTAACCACTGGACACCTGAACTCTTGCAAAAGTTGTTCCTCCAATGACAGCATAGAACAAACTTGTGCTCTGCTTCCTTCATAGACTTCTGATTCTGCAAATATGTACTTGCATAACTTCATATGGGCCTGTAGTATTTCTGAAGCCAAAGGATTTGCCTGTTCATGAATATAAAGCTATACACACGCATGAATGTTCACAGACTGAGGGAATTCAAACCTGGTCTGTAAAAGGTTCATGTAGTGAGTTGTCCCATTCACTTCAACTTCAGGAAGTCCTTCAGGGTAACAGATTGACCAGTCTATAGATTTGCAGGCCTCCTGTAAATACCTAGGGACATAATTATTTCTATTATTGTGAGAGAACCTTCTGGAATTAGTGGAATTGTTCAGAGTAGTAAAATAAATACACACATAAGCTCTCATAAGTGAATTTGAAATGGTTTTCTGAGTTTGCTGTGTCTCTGCTCTCTTGTACTTTTTTTTTTTTTTTACTACTAATAGGTCTTTTAATAGAAAAGTGATTGAAATAAGAGAGGAGAAATAGAGCACAACAGTATGTGAAACAACCTCTGATCTTTCTGTAATGAAGAATTTTAAATTTATGGAGTGCCTTTAGTGCATCAGCCTGCAAATGCCGATTCCTATTAGCAAGGTTACAAATATACATATATTGAAATGATCAGAGAATCACAATCTATTTTTTAAAACTTTTTTTCTAAAATAGAACACACACATTTTATAGCTTGTGTACAAGGTGCTCAGTACACTTTGGGCTTAAACTATCTGATTGGCTTTCTGAAACTGTTAAAACACTGTAGACCTGGCTGTAATAGTAGGCAACTGTTATTTCAGTGGCACTGCATGGTCTGAACTTTGGAGAATTTAGACTATCTTTGCCTTAACTGTACATCAGCATTATTTGCTATGTATCAGAAATTATTTAAATTTCTTTAATGTAGCCCATTGTAACATTATAGTAATGCCATTTTCCCTACTGTGTTTCTATGGGTCATTCTAGTTCATTGGATCTAGAATTTTGTGGGAGCTGCTCTCCCAGGACTAAGAGCAGCAACCAAAGATGTAATATGTATCTGGTCTGTTTTAAGAGAACTAAAAACACTGATGGCATTTAGGAAACTTAGAGGGATTTTGAGCAAACAACACCTCTTGGGGAGCTGAGTTGCTCTTCGTTCTGCAACGTGACAAGCTTGTAATTTTTTTCTTTCCTTCCAAAAGAGAAAGATACAGAGGCAAGTTTAGTGAGTTTTCTTTGACTTTCCCCAAGTGTTGTTGTTTGGTTTTTTTTAAACTAGAAATGTTTGATCACGAGAAATCTTAATAATTAAGTGCAGAGTAGTATCCCAAGGAAAGTTTAAAAGGTAAGTACAACACTGGAATATGTACAGTGTGGAACAGTCCTAAGATGACTGAGAAATTAAATAAATTCTGTAATAGCTATCTTTTTATGCTATGGTTTTCTTATTTTTTTGACAAGTGATATTACTTTTATTTATTTCAAGAAGAACTTGAAACAAAAGACATTCTGCACAGAGATTAACTGAGTGTAAGTCTTATTAGTGTCACTGGAGACAAGCATGTAAACTCCACTGTTTTTCTTGAACTAAGAAAAATGATACATGTGTAGGAGAGTAACACAAACTAGCAGAACAAAGAAAAATCTTAGTTAAAACCTAAAATGGCACTTCTGCTATGACAAGTTGAGCTTAGACTTAGGAGTGTGAGATCATTCAACATGTTATTCCTGTATGACATAGGCATGAAAGGGAGAAGAAAAAAACCCCAAACTAACCACAGAGTATCCTGATTTCTTTTATTAGCATGTTCAAATCTTTTATTTGTAGAGTTAATTTTGATTACCAAGATTTTTTTTTAAAAATTCCTAGATAAGGTTTCTGAAAATTGAAATAGTGTAAGTGCATATTTATATACCCTTCCAGGTATTCAATGATACAGGTCATAAAGGCTTTACAGAGTCATTGCACAAGTACAGCAATACAAACTTTTTTTACTTCTATCTTATTATAACAGTGAAGATCTTAATTCTTTAACATGTAAATATCTATCCATCTATCTGTATAGAAAATTAAACAAATACTATAGACTTAGGATGTTCAAATTTTTAGATAAGAACAATGTTTTGATTTTGACCATTTTAGGCTGATAGATCATTACAGTGCCTGAGGTGAAACAAAAGTACATTTAGCAATATAGTATGACCTTTTACAAGAAAAAAAAAAATTAAATTCATTTGCTTTTAACATAGGTGTTATAGATATATATTCTTTAAATTTTTTTTTTTTTTCCTTTTATTGTAGGCTGAGTTTGATTCCTTATCAGGACAATGAGAAAATCAGAAAATGCAGGTTAACTGTCCTTTTCTGTGGTAACATTATTCCTCCCACATTTCTTCTAGCTGCAGTTAGATAAGTTGGTAGTTTATATCTCAGAGATTTCTGCATTTCAGTATATTTATATTAAATTTATTAACAGTAACTTCTGCTAGCTGGTACACGGTGGACTCTGACGCACACTGCACAGTATTTATGCAGTGCATCAGTCAGCACTCTCTATCTGCTCCAATTATTTATACTTTGATTTGCTTTCTGGTATAAAATCGAGATGGAAATGAAAACTCACTATAAAATACATGTATTTGACCAAAGAACCTTACATTGGAAAATATGTGACTGAGTAATTTCCATCTCCCTTGGCACTTAAGTTTTTTATTGTGATGTTGGTCACCTCCCTTATTCCTTTGTACCTTTCCAGTCACTTTCTAACTTTTACCTTTTGATGATAGGTATCTATTTCCATGTTTCCCAAGTTGCATACATAAAAAAATCGTCGTTTCTGCCTTTATGCTCACTTGTAATTTCATTGGTCTTTTACTATTTTTCTCTTTTATATTTTTGGAGGAATAGAGGCAGTTAATTCTCTTTCCTTTGATGACCCTCAGATTCACTCAAGTTTTTCTGCCTAAATTTTTTCTTTCAGTCAATTCCACTCACTATTTTCCTCAGCGATCAAGATATTTTTTCTAAGGAACAAGTATAGCCATTACCAGTTGAGTGTCTCCTTATTTATTCCCATTGAATGTAATGAAGTCATAACTGCTCCTCCCTAGTCCTAGCCATCATGGTGAAATCCAGAGTGTTTGGAAGCAACATCCTTTTTTTTTTTCTTTTCTTTTTTTTTTCCCCCGGAACATAATGATTTTTTTTTTTTTTAAACTTTAAGATTTTTAGAACTGTTACCAAGTGCAGTAGGCCCCGGGTTAGGCTGTCTCTATAAATTACTATTTTAATCATCCAACAGAGAAATTGGGATCAAGTCAAACAGGGTTCTTGTACACTCACTTCCAAAGCAATCCTGTAATACCAGCCAGAATCCTGAAAACCAACCCAAACAGCACTTAGTACAGCTCTGACTGAAGACCGCTGACTGCCTGCAAATACTCCCTATGTTACTGAAAACACTCATGCCCAAACCACAGATGCATTTGTCAAGGGCGCACAGAGCAGAAGTGTGTATTACCCATTTGTTTCTCCTAGCATACTCATCACAGCAACTTGTCAGCATCTCTGAAGGTAAACGGCCAACTATTTTCTCCCACAGTTAGCTAACCCATAGCCAGTGAACAGGCTTTTGCACTGTACTATTCATGTGCAGCCTCTGGCCAAAAGAGGACGGCTCTGGGATTCTGTGGTAACCTTACCAAAATGTTTATTTGCATGTGATAGTTAAAGTGTCTGTAAGCCTAAGTAGTTTAAAACCTTTGAAGTGCCAAAAGTTTGTATAGTGGTTATTTATGTTACTATCTCTTTCTGTTTATTTTCTAATTTTAAAAGGGTGACGTTCGTACATTGACAGTGTCTTGACACTATAATGCGTTGCCTTAACATTGTGTACCTTTATAATTAGCCATTAATAAGTTGCCTTACTAGATGTGAACTGACAGATTCTCTTGCTTCCTGAAGTTGCAATGCAATGTCATCCAAGTGCTTCAAGAATATTTCATGAAGTAGAGAGAGTATTGTTCTGAAAATAAAAAAGCACATCCAAAACCAGGCTGAGAAGTAGAGACTGCACTTGTAGGACAATAATTGCAACATTTCTCCAAACTGAAAATACTTAGCCATTGTCAAAAAAGAACATTAAAATACTAAGAGGTCTGTGTTAAATGTCAGTTACTGTTAAATTTTTAAAAATATTTAACTTTCAAAAATGCCTCAGTCCCAAATGCTTTTCTATTTGGGAAAGGATAACCTTACAGGGTAGCTCAAGGACACTTTTCAGGAATGGCCTTTTCAAAGGGTAAGAAGGAGTGAAAGTTCTCACATATGACTCGTCTAGACAAGACCCACGTCTGCTTCCCAAACAGATTTACCACCAATCATAAGGCTGGTCTGTTGCCCTCTCCCCAGTGCATGAAGTTCTGCAGATATCATATCAACAGATAATTCGGTAAGTCCTTGTCTGTTTTTGGTAGGAAGTACTGAAGGCACTGATCAGAACCAAACTGAGCTTGGCTGCAGGAACTTAGCTTCATGTGCAGAAAGATTAGGTGTTTCCCCCCATTTTGCGATAAGGAAGTCTAATACTCTTGTTGCAATTTAATCCCTAAATCCCCACATCTCCATTAGTCTGGAAGAATGTCTCTTAAAATATGATACAGTATTCATGATCATTTTATAAACCACTAAGCATTTGATTCAGCCTTTCAGTTCTGTTTTAATACAGTATATTGTTGTGCAAAAGGCTATTTTATCAAAACTTTTTTTATGTCAAAGCCTAAATAGGTTTGTGCTTTTTACTAGTATTAAACACAAGGCTTGAAGCCTGAAAGAATATAATAGTTTCTGTGTTTTGATCCCTAAGATCACATTTAAAAATAATTGTTTCTTAGGAAAGCTGTTCAGGATACCAGGTTAACTTATGCTCTCAGTTAAAGCCACTTCAGCATTCTAGTAAATAATTGTCTGGTTTTTAAATGTGAGTGTTGATGTTTTTATTTGATTGACCAGAAACAAAGTCTTACAGTATCTCTTATGATATATTTTCAGTGATGCAAGGTGTTTTATGTAATATATGGTATCCAAGACATTATGTAACTCCACCTGCTATTTTAGTTGCTGATCAGTTGTGAATAACATATTCTGAAAATTGATCCTCCTTCAGGCTATTTCCAGCTTTGCTGCTAGTGACCTTAATTCTTCAAACTTAATGTGATATTAAAAATCTGTGTAAGATTGATTATGTCCAGGCATAAAAATATATTTGAAAAAGTTTCTGATTTGATGTATAGGTTTTTCTGTTTAATATGTCAAATTCACTTTTAATTTTTTTTATTAGTTTTGAATACCATATTGTAAACTCCATGTTGTCATAACACTCCCCTAAATGATTACAGTCAACATTTAACAGATGTGTGCAAAAAGCCATGACCAATTTCACCAGGCTTCCATCATAAATGGATACTCATTCATTAGATCTAGTGAATCAAAGCTTGAAGACTTTTGTTTCCAGAAGGACAGATGAACATATGAAGAGTTAGTTATTTTTTTACTTTCTCAGCAAAATCCTTTCGCATAAGTAAATTAGTGACTTACTTGAAGATAGCAAAATGGAGTTTTATTCATGATGGCTCCAATGGCTTTTTTTTGTTTTGTTTTGCCAATGGCATAACAGGGTTGTAAAACAGTCCCTGGATTTCTGTAAACATTTTATATTCTTCAGTACATGCAATTAGTATATAACAGCCAAAATTTGCAAACAGTAATGAATAGTGACTAAGTAACAGCAAGCCATGAAAAGACTGAAAACTAAGCCAGAAGTTGTCTAGCAGCTTTGTCTTCACCTATTTAGCTCAAATATTACTTTTTTTTTCTCCTCGGTTTGCCTTGGCAATTATATGCAGGATTGGTTGATACTGAGTAATAAGTAAGCCTTAAATATACTCAGTGCAAATTGGAGATCGGTCACTACTCATATGACAATGGTACAATTTATGAGGATGCTTGATCCAAATTATCTAGGCAAATCCAACAGAATTTTTGTAATTTTGTTTTTGGTTTGTTTTTCCTTGGATTTGTGCTTGTAGATTTTATTGTGAGTAGAGACTTCTTCTTCTGTCAAACCTGATCAGCATAGACAATATTTTTGTCAATGTATACACAAACTTAGTAGAGAGTCAGTCCAAGAAAAGTATTTTGCCATGTTTTCTTCCCAAAGTTTATTATTCTGGACTCTGACTGGTTTTCAGGGTTTTGGTACTTGCTATCATTTTGACTCCCTACTAATAGTCCTACCATCAGAGTAATTTGCTTGCTGCTTCTTCTCTGAGTTACACCCAGTGTGTGGTAACTGGCTACCAGCTCTACTTGGTCCATGGCTAGAAGACACCACTTTTTTTAAGAACAATGTGGAGCCTGCTAGTCACTGTGTTAGGATGTTCTCTTGAAGGAATCTTTCCTGAACTTGTCCAGTAGCATTTGTGTATACACATCTTCAAAAAGAAAACACAAAATAAGGTCAAAGAAGGATTTTAGATTATTTTAGTATTTGATTTATTTAAATAGTATAGTTTCAAGAAAGTCAGAGTTAAATATGTGGGAGCATTTCTTTTACATATAATCTTTATCTCTGTGTTCAGTCAATGCTCTTTTTAGCAGGGAATAATTCAGTGAAATTTTTGCTTCCAAAATTCTGAGTTTACAGAAATTAGATTATTTTTTGCTGAATCTGTCCCAGACAGGGGATGTTTAAGTCCTAGTTTCACATTTAATTTTCTATCTTCTGTTGATTCAGGTCAGATCCATGGATATAGAAAGCATAATGCAGTCAAGTCCGAAATTGAAACACCAGCTCTATTAGGTGACTGGTATCTTTATTATACCTACATTAACGGATGTCTGGTGTCTAAGATGCACCTACATTTGCCTGATCATAGTCATTTGCAACTACAATAGATTAAATATATGTATGTGGATACAGTTCATCAGATATATGCACAGTTTCGGACATGAAAATACTGTTGGGGCAAGTATAGAAGCCAGAAAGAGGCCCTTTGTAAACGTGATCTTTAAAGTTATGCTGACACAGAGTTCCTGTTTTGCTCAAATATTCCGTAAGGAAATAATTGTGATTATTTGTATGCCAATGATTACAAAAAGGTTCAATTACAATGTATTTTAAATTTATAGAAGTACACTTTGCTACACATAGCATACAACATTTTTCATCCAAGGTATGCACAGTGATTTAAAAAACCTAGTTAATATAGCCAATACCTGCTTCCTCAGACCCTCCATCCCTATGCCATTAAAGGGTATATATTTTAGTTTGTTTTACCTAAAAATAAACTATATACAATAGAGAGGGGAAGTGATTTGCTCTAAGTCATACATATATGGCTCATTATAATCATGTCTTTTCAAAAATATAACTCTGTAAGAAGAATGGGAATATAGCAGTATATTGAAATTTTTAGATATCAATTTTGAATGGAAATTTCTCATGCTATTAGGACACATTTCAGAAAAACAATTCAGAGGACTGTAATATAGCTTGTATTTCTTTTTCTTTTCTTTTTTTTTTTAAATCAACCACAGCATCAGAAGATGTCAGTTCTTAAATTCTCAGTGGTTTACAGAGTTGCAGTACTGTCTACTAAGCAATATGAAGGAATACAAAAGAGAGTTCTGAAGGAGTATTTTGAAAGTTCTTTACATAAAATCAAAAAAGGAAAGCCTAAGTAGGTGAAGTTTAAATAAATGCCTGTAAGATCATTTAACTAAATTTGTTGAACAACCTGTGGTTAAAATTTTCATTCCCATAGACCATTAACTTCCTGCAAAGAGCTTCTGATTTAACTAATGCATTACCTACTAAAGATCTCTACTATGTGGTTCTTTAGGACTTGAAAATAAAGAGCATGTCCTTGCTAAAAGCAAAATTAGGCTATCTGTAAGGTACGAAATAGAGAGATTCCTGATGCTATTCGCTCCCAGGAACCCTTTTCTCCTCTACCATATTTTTGAGAGTTTAGACAAGTGATTATAAACCCCAGAATTTAATACTAACTATACCAGACATGGTATGTTCAATAAAATAATAGTATACTCTTATTTTTCTTACCAATTTGAAAAGCTAGAAAATTTTATTCTTTTATTGAATATATCATGTCTGGTATTCATGACTACTATGTTGGAATGAGTGTATGACTACCTCTGGACGGATGTTCAGCTCTCTAAACCCTCAGGCCAAAAAACCACAATAAATCTCTTGTTATCTAACCATGCTAAGTTCTAAATGGCTTGAGACCACTGATAATCATCCCGCAAGATCTTTGGACTATAAGATTCTTCTACCTATGTCAATAGATTATTTTTCATTTGCTCAATTCTGGCATCCCAGGACCTGTGGTCCTTTCATTTTGATCTGGACTCTTTAGCTCAGAACTTCTCTTGCCCCAGTAAAGCTTATTTTTCAGAAATGTAAGATTTTAGATTACCTATGTAAAGACTCAAAAGGTGTATACAGTTTTAGAGGATCCAACCCCATCAGACATACAATGAAAGGCAAGTAACTAGAGGGAGCTAAGAATTCTGTACAGAAACTCCGCAAAATCTGCCAGCCTGGTGGTCTAAATAATTTTTCTTTCTGTTAAGATAGAAAGATAACAAAACAGAACAACTGTTTTAACATAGAATTGATATTAATATGATATGATTTATTTTTTCCTCAAACATAGCATGGCTTTTCATAACAATTCTATATAAAAAATGGACAAATTGGCAGCACAGCTGCTCGGGAACATATTGACCAGACAGCAGGGTTCCTCTTGTAGTCCATTTGCTGCCAGTAGGACAACTGGCTCTGGCAGTTAACTCAGAAATGAAATAGTGCAGCAAGCCTTCAGAAAAGTGCTATACCTGGGGTGACATCAATTTCACTTTGCAGCTGAATTTACCTCTGAAGCATTTTGTATGGCATCATGCCATTATGGCTCCATCTCTGGGGGAAGAATGGCCCAAAACTGAACCAAAAAGCTGCAGCTCTGGCTCTCCACAATTAGTACTGCAGGTAGTATACATAGTAGAAGAAAGAGGAAAAACTTACATTAAAATTAAAAAAAAGAGTGACTGAGACCTTGTGGAAATTTATTTAATGCTTTATTCTTGCATGAAAATAATCCAAGAATTCATTTAAAATATCAATATTTATTAGAAAGACAGACTAATCTCAACAGAACTAGTACAGATTTTTCAAGACAGTAAAATAATAATAAATATTATTTTTAAAGGTACGAGGTAAATTTTATTTCAATGAGCCTTATTTGAACCATCATATATATATTTTGAAACAATGACAAAATATAAAATACAAGGGCTAAACCATCCCTGTTTTTGCAAGGAAAACCCATACCTTTACAGTCACAGATAATTGTTTTTCAGCCATCCAGACAGTGGACAATGGAGAACTACCAGTTATAATTATTGACTCAAAAACCTTTGTCAAAAGCCTCTGGTAAGATCATATTCTGGAAACCAGCTGCTCACAGGGTCAGAGGTGTATGACTGTCCTGGATAAGAAACTGGCTAAGAGATTGCAAACAAAGCAATGGTTCCTGGATTGTTTTCATGATTGCAGAAGTCCTTTTGTGGCACACTAGAAGTGACGTTGCCTAATATGTGTATCAATCACTGGGTAAAAGTATATGAACAGTGAGAAGACAGATTTTGCAGATAATACATAATTATGTCGGTTAGACAAAATCAAAGAAAACAGAAGCAACTCAGAGAGACTCAGGAGTTAGATGAGTAGATAAGAGATGATGGTAAGAGAAGGCACGCTGAAAGGAGTAATCTGAAATAACATGAAAATGAGTTAAAATGCTAATAGAAAAAACATAAAATAGTTTAAGATATAGTTTCAAATGCTGTTATTGTTTAGAGGAAATATCCTTATAAAATCAAAATGGAAAAATAGTTCTATCACTGTGCCACAGTCTTGGGTTTTAAATGGATTTAATCAGGAAGGAAAAGATGTGTAGTTATTTACGAATGATTCAGTAGAAATACCCCCTCTGTATATAGCAGGATATATAGAGAATTCCTCATCTGAAATGCTGTACTCAGTTCTGATAGTCCTTTCTCAAAGTGATAATATGATAGGAACATTAAGTGTCAGCAAACAGAAAAGATTTGTTGGCTTAAATTAAAAACCAAAGAAGTATAGGAAGTAGTAACTGTGATTGTATACTGTACACTTTAAATTACCATTTTTCGTGATAAAGGATAAAGAGATTTACAAACAGATCTAAAGGAACTACATTTAAATTAAGAAGTTTTAGAAGGTACAGAACACGGTTAATTGTGTTGAAACTCGTTGGAAAGATCTTTGCCTTGAGACAACAATCATCTTTGCATTAGAATAGATACATACAGGGCACATTATACCAATCACTACAAATTAAGAGTTAGAAAAAAATTGCCAGTCCATGAATCATTTCCTAATTGCCAACATTTTTACACTTCTGAAATACCTGATTGCAGTTTGCTGTGAGAGACATGACACTGGGCCACATGTAATAGTAGAGTAAGATAGCAATTCCTGTGTTCAGAAAAGACTTGCCAGATCGACAGTAACCTATCTCCATCCCTAGCTGAAGTGATTAGGAAGGGAATTGGTTGCTTGACAACCATGTTAGCCCTAGGTCATTTTAGCAATATTTATGAGCCGATATTCTATTTGCATTAGATTCATTAGCTGTGCCTTTCAGAAGGGAGTAAGGAAGACATGGGGAACTTGTGGGGGTCATGTTTTTTCTGCAAACAGTCTGGAGCTTTTCAGTGGTGTGTCTTTCCAGGTCTGGGTTGAAAAGAGCAGCAGTCTTTAGCTGGTAATGTAACCAAACCCAGAGAGAAAGTGAAAAGGAGTGGGCAATTTGGAAAGGAGATTAAATACAGGAGGACAGGGAGAAGAAAATAAAATTTAAAGGATGCAGAAATAAGACTCTGGTTGTTCTAATTTTTGTAACCACCTCACTTTTCTTCTAAGAAATACATAGTTAAACAAATGTTGTAATGGAATATGTCTGATAAACCATTAAATCATCATACCATTGGGTCATAAACATGATGTGATTTTTAATAAATCTTAACCTAAAAGTGAGTTTATTATAGAATTTTTGACTAGCCACAATATTCCTGTGGCTAGTCCTCATACTGAAAAAAAATGTATTTAATAATAGTTTTAGGTGACTCTTCTTGCTTTGTAGATGCTTGCTCGTGTTTTTGGTTTTGTGACTTTTTTTGGTTGTAGTGCATTGTGTTGGATTCCAATGCCTGTATTTGTGAAGCTTTCCTTTTTTGCAGCAGTCAGCTATTGGTTAAAAATAGCTATGTTATATTATCATTAAATATTCATTAAATTGAGTTGTGGCAGCCTGTGAGAAGCATCCAATTAAGCAGTTCACTTTCTACACATAAGGCTACAAATGAGCAGTCTTCTTTCTTTTCAATAATGCATCACAGGCTGCTGTTAGTATCTGTAAAATAATTGATAAGGCAAAAATTATTTGTAAAATACATACTAGAAATAGAAAAGTAGATTAGAGAGGATGATTTTGCCTTGGGACTTTCCTCTGACTGTGGGAAAAGTACAGCGTACTTTGATTTAATTTTTACATAGCCTGGGGAAACCTGAAATGCCATATCTAATCATGCAATATTTTCTATTTCTGACATGTATTATGTATTACTAAATCTTAAAAATCAGAGGTGGAGAACACATCATAGACTTTAATCACCCTGAAGACATTACAGGACAGTAAATATGGCTGGGTCATGGGAACGGCCTAATGACTTTTTGGATCTATCCAGTTTATCTTATTTTGTTGCTAGTGCATTTATACACCCATAGTCTTGTTTGAAGAATGCGCCTAGGCTGCAGTCAGAGGCATGACCGCCATCTGCGCAGGCAGAGCTGAGCTAGTTTGAGCAGCAATGGCAGTGGAGGTGCATTGGCTCAGGCTTCAGCATAGGACAGAATGTCTTTCTGATTTCCCAGGACCAGCCCATGCTGCTGACCCCTCACTGGCACACCGGCTAAAGACGTTAAAGCCAGCTAGGTTTGCTGTATTATCAAAATGCTTCCTCATCTGCAGTGCAGACCTGTCTCAAATCATACACTGGTTCTGATGCAGCGGTGAACAATTCGTAGTAAGGAACCGCAGGGACCCAGAGGTCTCTCCTCTGAGCAGCTCAGCTGCTCTCAGTGTACCACAGTGGTAAGGTAAAAGGAGTGACGTCAGCCTGGTGCCAGGCTGTTTCCCCAGCCCTGGGCATGTCCAGGGACTAAACTAGGCTTTTGTGTAAGTCACTGTATCCCAAGTTACACATTACATGGCTCTTTTGCATCAGCTTTCAGTTTCCATTTTGCCTTGTATGTGTCTCACCTTCTGCCACTTGCTGATTATTTCTCGCCTGTCTTCACTTATTGATGTTAGTTTTAATCCACACCTTTATTTAATTGCTGATTCCAGCGCACTGCTTCAAAATGTACCTTCTGGTTATTATCAAAGCCCTGTGTACAAGCTGGGCCTAAACTCCATGGGATATTCGTTCAGCAGACTGGAAATTTTTTTGCCATTTCATTTACATTTAAAATGTAGGCTTTAATTGAATTAAATATGAAACAAAGCACTACAGGATGTACAGTGCTTTTTTTTTTTTTAACCTGGGATGAAATGACAATTACTTTTATTGTCCCTACAGTGTAATATTTAATGAGACACAAAATCTCATATTGACTATGCATTGATGTCGGAGGAGGAAACCTATGGATGTGGCAGCTAGCAGAGGTCACCTAAGCTGCTTGGAGAGTTTCAAGGCTAAGGAAATAACCTGGCAAAGGCCCCAGTGCTGGGAAGGAGGGTGTGCTTTGCAATGCAGCTGAGGACCAGCTGCTACTGCAAAGCGTTCTTGTGTTCCTTCCTTCTCCACCTTCCACCTCCAGTCTTGCCCTTCTGCCACCTCCCCTGTAGCAGTGTCAGCATCCACCCAGCCCTGCAGTGAGGCAAATGGGGGAGCTAAATGAGCACATAACCAGTCCCATGAAAATGTGAAGAGTCTTCTGAAAGCGCATCTCCTGGGTACTGGTAAGGCACAAGGGATGGGGGCAGAGCACATGACTGGGAGCCGTGGGTGGGCTCTGGGTTCTGAGGTCTGCCGACAGGCATCCAAAGTGAAATTAGCGTTACTACTTTAGTTAGGTCTTTAGGTTTCAGAGTCAATGTCATAAAGCAAAAAGAGCTATCTGCAGAACTACCAGAGTAGTGGTGTTTCTGACCAGCTGCAGGCTCAAGAAGTCAGTGCTTTGAACCATGTTATCAATATTATTTAAATACTGATGCAGTTTTAACTGCCCAACAAGAACACCCCACCGTAAGGTGATCTTACGGTGGGAAAAGACAATTTACAAGTTTGTATATGACCACTGCCATATCAAGAAAAAGGGGTGAAATCCTGGTTTATGGGAGCAGTGGTAAAATTCCTACCTGAGAAACAGGATTTCATATATGATAGAAATGAGTATGCATCTAGGAACTTGGCAACAAGCTAAATCTCTGTTAATTTTTCAGCTCGCCCTTGCAGCAGTTTACAAGTAAAACATTTTGTGAAGACTTAGATCGTTTAGTACAATATCATTATGAAAGTTGTAGCTCAATTAAAATCTTACTTAAAAATATGATAATAATACATTCTGTATCACAAATGCAAAGCACTGCAATTAATTCAATAAGAAATGAAAAGTAAAGCTGCAATTTAATTTTCATATTTTTTTCATGTTTTCTATATTTTCCAGGGTACAACTCGGAAATAACAAACAAATTCATTCAGAAGTCCAATCTATCAGAAAGTCCAGAAAATAAGCACTAGCTAGAAAAATGCTTGTGAGATGCACAATACTCTGAAAGAAGAAATCAACTTCTCTGATATCTACTGCTATATATAAATAATATACATTATTTATTTATTTTCCCCTGTGGTTTTTCACATCCATCAACTCTTCCTATAGAAGTAGAAATAAAAGTTTAAAGTTTTAATAATTAAAATACTGAGACAGTAAAAGCAATGACATAAATGGAACTAAATCAAATCGGGCTCTGATCTTGCATACTGGTACGTACACAGACAGTGACATAGTTCCTTAAAAAAAAAATCTTTTAGTTTTTATTCTGTGAGGCTTGCTATTGTTGTGCCTGGATATCAGAGGAAATCCTCCTGCCAGGCATGATTAGAATTGCCAGCTTTTGAAGTTTATCTTAGTATTTACAGAGATCATCTAAAGCCCAGTCAACTCAATGGAAAAGCTCCTGGGATATGTCTCCGCTGCGCAAAGCACAACGATATAAAGCGATGCCTGACTTGGTGCTAAGTGAGCTGCATTGTGCAGAGCCATGCAAGAGGCAGTAACTAGGGGCTGGAAAGGAGTGTAGCGACAGAGCAGGTTAAGCCCCAAACAGGCTTTGGTTCCAGAGACCGCTTGCTCTGGTCCAGTGTATTACCGCCCTGCAGCTATACAATGGCCGGCATAGGCAAAATCCTATTATGTTATGAAGCCATGTGTAGTTTGGCCTGAAACTGAAACAAATTCAGGCTGTGCCTGATAATCAGGTGTCTTAGGGTTTATGTGTTTCTCACCACATTATTTACTCAGTAACCTGCAGTAATATAGCATCAGTAGCAAGCAGAGGACGTTTTAAAATGCAATCTATTGCTTTGTTGCTAAACTGTCAGGTAACGCATGATTTCTCCCCTTAAGGTTGATCAAGGCAGAACACTTCTTGCAACCACCAAAGAGGTCTTGGGGATGGAGGGGAGGTGAGACTGATGGCAGCAGGGCCAGGAGTTTACCCCAGGTCTTGAAGGCCACGTTTCTCCCCAAGGGCTCTAAGGCTGCGGGTGCACGGCAGCTTCAGTGGCCATGTACGGTCAGTCCCACTGTGCTCTCTGCCACTGTCCACCACCATTTGTGGGACCATGGGTCCAGCTCATCAAAGGAGCTGATCTCTGTGATAAGTAATCACTTTCTTTTTTCCCTCCCCTTTGCTAGAGTTAGTTTCCAAACACATGATCTTCCTGAGCTGATTTATGATACAATCACATGTGCTCAGTGCTGTGGTGGGGCCGGGCCCACACCGCCGTTTAAGAGCATGATACCATGTCAAGTTGACTGGCTTAAGCTGCTGTGAAACCTCTGCCTGAGTGGGGTTTTCCTAAAAGCAGAAGCTTTTTCAATCTTATTGTTAGTGATCACAGAGTCTGACATGGACTACTGGAAAGTGTAAGTGTAATTTAATAGTATTTATCTTATATAGCATAGTAATGGGATGTCAAATCAGTAAATAGCTTACCTATAATCAAAAGGATGATCTTGCGTCTGAGGTCCCAGTCCTAATGCTTCCATAATACTTTAAAACATAGCAGGAAAATATACAGATTTTAACTAGGTTGTAGTTGTATAAATCTAAATTTGTGAATTTTTAGCAATATTATGAGGAGCAGTTTAGCTGTAATACTGATTTGATGAATTTTATGTTTTATTTTATTCTCTCCATTAAAATCTTTGCAACTGTTTTGAAAGGAGAAAACAGTAAACACCATTTTCTGCAACCCAAAATGATTCCTTGTGGGCTTCCTAAGACAAAAATAGACAATGCATAGAAACAGAGTGGTCATTCAAATTGGAAAGATATTATGAAAGCAATACATTTGACATTTAGTAAGCCCCAAAGAGAAGGTTGTGGGTGCTAATATAATTTGTCCTATATTCCAAATGCAGAAATTATAAAACACAGAAAATGCAGAAATTATAAAACACACTTAAGGCCCTATTTGCAAATTACAGACTTCCATTTTGAGGGTTATTCTTTGTGCCATGGTTCTTAAACTTGGCAGGAAAAGAGCATTGGCTAAAAGAGCTCAAAAAACTCTTATAATTAGCACCCTAGAATGGGCATCTTAGCGAGGTTTGGCTGCTTTTGGGCTTGAGTTTAGCAATTCATTTTTGTCCAAATTAAGCCTGGATTCATTTCAGCACCGGAACAACACTTTACAATACATGCAGTAATAAAGAAGCAGCCCCTTTAGTGAACTGAAATGTACAGATGAAAACAACAGCCTCAGCTTAGTGCATTTACTGACAACGCTAATTCTGCAGTTTCCAGTCAGAAGTGGCTCACATCTTCTCAGCAGTGTAGACAAAACTGAATTTTGTTGCCTTACGAATAAGAAAAAAACAAGTCAGCCCCAGACAACTATGCTTCTTGTTACTGTAGAGAGGTTTGGAAATAAGATATGGTGCAGCTGTGAAACTGTCCTCCTCCAGCAATCACCCTAACTCCGCACTGTCAGATCTCTTTCTTAGGATCACCAGCAAAAGAAGCTTCCCAAGGGTCTTGTGCAGGCAAATAAGTTGGTAAGACCTTTTCTGCCCCTTTCTGGGGTGGTTTTACCCAGGTTAGTCTGCCACCACAGACAGCTGCCTAGTTTTCCTAAGCCTGCAGCTGATCCTATCTTTTGTGTCCAAAACTGCTGCCTTCTTATTAACTACAGCAATGTTGAGAAAGGAAAAGCTCATTTTAATTCCTTAATGGTGGAATTATTGGTGCATGAAGCCATCTGATGGTGTCAGCCCCCAGCATCATTTCTAGAAGGGTGGTAATAGTAGAAAGGAAAAAATGTTCTGGCTCTTCTGTTTTTCATAGGAATTGCTGAATATATGCAAAATGTTAACAGATCTAATTATTACACGTTTTCCTCATTTAATGACCAGAATATGCCAGCATTTTGGCTGTTAAACACTCCATGTGGTTATAAAACAGCTCATAAGTGGTTGCCTATTGACAAAAAAGTGTTTTGGTCTACAAAAATGCAAATGACAAAACCCAGAAGTAGTGCAGGGTAATGTATTTTCAGGTTTCCCAGAGATTTTATTGTTACATCAATTGCCATAGTAGTATCCTTGCCTTACCTTGGCTGGAGTTACAGATTTGTTAACGCAGGTGGTAAATAATTGTTTTTTGTTGGTATGTGTTTAAAATGGGTAATAAGATTATAATTATAGGTATGAATGCCTGTTCTTACTTAAGTGCTTAAGAGATTTAACACTGATGCTTCATTAATTCCTACTCTTGAGTTTTGCATCAATAAGCTCATTTAATGTTGTCTCTAAAATATGCACTTTTCTTTCAAACAAAGCTGTTTTTTGCTTGTAAGAAAGATGTTCCATCAGCTAAATGAACCAAAAATTTTTTAAACTTTTCTTTAGCCTTTGACCCTTTTCCTTCCAAACAGAGAAAATTAGGTCTTAGCACTTTAGCTTCTGGGGAACACGTGAATCTTCCAGTAGCCTGGAATGAAGCAATTATGCTGTCTCAGTGCAAATGTGTTATTCAAGAAGGTATTACAGATTTGTTAACGCAGGTGGTAAATAATTGTTTTTTGTTGGTATGTGTTTAAAATGGGTAATAAGATTATAATTATAGGTATGAATGCCTGTTCTTACTTAAGTGCTAACTCTAGAGATTTAACACTGATGCTTCATTAATTCCTACTCTTGAGTTTTGCATCAATAAGCTCATTTAATGTTGTCTCTAAAATATGCACTTTTCTTTCAAACAAAGCTGTTTTTTGCTTGTAAGAAAGATGTTCCATCAGCTAAATGAACCAAAAATTTTTTAAACTTTTCTTTAGCCTTTGACCCTTTTCCTTCCAAACAGAGAAAATTAGGTCTTAGCACTTTAGCTTCTGGGGAACACGTGAATCTTCCAGTAGCCTGGAATGAAGCAATTATGCTGTCTCAGTGCAAATGTGTTATTCAAGAAGGTACAATTTTCTTAAATTATATTTCTGTTAATTACTCTGAGCCTTTCTAACTAAGCTGTGAAAGCTAACTTGACTGCTCTCAACTACGAAATTTGGAAAAAAGCCAAGATGAAAACGGCTTCTATTTCTTACTTGAAGAACAAAACTTTAGAAAAATATACTGACATTATCAATGAAGTAGCTGCATTTTCTGTTTGAACCTTCTCTTTTTAAGTTTGTCAAATTGCAAAATCATTTCCATTTAAACACCTTTCATCTTGCACTTTTTTATGTATCATTTCTTTATAACTTGTCTCAGAAATAGCAATGAAAATTATTAAAATAGAATTTAATGATCTCAAACTGAAAAGCTTTAAATAAGACTAATTAAGAAAAAGTATAAATAAGAAGTTATTAGCAAACCCACAGAATATTGATGCATCTTTTAAAATAAAAATATTAACTATTTTTTGGCTTCGTTTTCCAAGTAATAAATGATTATGTAGTGATTATGTGTATTTGCCTGTCCCCTCAAAAAACTTCTGTTTTGACCTACTGTAAATCAAACTTGATGTTTCATAACATGAAGCTGCTAAAATTTTGTGAAAATCAGTAGATGGCTGGAGAAGAGGAACCAGTGCTCCACAGTGTGCACTGAGGGAGAGGCTGTTATAATTTGGAGGCCTATCCTTTTTAAGAGGCAGGAATCAAATGCTCAGTCAAGATATGCATACTAGGCAACCCCTTGGCACTTCATCAGCTCCAAGCCAAAACCGGCATGTGCTGACCATCAGTCAGTCAAGGAAGTAGGGACATGAGTAGAAACAGGGAAATACTGTGAGGAAGAAGAAAAGGCAAGGGCAATAGGGTGGTGCTGAGTGTACTAAAAGTATAGCGCAAATGGCTAGGAGGTACAGATACAAATCCACAAAAAGGGAGGCTTCCTCTGTGCTGTTCATGGAGGAACTCTCAAACACTCTGATTCATGCTTGATAAAATCAGATAAAAGGAAAAGCTATGCACTCACCAGTACACTAAAATATTTTTACTTACACATAGAGCTTTAGGTAGAATAAGATTTATGTAAGTGAAGCTTTATTAAGTAATCTAAAACGGGCTTCATATATGCTTTACTTTTTTTGGCAGCTGAAGTACAGACTAAAAAAAGTGTGATTTAGCCCTGTAAAAAGGAAACAGGAATGATGGATGAACGTGTATGCAATATCTACAGTGTACAGTCCACAGGGCTGATGTGTAGGAGAAAGCAAAGTCACTCATTTTTTATT
Source organism: Pygoscelis adeliae (assembly GCF_000699105.1). Classification (NCBI taxonomy): domain Eukaryota; kingdom Metazoa; phylum Chordata; class Aves; order Sphenisciformes; family Spheniscidae; genus Pygoscelis; species Pygoscelis adeliae. Next base: position 433,814 of record NW_008825162.1, read on the forward strand.
TTGTAGGAGAAATAGTGCTCTGTGTTATTTTAGTCTCAGGTGCAGGGTCATTCCCTGGTTAAATGGAACTTCAAAGAGGTCTGTGCTTGGGACGATGGTTTGCCATATTGTACCTCGTTCAAAAAGTACTGATGTTGACAGCTACAAATTTTCATGATGAAAATGCAAAAATTGGGCTGCCAGTTTAACAAAGTGCATATTATTGTTAGAATATCTGTTAGAATATATGTTGATTTGGAATAAAACCTAAGAATTTTAGAGGTTTCTTTTTACTTGGCATTCCCCTGCAGTACTGGTAGAAATCTGTGGACATTTTCATGGTATTGAAAAATAGACTTTTATGTAGGTCTCACATGTCTACTTTTTAAAATCTTGTTGAGGAGGAAAGGAGCTTTATGTTGATAATACATGGATTGTGTTACCTGTTAAGTCAATGGTCTACCCTTTTAAAATCAAATCAGTCCTCAAAACAAACTAAAGAGCAGGTCTTATCACCTGCCTACTAAGATGTATTATATATTTAAAAAATAACAGCAATGCACTATGGTATCATTGAACCATCAATCCCTGGTTTAGTCACTTGTTGACTGTGTGGGAACTGAATATCTCAGGCTATGTGACTACAAAGGAAAATGCAGTTGTAAAATATTCTGCTTTTCAAGAATCCCCTAAAGCAGAGAACGCTGATTGGGAGATGCAAGAGCTTGCTTTCATTGCAGTAAATAAATTAATACTCCTTTCACTGGCTGTGGAGAGGGAAAGCTTTAGAATAATTTTGAAATCAAGGATGATTTTTTTTTTCCATATTTGTATTTCAGAGAGGAAAGGACCATAAAAATTTTACAGATCATCTCCAAAGAGGTAATACAATGTCCACAAACATAAACTACTGCTGCTAAGGACTGTACTGTAAGTTTGCACTGTGATTCTACCTCTGAGGATACAATTCACCTGACTAAGAGTAGACATCCATATTTAGGCTAAAAATCTCTCCTAAAAATGTATATCCATAGAGTCGCAATTCATCTGTTCTGTTTATGCAGTTGGGGAAATCTGGACAACTGTGCTCTCTATAGTGATTCATCTTCACGGTGCTGTAACAAGGTACTTATTACACATACCCAGCCACTTGAAATACGTGTAGTGGCTACCTGGTATCAGCAGCAGCTAATCTGTTTTACAGATCTATTGCTACTGGGCTAAATCCACTTACTAATATAGATATAGCTATGTGTAGAGGACACAGGTGGGGAAGGGACCAAGCAATACCAAGGGCATAGGACAGAAAGGGATTTAGACACAGTAGCTTGGACTACACGAGAAATAAGAGGAGAGCTACCTACTTACATTCTCTCAGTTCTTCACAGTTTAAAGAAAAAGGCTAGAAAAAGAAATGGAGGGTCATCAAACCTGCCAAAGCCTCCCTCGCCAACATACCTAAGCATATAAAAAACGTCCCATTCCTCATAGTGGAAGGAGCCTCTCCCTCCCATTCCAATGTTATGAAGAAGTACAGTATCGTTCAAGAGACTTACTGGAAGATCAGAGCCAATCTTGGCACATTTCTGCTGTAATACAGAAATTTTCTTGGACCTGACAGTGAAATCTTGTCTCACACCCAGAAATACCAACATCTGTGTGCATTCCCAAGTTCTCTTTCCTGGCTGTCCTCCTTCTTCAGCCCTTAAATTGACCTTTCACCAACTGATGACACACTAGATCATAGTCCAGGTTATGTTTCGATGCAGGCAGCACTGTGCCACTTATAGCAGCTGCCACTGAGTTGTCCTGTGCTAGAAAATGAGCCTCCCCCAAGTTCAGGCGGAGGCAGTCAGGAAACTGATGAATATCTCATCCACTTCAAAATATTGAGCTTTCTCCCCATCTTTCCTAGGATGGTGTGGGGAGAGATCAAGCATTCTCACATCTGTCACGAATTCTTCCAGCTCTCAGCATCTCAGTCATCAAAGCCAGCTATGTGACGTGTGGGAATTCAGCATACCAGTACCCAATTCCATGGCTCTGTTCTCAGTCTAGGAACTCTCCTCAGCCACATTTCCTGGACAGTCCAGTGGTCTATATGTTCCCAACCAAACACTTCTCCCTCTTGCTCCACTTCTTACCAGTGGAGCCCTGGGCACCGGAGAGGAGCACAGCTGCAGAGCAACCTTGCTGCTCTGCATTTCCCAGGCCAAGTAATTAGATCAGCATGGGAAAGTCTTCCATGGAAGTGATTCAGCTTAAAGATTTGCTTATAATCTCTAAATGCCTGTCCCTGCCCAGTACAGTGGTCACACTAACAGAAACTCAAAGGTGTGTCCAAGCTCTTTACTCTATAGATTCATTTTCCAAGAGGGTGTTATTTCTAGCAATTATTTAAAGAGGAGTGCTGGTTTACCATGTCTTCTTGTTTGAGGCAACATGGCCCCCTCTGCTGGGAGTCAGGGACAAGCAAGGCTTTTCAGAGCTGCATTGCACAAACTCAGCCCTGTTGGTGAAATTCCTATTGTTAACACACCCATGACACTGGCCCAAACTGAAACTATAAACATCAACTCTGAAGGAACTGTTGCTGCCACTGCAGCTCCTGCTGACGCTACTTACTACCTCTGCTTGTCAGGCAGTAGTGGCAAGGCATGCTTGTGAAGCGGAGGAAGGTAAGATCAGAAAGGAAAAGACTTTACCCACACTATCCCTGAACAAGGGTCTGCCAAGACTGCGTCAAAGTGCCTGGGGCGGTGCCAGGCCTGCCATCTGCTCCATCTCCAGGAGAGGGACAATCCAAAAGAGAGCACAGCAAATGACCAATGAGATAAACAAGGCAGTCATAAATTCTGGATTGTTTTTTCTCTTTTTCTGTTATAACTCTCATTTACATCCCACATCACTTTTTCAGTCCATATCAAATCCTTTTCTATTTCCATCAGACTTACCTGTCTGTGCTTTCCTTTGCTGAGAGGATTCTCATCTGCTGAGTCAGAGCTCCCTGGATTAGGGCAGCAGCATGTGACAGCAATATCTTGCACCTGATAAGCCGCTATAGCTTCTGTCTTGCCTTTGGTGCCTGTGATGCTGGAAATCTACTCTCTTGGTGTAACCGTGGGTTAATCTGCCCAGCTCCAGGATCTCCATCAAGGTCCAAGGCAGTTGCTGTTCACCTGGCTATCCCTAGTCCAGTTTTCCCTCATCCTTCTGTGCAGTAGCTGCCCTCCCTCAGCCTTTTGGCCTGCAGAAACAGCCAATGGTACCTAAAGATCAAGCACAAGGGCATCCTAAAGTGTTGTGTCCATGTGTTCTTTGTCTTCCTGTAAGTGGTATATCACAATAGTGTGTTGCTTGGCAAATATGGGGGCATGGTTTGAGATGCTGCCCCCAGCTTGTCTTTACAGCCTCTATATTAGTCTGTTTCTGCTCACTACATGTGGTTTTCTTAATTGTCCTGGAACCTGACATGCCTCATGCTAGCCCAGCTGGGTCCACTGTTAAACGGAAACTTCCCCTTTTCCTGAGTACTGTCTCCCACCAACCTCTATATGGTCTTTCCTGCCTCTCTCTTTTTCACCTGATCTGGAATTTCCATGAAAGTCCAGTAGATTTCTCTCTTCTTTGTTGTTGCCGATTATACTATTGCTGATCCAGGCACCAAGCCAGGTGCATGAACAAGCGTAATTTACAGATTGCTATCACCTTGAGAGGTGCCCTGTTTGAGAGATGCCCAGCTGGTGGGTCCTGGCATTAAAAAAATTAATGGTTATGTAAAGAGCAAAAAGCTTATTGCAGCTTTCATTAAGGAAGAGTTGAATTATGACCAGTTTTGGCCATGGTTTAAAAGCCTAGAGTAACATGGGTGTGCATGGAGAATCTATGCAAAGGAAGCAGTCCAGGCCCATATCTTCATGTGGACATCTGAATGCAGCTGCCTGCATGAGTGAAGACAGTAAACGTGTTTCTTGATGGTAGAGGGGGAGTTCAGGTAAGCAGCTTCCAAACAGCAAGACATCTGAATCAGTGCTAGTAATCTACTTTTAGAGAGATAAATTGCATCCTGACTTCCCGTCTCACTTGAGATCTCTAGGTGTTACTGTGCTATAAATAATAATAACACTTCTTTTGACAAGTGAAAGAGGTTGAGAAATTGACTGGGAGAAAGACTGATTCTTTCTATTGTATAACATATGGATGATCAAGATGGGGGAGAGGATGTGCTGAACTTGGAAGATTTGTGTAAGGCTGTGGTTCCACTCTTCCTTGCAGGATTTGTGAGATTTCTTTTCCTACACAGAAGTTGGCAGATAAAGTGGATAAAGTAAAGATTAAAGCACAATGACAGGCAAATTTGGAGAAATTTGCATAGTAACTGCCTGGTTAAATTTTGCCTGTGAGATCTATAAATCTGTCACTTTCATGAACAGAAGATTCACACAAATCATTAGCCAAAAACTGAGAAAAGCCATCACTTATTTTCACAGAAAAAATAGTTGAAAGAACAATTTAACTATCTTTTCAACCATGAAAAGCAATCCTACCTTTTCAGCCATAATTTTGTATGGCTGCTTTCACTGACATAGTAGAAAAATCAGTACATCTAGTAGAAACTGATATTACTCAGACTTTTAAAAGATGAAATTTTCTTCAGAACAGGTTTTGTTATACCTTCTCAATAAATGCTTTGAAGTTAATTCAGACAATTTTGAATAAAACTCTGTAACACCTTAACACAAAAAATCAGTAATAGTTCAATGCAGTTTATCAGGGAGAGAACCTCACTTCTGAAACAGGCTGTTGTTTTACCCATTCATAATTTAGCTACTATAATATATACGTATATATCTACTATAAACTCACAAGGCATTCAAGATCGAGCTTAATGAATTCTTTTTCCATTTTGTTTCTACTATAGAAGCCTTAGTGACCCTTTTAATTTCTTTGGACCATGCTCTGATGAATCCAGAACATGTCTCTGCTTTACTTTTCTTTACAGAGCCTATTTAGCTTAAAATTGCTGTGATGAAACATAGAAATAACACTTATATTCAAGAAAACTCAAGTTAGCAAAGGTTATGCAATTTTTAAAGTCATTAATTTTCCAGTAAATGTCGTACTCTTCAACATTGAAAAATGTGTACTGATTTTATGAAAACTATGTAGATACTTTGGATTTGCACCTTTAGAAAGTGAGGAGAATCCAGTCAATTTGTAAAGTACTTTCATTTCAGTACCTGAATTTTTTGCTCCTATTTGCTCACATTATGTGTTTATTATCTATAGTGCTAAATACTCATATTCCTGTAATCCTAAATGAATACTGGAAGAAAATTTCCTCTTTGACAGGGTATTTGGCAGAGCAATATAAAATGCATGCTACTGTTTATATGGATTTTATCTTGCCTTTAATGATGGTGTTTCTTGATAAATTATTTGAACTCTTTATTCTTGCACCTGCACTATCCATAACCAACGTACAGAGTGTCAGGATACATTTTTTAAAATTCATCAGCAAGAAAACTGTGCATTCAGAAGAAAGAATGGTGCTGTGGATAGATGCACATCCAAGCACACACGGGCTTAATCCAAATTAGAGCTTCCACCTCTAAACTTCTGAGTAAATATTCCAACCTAATTTAAGACTTTCTTTATGCTTATCTCTATCTTCTCATGAGTCCCAGAATCAGTCTTCTTTGTTTTCCCTGTTAGATCTTTCTCCAGGGTTCTTTTGGCAGATAACTGCAAGCAGAGAAACAGAGAAACAGCATGGTAAAGCTTGTGTTGATGGCTTGTATGCATGCTAAAAAACACTCTAAAACATGCTTTTTCTTTCTTTTTCTTTTTTTTTTTTAATAGGGCAAAACATTGGTAAGGTGTTGCTGAGCCTTCTTTTTTCCTATACCTCTTAACTTTTCTAAAAAGCATTTTGGCTGAAAGCATACTTATAATTAAAATGAAATGAACTTGTGAGATATTCCAGGAAGATAAGCAAGAGAAGTTCTGCTATTTCCTATTTGTCCTGAGGAATAAAAAGATATACTGTCCCCAATCATCTCTGGAAGAACAATTTTCAGACCTGTGAAGTTTAAATTTCAGACAATTCTGAGTAATCTATTTTGAGTAGTAGAATATGGAGAATAAAGTATCTTTCTCTGTACACCTATAGATACAGAAAGAAGGATTTGTAACATGTTCATGCAGACTGAATTAATTTTACTCAAACCTTTAAATGGACATTCATCTTTCAGCATCACTTATGCATGGAAAATTACATCTTATAAGAAGGTTTTACATGGAAAAGGGACAGCTGCAGATAAACTGTTTTAGTAGCCAATGATTTATGCCAGCTGGATTTAAATTAATGGGAAGATGCCTTGAAATTTCCAGAATACATTGATGCTGAATTCAATGGAAAACTGACGTGGCAGGAGAAAAGCATGTAAAAATTCCGGTGGATCATGAGGTTAG
>NW_008825162.1:441458-454577 GCF_000699105.1 Pygoscelis adeliae
AAAGAGAAGCAGGTGGGGAGACAAAAGCTCATACTGACATTTGCTGGAGAGATCCAAGGAATGCAGAGAGGTATAACAGGAGTGTGACTGTTACTGAAGAAAAGGAAGGAAGTGGGAAGAGATACACGCCTGTAATTACTTTATATTTTTTGAGGATTCATACTTGTTGCCGTTCAAGGAAAATTAAAAATAGTCAAAGAGAAATAACAAAGTTTACTTAAAATACTTGGTAAATATTTTATGCTGTTTTGTAGTGCATAAGATCTTTTGCTCCTATTCCTGTCTAACTGGAAGTTGATGAATAGGAAGTCAGATACTGTAACTTTTATTACACGAACAAATTCTCTCACTTTGTCTGTGTTCACAGGCTCAGATCTGAGACTGAAAAAAAACCCCTTCCAAGATGTTTATCATAGAAGATATCCATTACTTTCCCAGTTACAGTCAGAATTCTGTCTGTCACAGTGAATTAGGCTGCTCTTTCTGCACCTTGCTCAGGGGTCTTATGTGGAGCCCATGTTTTGGTTCCATATGCTCCTTCAATGTCCTCTGTATTGTATCTTCAGCTACATTCAGCTGCAACACATTTACAACCTGCTGTTCCAAAAAAGCAATAAGGTTATTTCCTCCAGTTGCTTGAGGGTGTCCAGTTATTCTGAAATTTAAAATTCTGGTTGATTTTCAGAGATTTTCAAACTCATGTTAAAGATTTCCATTCCCTTAACAATGGGTATGTAAAGGCAATTAGTTCTCTTGTTCTTTTTGCCGGCTTTACTGCTTTTCACACATCTATTAGTTTGATCTGTCTGTTAATAAAGCCACCATCCAAGTCCTCCAGCTCCAAATGCAGGAGCTGATTCTTCTGTTTCAGAATGGGCATGATTAAAATACACTAGCATTTCACATACATTTTGATGAACTGTTTAGGCCCTGGAGCACCCACTTCGTAGCCTAATCTGTGTTCACCAAGGTGGAGGACATCCACGTTTTTCCCACTGGCATTTTACCCAATCATATTGCCTTTTTTTTTTTTTTGTCTTAATGTAAGTATGACTTAATGAGTTGTGGTACCTTAAGGTGTACTGATTTCTTTAGCAAAAAACTTTGGGGATTTTTATTTTTCTCTTTGGCCTTAGGAAAATCCCCCCAAAAAGTTCTAAAGTATCTCTGTTAATATGCTACACATTATTAATGAAAGCTGAGTACTCACAACAGAATAATTAATTTGTTCATAATTGCACAACATATGTAAACTTTAACTAGATTTGGGGCTCTCTTACTCTAACTTAAAGGTGTTATTTACATACACACATCAGATGATTTGATGTATAAGCAAAAAGCTTGAGGTTTTTTTCATTTTTCTGTTTGAATGGCTGTTTGATAAGCTGGATTTTTAAGATTCCTTGTTTTCCACCTTTCTGGTCATCCAAAATCTTCTGAAGAACGTGTATTCAATTTTTACACAGAACTAAAAGGTAAAACACTGTACATTATAAGTATAATCGACATGTCTTCCTGAAAGTACTTTTAACTAAATCAGGAACACAGCTAACACAGGAAAGCAGTCAACAGTTAACATGTTAAACTAAGTGCGATAGAAAGGAAAACACAGAAGTGTAGACGAAAAAGGGAAAAACTCAAAACTACTTTGCATCTCTGAATTATTATCTTGAAAGATACTGTAATGTAAGCAGGAAAGCTGAATATTTTTAAAAGTTTAATCAAATTTAGATTCTGCTTGCAATGCGGTTAATGTTAATTACTTTTTAAGCCGGTTCTGAAAGTGTTTTTACACATCACCATATATTTCAGGTAATAAGAGGACACTGTTATAAATAGGGGGAAAAAAAACGACATTGGAGTATCCTTAAGCTTCTCCTAGCTTTAGAAATGGCATATAGACTAATCCTCCAAGGTGATACCTCATTCAGGGGTCTGAACAACTTGGACTACATTAGAAACAGAAATGAAGTTGTTTCTGGTTTCAGCTCCAATGTATTTATTAAGCTAGCATTTCTGATACAGACAGCTAATGGCAGGTGTTCGTATGATATTTCATAGCATGCATCCTTTCTGTATGCTGCATGCAGTGCATCAGTAGGCTGCTGCTGTGGTAAGACTGCAGAGGCATTGCAGTCTTACTACTATCGTTGGTTGTCATGGCCACAAGTAATACACAATACGAGGCACAAAGATTCAGACAATTTTTAAAAATGATACTGCTTTTTTCCTGATGTTTTGGTTTTGTTGTGTTTTTTTTTTTTAACAAGCTTTTTGCATCATTATAGGAAACACCTACACACAATAACAATACCTTCACAACTTCCTGTGTTGCTTAAGGAATGCCAGTACTTACATTTATATATAACATCCAGTGACTAATTTTGCAAATAGTTACATTTCTTTTATTCATTTGCAATTGGCATGTGTGTATTAGACTCTCAAAGATCTCCTATGCATGCAAGCAGATTCAAGAGACTTGTTAATTACTTTATTTCTTCAGTGCCAAACATCATTAATGACAGGAATGAAGCTATGTTTTCAGTACCAGCATCTGTATATTACTGCCTAATGTGGAATTTTAAAGTCATATCAGAAATTAAAAAAAAAAATTAAGTATAGCTTTAGCTTATGAAAATTGGATTGGCTAGCAATTAAGAGTTATCCAAAATGCATGCACTTATTAAATGATTGTCATGAAGGGACATTTTTACATTCTGATTCGTTGTTAATTGAGAGTTTCATAGGCGACACAATCTTTATTTTATAGAAATCTAACCATCAAGGCAGATGGGCTCTGTGTAGATTGCAGGTTGCATAGACTGTGTTATCCATGGATCATATGTGTAATATTTTATTATACCACAAGAGGTCACACAACATTTATAAATCTATGCAGTGGAAAAATTGATAATCGTTCTATCTGCAAAATAGTAAAGTTAAATCTCATGCACGAAGTAAAAGGCAAACACAACAAATTGTAAAACAACAATAAGATTTTTTTTTCCTGTTAAAGCACTCTCAGCCTGTGTGATCTCCTATGAGCCGTATCCAAACATCCTCTCAGCTGTACATTTCATGCTGAAGGCAAGGGAAGCCATACGCTGTGCTGTGGTACCTTCTGAATCATTATCAGTATATGATGTAACCTTGGAAGGAGGACAAGATCAGACTCTCCTTGGCATGGTGGGTAACATAATCAGATGATATACAATGCATTGGATGGGATTACGGTGATCAAATAAGCTTGCTTGGCAGCTCAGTGAAAAGTATTAAAGCTGAGTTTAGCTGGACAAATTGCTGCTAGTTCAGCAAAATGGTAGCCACAAAGAAGATTTTAATTGTGCAGAGATTGCAGCCTGAATTTGTGAAACAAGATCATTTCATAAAGATACCATCCAGAATTTTTGACAGAAGTCTCAGTGTGATACAGTGATGCAATTCCTGGTATCTTGTGTGGCAGTAATACCCCTCTGCAGTTCCTGTTTGCTCTCTTAACTCTGAAGCAAGGTGAGCTAAAGTATGGAATAAATGTAGTGGGTGGAGGAAGCTGGGGAATTAGTGCAGTGCCACCCTATGGCAGGGCAGGATGGGAACAGCCTTGCTGGTGTGGAAAATACCTGTGAAGAACATAGTTTTGGGAGGAAGTATAAAGGAGCTGATTCTTTAGTGTCTGCCCTAAGGTATGCATGACCTCCTACAGGTAGGGGTGTGAACATACTGCTTGATCGCCATGTTTCTCAGCATTTTCCATTGCTAACCCTTCCTTCTGGAGGGATGATATATCACATCATGTGAGAGTTATTTCTGAGTAATTTTTCTACTTTCCAAGCTTTATCGGTAGTAGGGGAATGATAAGACCGTAATTATTTGACACACAATAGCGTATCATTTATATCATTAAAAACTGCCTAATTATGTGACTAGCTTACAGGCTAGCGTAACTTCAATAGTGTCTCTTGGTTAAACAGGTCTTCATTCACCCAGGTAAACATATAATTAAAGAGGAAAGAATAACACCAGGCAGAAACTGACCAGTATCGTTTTGGCTTTCTTCTCAGAGTTTAAATACAAATGCTACTTACTGTATTAATATTTTTTAGTACTTGTATTTTTTTCTTGTAGGAACTCACAAAGCTTCTCAACAAAGGGAAAGTATATTTATTTCTATTTTACAGACAGAAAAACAGAACTAAAAGCTTAAACTGTCATCAGGAATAAACAACCCCAAAAGACAAAACCTATTTCAAACCTATAGCCTGAAATAGCTTACTGAGCTCCTTTTGTAAGTGCAGTCCTCTGTATCTTAAGAAAAGTCACGCAGCGCTAACCTCAAATGTCCTCTCTTTTATATAGTTGGTTATGTTAGCTTTCACTTAAATTTGTATCTTTTGTAGAGCTATATAAGCTGAACACATTGGTCTGTTTTACTCTTCAAATGAGCATAAGAGAGGGACAATAATTAAATATGTTTTTCTGTTTAATTTTCTAAAGTACCTTCTCAGGACTGCAGACTCTTAGGCATTTATTTCTTACAGCAGAAGGATGATCTTTTCTGTAAGTACCTGATATTCAGGACACCTTAATTTGGTTGTATTAATTCTCTTCATGAACTTGAACAAGTTATTTAATACCTTTACACCTCTACACCTCCATGTCCCACAGAGAAAAGACATGTAATACTACTATGGTGGTTGGGGAAAGGAGGATAATTGGTAAATATACGAAAGAACAAACAGACACAATGACAAAGTTAACACTCCTCTTCAAAGCTAATTTATTCCAAAATGTAAAAAAAAAAAAGGGAAGAGAGAATTAAATTCCTGAGGAGGAGGATTGTTTTTTAGAGAAAAGCAAGGGGTTGAAACAGATGGGAAGAGGGAGAATGTGGCACATCCTACAAGCCTTATGTCAGGGCAAGGCTATAGATGGAGATTGTGAATATTCCTCACTGCAGACAGCTTGCAAGACCAAACAGAACAATTTAAACTTAATCCCCCACTTAATCTCAAAGTTTCAATACAATGAGGAAAGGGCCTCTGTAATAGCATCACTATTACTTAAGCTTTCAGGCAAATGTTGTGCTTTGTTTTAAATAGTCGTCAAGCAATGGAGATACTTCTGTGGGAATAACTGAGGTGTGTGGATAGGAGGCTGTGCAAAGTGTTTGTGGAAGGCTCTTGTGTGTTAGGAAGAGAGGTACAGCATAAACAAATTGCACAATGAGGAAAAGAGTTCACTTTTTGCATGGGAAACACGATAAAGTCCGTGGTTCCAGAACAGATGGGAGTAAAGAGGACTTAAACTTTATTGTGTCGGTACTCTACACTGCTTCAGGGACTAAAGTAAACCAGACGTAGAGTGACCCGTGGGTGATAAGTTACTCTGAGCCAGCAGCACTGCATGGGGCTGGTCCAGCAGTGCCCACTCTGCAGCGTGCCAGCCGCTGTGGGAGCTCCCCAGGCCTGCTGCGAGGAGTAGCACCTGACTCAGCAGACACCGGAGGGCTTTATGGCGTGTCTTTGCTGCACCAGCAACAGCCTGGAAGCAGACATCCTTCACCTTCTTTGTGACCAAATAGAACATACAATATGGAAAGGTTGCAATCAAAAGTGATAAAATCATACCTAATTAGACTGATTAATGCTGAACAATTTTCCCCAGTGAGTATGGAGACAAAAGAACAGTGAATGCTCTCATAAGAGTGACTTCTATTCATTAATAAGCATGTCTTGAATGCATGGATCGTTAGAGAAAGAAATCAAGGGAGAAATGAGTGGTCTGATACCAGCACCCTCCTGACATCCTCTGAACTCCTTCTTTCAGTCACCGAAAGTGCAGGGACTGTCTAGCACACTGCAGTGATAGTCCATTCCCAACCTTTATTGAGACAGATAACCATTTTAAAAAATAAAATAATATCAGTACCTGGCACTTGAAGGAATCTCCTCTGAAATCCAGATAGGTCTAAGGTTTTTGAATGCAACCAATTCTCCAGACACTGCTGCTAATAAATTATAGACGATACACACCTACACTTTTCAACAGCAGATTGCAGCAGCTTCTTCTGTGCCTATTTTTATTTTCCTTATTTCAAGGTCTACTGTTCTTTGTCATAGTTATGAATGCCTAAGTAAAAGTAACAAAGCTGAGTAGGGTTTAGAATATTAGTCAAGTTCAGGACAGACAGATAAAGCATATCATAAAGGTGAATCAACTAATGAAGCTTAATTTTTATACCATTTAGAAGTATGCTGCATAATAAATTATCCCTCATGGTTTAGCAGACTGAGCAGTAGGGTCTTTTGGCATGCAAGAATGAGTGACCGTTGAATTGCACTGGGTAATTAAAAAAACAATTTCAGTCCAAATTCAGCTCTGTGAATTTCCTGAGTCCCTGATTCACGCATACAGCCACTCAGGAGACAATATAACCTGTCAGCTGCGTGAACTTAAGTGCCGGCAAAGTGAGGAGCAGTAGAGTTCATGGGGCTGTTTTGCCATTTGCATGAACCTTATGCTCCTAAGCTCTGCTGTGGAGATATTTAGAGTGGGAAGTTCAAGATGATTGACTTTTTCTATGAACAGATTCATCTGGCAGCATAGGGGCTTTTTAAGGACAAGATCCTAGAAGTACTGGTGGTAAGTTGCCTTATTCACCCATGCAGGGTGACTGCAAACATATAGCTGTTCTGAACTATTTTAGTTCAAAGCCATTTTCACAGTAAGAAGGAATTGGACATTCTGAAGTTGTAATAATTGATGATACTTTTCTGTAGAAGGATATTCAGTCCCACGTTTCAGGGCTAGAACTAATTTTCAACTCTTTGAGAGAAGGATGAGACCAAAAGCTGCTGGAAAATTTCCATACGTCTGCCATCAAAGGGCTCCAGCACACCCCAAGGACTGAATGATAAATATAGTCAGAAGCAAGACACTAGGCTAGTGGGACTTTTTGAGCCCAGTGTGGGAGATCATCTAACACATATCAATAACCTTACAGAGAGGGTAGTTACACAACACCACAGACATGCACTTAATTAATTTTTAAATACAGTTTTTCTCCCATTGGTAGAGTTAAACCCTTTTGAAGGTGCTTGGAGCTTTGCTTTTGGACATGTAAATCCTCAGGCACTGATGAGTTTTGTTTCACATCATTTGTTTAATTTATTTATCTTCCTCCACTTAAGTGTAGTCCCTATGAAGTTAGCATGCCTCTCTTGAGCTGCTGCAGATCCTTTGGAGAATAAGTGGTAAAAAAATTCTGACACAAGAAATAATAATACTGGCACTTGAATTACATAGCTGTAAATAAAAGTGCTTTGGACTGTATTCTGCAGTCTCACAAATGCAAACTTACAGGTGCACGTTTACCATAGAGGAGACCTCTGCATGAGCACAGGAATATGAGAATGGAGATCTGATTCCAGATGCTGAGGCTCAAGTCATCTTGACAGGTGGTTGGTCTACGCTACTGATGCCTAACGACACTAAGTCATTGTGTAAAACAGCAGCAGCACTTGTACTGCTCTTAATAGTTAAGAATTGGTAATTGCTCTTAACCAACCCTGTCTTAAAACTTTATTTTCATAAAGTTCATATCTGGGTAAAGCAAGATCCCATACTGGGTAGACTAGTAACACATACTCTATAACAAAAACTTGTCCGTAGGAAGATAAAACTTCATGCTAGACAAAGCAGGAAGAGAACAATCCCGAAGAAACAGAGTGGGTAGGCTTTTTTGAGACATAGTGTGAAAGTCATCATATTCATTTGCAATATTTTGTTCAAAAACACTATGTACATTTAGAATGCTACAGTGATTAAAATTCAAGTACAAAGACTAAATAAAGAAAAAAGATCCTACCGAAAAGTTTAATTTCCTTTTTGTTTTCTTTTTTTAGTTTCCTTTGAATCGTAACACATCAGTATCATCAGAGCTTCAACAAGAAGGGTCTGAGACTGAACACTTTCTTTAGCATAGCCTCGTTGTTTGGGTTTCTGTATGCAACAAATCTCCTCAACTGCATGAAGCATCTTCTGCTTTATAGGGAAGAACTCCACCATGCAAACCACTAAGGATCATCCACTAACTTGACATAATTGTTATGGTAACACCTTTTGTGTTTAAATGTTAATCACATTTATGTATCCTATGAAAAAGATTTATAATCTCAGCAACAAAAGCAGATGCATTTGTGGTTTAACCTCAGTCGGCAACTGAGTACCACACAGCTGCTTGCTCACTCCTCCCCCACCCCCCCACCCCCCCGGTGGGATGGGGGAGAGAATCGGAAGAGTAAAAGTGAGAAAGCTCGTGGGTTGAGATAAAGACAGTTTAACAGGTAAAGCAAAAGCTGCACACACAAGCAAAGCAAAACAAGGAATTCATTCACTGCTTCCCCTCGGCAGGCAGGTGTTCAGCCATCTCCAGGAAAGCAGGGCTCCTGGAGAGTCACGTGTAACGGTTACTTGGGAAGACAAACAACTTCACTCCAAACATCCCCCCCTTCCTTCTTCTTCCCCCCAGCTTTATATGCTGAGCATGACATCACATGGTATGGAATATCCCTTTGGCCAGTTTGGGTCAGCTGTCCTGGCTGTGCCCCCTCCCAACTTCTTGTGCACCTCCAGCCTTCTCAGTCGGTAGAGCATGGGGAGCTGGAAAGTCCTTGACTAGTGTAAACACTACCTAGCAACAACTAAAACATCGGTGTGTTATCAACATTGTTCTCACCCTAAATCCAAAACACAGCACTGTACCAGCTACTGGGAAGGAAATTAACTCTATCCCTGCCAAAACCAGGACACACTTTAAGTACTTTGTATGCCTTCAACATATCAATAAATTGCTGCTATCTTTTTTTGCTTGAAGCACATACAAATCTCATCCCAGTTTGTTTTTATTACATTAAATTTGTTATTGATAGGAACTTTGTTCCTGCACTTTAAGTTGCCTTTATTTTCTGAGTACTTAAACAGCAGAAATGAAATGTACTGTTCTTCAGGGAAATTAATTAAGCTTCGATTTTTTTTTTTTTGTATTCTGTACTTGTGAAGTAAACCAAAAACTAATGTAGAATGACTAAAATTAATTTTTCATTGGAATGTTTTCCTGTATGCTTTCTGTTAATTTAATCATCAAACATGTAACGTCAAGCTTTAAGTCTGTGTTGTTCAGCCGAGTTACTGTATGGAAAAAAAATATTTAAAGCAGTTAAAAAACTCTGCAGAACAAATATTATGTACATATTCCTTTATAAAATGATCTGTGTACACAAAGATAGAAGGTATTGACTTCACAAATAATTTCAGGCATCCCAATGACCAGGAATGTTGAATTCCAATGTTTTGATTTAACTGTGAAAACTCTAGCAAAACACATCACTGGAAATAAGAAATCTCACTCAAAAGTTGATTTTACTTCATTTTGTTTCCTTTATTTTGTCTGACAGCAATAACCCAGTGTATAAGCAAAGGATATATCTAAAGGATATATCTTCTTAGACTGAGGCAAGGATTTTGGAAGATATGCTTGTCTTTCTCTTTTCTGTTCCCTTTTTTCTCCTTAAATATTGTAACTTGAATCCACATTATTCTTCTATTTTTGTTCCTGTGGAAACAAAGCCAAATATGAAGTCTGAGCTTTCAGTGGTAGTGGATTTTCTAGACCATTGCCAGAAGAGAAAGACAGAGAGGAAGGGAACATGCTTTTTTCCAACAGAGGCAAACAGTCCAACTCAGTTTCTCATTCTCAGGGATGGGGCCAGAAGGGTCAACAGTGATTCCAAAAGCCGTACATCAGGAAGGAGTATGGTGTCATGAAGCTGTGCATCATGCTCCATGTGTGGCATGTGCCTCTTACAGTGTCAGCTGTGTCAATGCTCTGTTGGTCTGAGATGTGACGGTACGAAATGATGCCGTCTTGAAGCCAAGTGGAAAAGTGAGAACATGGCTCTCTGATGTGAATTTCTTACCACAAGGGCAGCTGCATGTTAGTGGGATTGCTTGGCTACAGGCCTAGCTGTCTCACAGTCAGAAATTCAGAGACAGAGCGTGACTGTCTGCCTGTATGAAGATGTGCCCAAACCTTCTCCAGCCATATATATATAGCACTTCAGCATCTCATACTGCCACGTTTCCTACTCCATAGCAATATTTGTATTATTTTTCTGTCACACGTATGAGTAGCATGCACTGCAATGTATGTAAAGTAATGCTTTGTTTTTACTTCGGAATTGAGTTACTGTATGATTTAATAACTATTTAAATTCTTCCTAAGTCCCAGTGACCTCCAACCTTCGGTGTAACAGTACTGCTTGGGTCAGCTAACTTGAGTGTACAACTCCATTCTCAATGTGTGACTTCCTTTAGAGGCACTGACAACCTTGGCAAGATCTAGGGAAAAAAACCACAGGCCAGACGAAGGTTCAGACTTAGTTTCTTTCTTTTATTCCATTGGGCCTGGGCCACAACTGTCTTTGAGCAATTTCAGATTCAGAAGAAATTCTGTCCTGCTTTGACCTACACCAGGGATGACCCAGCCTACACATCGGCAGACAAAACTGCTATAAACACCTTTGCATACTTCGGCTGTACAAACTCTCTGCTATTAAGAACATCTGCCACCTCTGTAGAATTTTTTGTATCTTTTTATTGCTAGGTTTGGCAAACATAATGCAGATAATGGATTAGGGCACTACGTTACATTCCAGAAAAGTGTGTAAGAATTGTCTAAAAATAATGATTCCCAAAGATGTATTGTGTCTGCCCTATTATTAGTTTTTAACACTTCAGTACTAGACGACATTTGTATCTCAAGCTATAATTGATGACTCCTGTAAAGCTAATAATTAAAAAATACCATATTCACTGCTTCTAAAATGATGTCTGTTAGATATTTAATCAGGTCTTGTACATGACCTCTGAAGGGTCAATTTATCCTCCCAGATCTTCCCTGCCACTTATTTATATTATTTATTATTTGTATATGTTAGTGACAGTTGCGTATTAAGCGTTGTCCCAGCTTTGAAGGAAAGATGCTCTGAGGAGTATATTTGGACTCTGTGGACCTCAGAGTTCAAAAAGAGACAAATTGCTAGGGCAAAATGAATAACCAGTGGGAGTTTAAAACATACATATGTATGCGTGTGTGTATATATGAGTCAGCTAGTTCAGTGAAGGCTGCAGAACAATGTAATGGATTTTGTTTAAATAAGTGAAAAATGGTTTAGAAATATAATTATTCGACTTGTGAGTAAGGCTGTTTTTCATTTTTGGTGTTATTGCCTTTAGTATGCATTCAGTCCTTAGGGGAAATTGTTTTATCTGAGCTGCTGCATTTTCGTGTGTGCAAGTAATGAACTAGCTTAAATTTGCTGCTGGAGTAAGACTTGTTTTTAATGTGATCTTTAACATGAACAGATCTCTAGTTCTAACTGTATTTTTCAAAGTTTTAAAAATTACAATAAATTAATTTGGAATTTGAAGAAACACAAAGTAGGAAAATGTCCTGGATTTTTGTCTATTAACTTCATACTAGAAGACATTTCTTAAAAGAGTAATCCTGGGGCAGAGCACTTTTATTCCCTATCCATGGTCTCACATGGCCTCTGTGCACTTAGTAGCACTTAGTGAACTGCCATTTGCATCTAGTAGCATTAAGATCAAATACATTTCCATTTCCAAGGCATGTCTCTAATCACATGGGCTTTCCAGGTACAGTTAATAAAACATAAACTGAATTGCTTTTCTTTTTTTCTCAGTTGCCTGTGCTTCTTTTCTCCCCTGACTGCACCTTCTCCATATCTGGGTAGGACTTTTCCTACTGGTGCTGGTACCATTAGTAATGTTATTCTGAGCCCCAGTAGTTGTCCATTAGGCAAACCTGGCCCACGATAACTGTTTGTAGATCTCTGTCCTTGCTTAATGGTTATTTTAGTATAAGATCTTACTAAACCTTCTATTGGCCATCAAATAAGTTTCAGTCCAGATCCACCCAAGGATATCAGTCATCTGGTTAAATACAAATCATCCAAGCCAACAGCCAGGCAGAGAGATGCTGAAAGCTAATGTTCAGAAATGCCAAGGAGAAGATAGTATTTGATACCTCAACTAAACGCAGCCCTAAGTTGTCTGCATATATGAGGTAGAGACTCACAGCCTGAAAGCCTCTCGTGGACTTGGATTCCTAATGAAACTCTTTGTAATGACAACTTCAGAACTGAGAAATAGAAGTTTAAAATGCTTTTCAAGAAAAAAAAATAGTGACTATGTTATGGTTTTGAGCTGGGTTAACTGATGTATAAAAACAATAGATTTTTACAATTGGGCATACTTTCAAGAAATTACCCGGTCTGAAACCCAAAGATGCTGCCTTAGATCAGGGACAGTAAATGATCTAAGGACCATTTTTCCTTCTTCCATCTACTGTTCTCCTTAGGCTTACTACTTTCATTGCTACTGGAACGGTTCATCTTGAGGGCGCTCACAAGGCAGGTGCAGGACAACCAGGGGATCAGGCCCAGCCAACACGGGTTCATGAAAGGCAGGCCTTGCTTGACCAACCTGATCTCCTTCTATGACCAGGTGACCCGCCTAGTGGATGAGGGAAAGGCTGTGAATGTGGTCTACCTGGACTTCAGTAAGGCCTTTGACACCGTCTCCCACAGCATTCTCCTAGAGAAGCTGGTGACTCATGACCTAGACAGGTGTACTCTGCGCTGGGTAAAAAACTGTCTGGACGGCCAGGCCCAGAGAGTTGCGGTGAAGAGAGTTCAATCCAGTTGGTGGCCGGTCACGAGCGGTGTTCCCCAGGGCTCAGTTTTGGGGCCGGTCTTGTTCAATATCTTTATCAATGATCTGGACGAGGGGATCGAGTGCACCCTCAGTAAGTTTGCAGACGACACCAAGTTGGGCGGCAGTGTTGATCTGCTCGAGGGTAGGAAGGCTCTGCAGAGGGACCTGGACAGGCTGGATCGATGGGCCCAGGCCAACTGTATGAGCTTCAACAAGGCCAAGTGCCGGGTCCTGCACTTTGGCCACAACAACCCCATGCAGCGCTACAGGCTTGGGGAAGAGTGGCTGGAAAGCTGCCTGGCGGAAAAGGACCTGGGGGTG
>NW_008825162.1:456207-498217 GCF_000699105.1 Pygoscelis adeliae
ACCATCCCTGGAGGTATTTAAAAGACGTGTAGATGAGGCTCTTAGGGACATGGTTTAGTGGACATGGTGGTGTTAGGTTGATGGTTGGACTTGATGATCTTAGAGGTCTTTTCCAACCTTAATGATTCTATGATTCTATGATTCTACTTCTGTATCCTATTTTTCCTTTTTCTCTGCATATATGAAATTTTTTATGATTTCTATTTTTTCCCTTTATGAAAGCATTTTCTTTTCTGGAAAGTTCGATATGTAATTGATTCTGGACACAATGTTGCTGTGACAGGAGTGGTTTGTGTGCAGCCATCCAATATTGGGACTAAGCCATTCATTTTTTTCATCAGTGAGCCTCAGGTTACATTAATTTCTGTAGGGGACTGAGACAACAGGCAAATCATGAAATGCCTCCACCCAGTCCAGTTCTTAAGGCTGACAAAATTACATAGATCCTCTTCATTGCTCAGGGATTGATCTAATTTGTGATGACAAATCGCCCCATAACCAGTTAGTGATATGTATGCTGAGTAGAAATAACCTAGTATTTGTGTAGAAAATACTATAATGCTATAAAATTTAAACACTGATAGGAAAGTGTTAAAACATATAATGGAAAATAAAACTTGTCTATACTTTAAAATCAAACCTAGAATGATTGTGTGTTGTTTTCTGTAGGCTGCTGAAGTATTTTTAACAGAACATTGTTACTATGGACCCTGTTGACCTTAACTGCTGCTATATACCTCCTTTAATTTCATCCCACATGAAGTCTATATAGACTTCCCTGTAAAAACACATTTTAAGTTTGAATTTCAGAAACACCTGCTTGCATCATCTCTACAGACCTCAACCATATCTATTAAAATCTACAGCCGGTCCTGTGGTCCTCAGTGAACTCTGACTCACATCCCAAGTCACAATGTAAATTAAAATTGTAATTTTTAACTTAAATAAATGTAATTTAATTAAAATTATAAAATTTAATATATGCAAACCTATTAGACATGTACTGTTAATTTAAGAAAATATATGAGTGTTTATGTCATAGAACTGTAGAAGGCACAGACATTAAGGAACATTAGACCATCTCTTTTGTGTCTACATGGATAATTTTTCTGTTCAACACAATAGGGCACTGTCCAGTCCAACTTCCAATGCTTCAGCTGGTGACACATGCATGTACTTCTTTGAAGAAGCTACTCTAAGATGTTCAGGTAGGTAACACTGATAGAACATTTTTTTTTATTAGTTATTCTAACTTCTCCTATGATACTGCTTTATATTCTTTTATCTACCCAAAACACAATTTAATAAATCTATTTGTCTATATATAAAACCATATTCTTATATAGCTAACAAAGAAAATCCTCACAAAAACCTCCTTACCATAAACAGTGTAACATAATTAGCTATAAATGAAATTTTCTCCAGTGCAAACTCAAAAGAACTTTCTTGTTACTCCTAAAGCTTTAGGTAACATCAGTCCAATTCTTGTGGACTTGTGTTGCCTTACTATTTTCTCATGTACTGCAGACTCTCAGCTGTTATTCAGCCTTGGTATTATATCAGTGCTCAAACACAGGGTGTAATTTCAAGCTCAGAACCCCTACTTTCACAGAGGCAAAAGTATATCTAATTAGCAATAGCTTCCTGGTGAACAGGAGCACACACCCTGGCTTAGCCAGGAACTCAAAGGAATCTGGGCACCAGGAATAACTGCATCTCACAGTTTTTTGTGACTTCCTGCAGCAGGAACTACCTGTTTGGTACTATCTTCCTCCCAAAATGGTGGTGACTTTTCAGCCAGCCTTATTTTGTAGGACCGATGGAATACAGTACATACAAATACAAATGCTTCTGATTCTCCATGTGAGAAACTCTGCATATGAGTGGAGATTTCTTAACTGGTTACAGACAAACCACTTGAACACTGTACATTATGTGATTCAGACCTTTTATCCTTTCATAGAATCATAGAACAATTTAGGTTGGAAAAAATGTTAAAATCATCAAGTCCAACCGTTAACCTAACACTGCCAGGTCCACCACTAAACCATGTCCCTAAGCACCACATCTACACATCTTTTAAATACCTCCAGGGATGGTGACTCAACCACTTCCCTGGGCAGCCTCTTCCAATGCTTGACAACCCTTTCGGTGAAGATGTTTTCCCTAATACCCAATCTAAATCATAGAATCATAGAATCATAGAATCATTAAGGCTGGAAGAGACCTCCAAGATCATCGAGTCCAACTGTAATCTCCCCTGGTGCATCTTGAGGCCGTTTCCTCTTGTCCTATCACTTGTTACCTGGGAGAAGAGACCAACACCCACTTTGCTACAACTTCTTTTCAGGTAGTTGTAGAGAGCAATGAGGTCTCCCCTCAGCCTCCTCTTCTCCAGGCTAAACAACTCCAGTTCCTTCAGCTGCTCCTCATAAGACTTGTGCTCTAGACCCTTCACCAGCTTCGTTGCTCTTCTTTGGACACGCTCCAGCATCTCAGTGTCTTTCTTGTAGTGAGGGGCCCAAAACTGAACACGGTATTCGAGGTGCGGCCTCACCAGTGCCACGTACGGGGGGACGATCACTTCCCTAGTCCTTTTTCCTTTCTGAAATCCAAGTCAGAAACATCACGTTCCCAAACATTCAATCACTATTGCTGCTTATTGGTGAATTCTGTTTGGTTTGTCAATCGGAATCTTTTGACAGTGTTTTCCACAACTGAATACAATATTCCTCATAAAACTGTAACAGGAACATTGACATTTTGCATTACCCTTCCCATCCATAACAGGATGCAAGATACCTTTTAACTGGAACTGTTTCTGTTCTGCCACATGAAACGTGTCCCATTACCTGTACATTGATACTTTTTGGGTACTTTCAACATTATTCCTTTTCAGGTTTCTGCTCATACATATTTTATTTGCATTTCACATTACAGTCTCTTCAGTATAACAGCCTGCATCTTACAACGTGAATCATTTCGCTATTCTGGCCATCATGCTAACCTTTCCAATGCCTCTGTTTTACGTCAGTCTTCACTGATGCTTGCTACATTTCTGGGTCATTAATGAAGATGTAGGTTAAACCTTGACATAATACTGATTTTCTCAGTGATTTGCTTGAAATGTGTCCAACCTGATTCATTGACAGTTCATGTTTTTCTTGTTTACTTGTCAACAAATGATGACAAGTAATTTTTCTTCCCTTCTAGTTAGATAAGTAACTTGTATGTTACAGTAAGACCAGTATGCTGGAGCCAAGGATGTCTAATTAATTTCTCCCAGTAGGTGTTTATATTTAGTAGCCATAAGAACAGATCTCCTTCATTAGAATAAAGTGGCATAAGCTGTCTGTGTGGTGTACGAAGTACTTCAAAATGGCATGCAAACACCACCAGAATACTTGGACGTTATCTGCCTGCCTTCAGGTCCAAAGATATCTCCACCCCTGCCAACAGTCATGGAGCCCAAGTAAGTTAAGTTTGGAAGCTCTTGTTATAATGGCCTGATCTCCACCAACACAACAAAAGTGTCTGAATAACCTACAGTAGTATTCCTGAGCTCTAACAGTGAATTCTTTATTACTGAAGCAAAACACAGTGAGTAGGGTGGGTAACATATAACTTAATAGACACTCTCTTTTTAGCACCCTGTGGTATGTTGTCTATTCCTGTAACATCTAAAAAGAACTTCAGTAAATTAGGACTTTTCCAGGGCATAGATTTTGTCAGACCTTCACACTGAACCCAATAAGTCTCCATAAAAACTTAGCACAATTTCACTTGCTCTGTAGACTTTGATACTAACTGACTCCAACAAATGTCAGCATTTCCTGAATCTAATTGGTTTTTGCAAACTAGGATACTAATTACCTCTTACTCACCAGTAGGTTTTATATTTAAAAAATCAATTATTATTTTATTTAGCATTAAAGTTTGCTTTTTTTTTCTTCTGTTCTGAAATATCTAGGTTGGATTCAGCACTAGGTTTGTTGGTCCTTGGAAAGGTGGCCAAAATAAACTTCTACGGCTTGAAGATTTTAATGGACCTAGTGAGAGATTTTATTTCCACCTCAATGTGTCTTCAGAAGCAGGCAAAAGCCGTGCTAATTCAGATGGAGGAGGAGGTGTTTGTTAGAAATGCTAAATTGAACAGAAGCAGAACATTTATTTTCTTTGTTGTGTAAAATCAAAGGTCATGCTGACCTTAGTACTTTGAGATGAAGGGTAGAATAAACAGGGTAATTATTACAATAGATTAAACATCTGGGACATAATTCTGTATTACAAAAAAGCAGAATGACAGAATGGTTATTTCCTCTACTAAGTTAGTTGCTCCAGTTACTTTGGGGAGTTAACATGAATAAATGTGACATTAGATTTTAGTACGGTAGTCAGATCCCACTATATAATAAAAAAGAAGGCCAATGGTATCCTGGGCTGCATTAGGAGGAGTGTTGCCAACAGGTCGAGGGAGGTGATCTTTCTCCCCTATTCAGCACAGGTGAGGTCACACCTGGAGTACTACATCCAGTGCTGTGCTCTCCAGTACAAGAGAGACATGGAGAGAGCGTTGGACTGGAGAGTCCAAAGAAGGGCACAAAGATGTTAAGTGATTGGAGCATCTTTCCTATGAGGAAAGGCCGAGAGAGCTGTGAATGTTCAGCCTGGAGAAGAGAAGGCTCGGGGGGATCTCATCAATGTATATAAATACCTGAAAGGAGGGTGCAGAGGATGGAGCCAGGCTCTTTTCAGCGGTGCTCAGTGACAAGACCAGAGGCAATGGACACACACTGAAACATGGGAGGTTCCCTCTGAACATCAGGAAACACTTTTTCACTGTGAGGGTGACCGAGCACTGGCACAGGTTGCCCAGAGAGGTGGTGGAGTCTTCTACCTTGGAGATATTAAAAAACCAGCTGGACATAGTCCTGGGCATCTGACTCTATATGTCCCTGCTTAAGCAGGGGGGTTTGACCAGATGACCTCCAGTGGTCCCTTCCAACCTCAACTGTTCTGTCATTCTGTGCTTCTGTCAACAATATAATTAGTATTTTAGGTAGCTGAGATAAAAATTATTTTGTGGGAGCTTTAATAATGTAATAGATTTTCTATATGTTTGATCAAAGCTTCATATGCCTTCTAACAGGAAGAGAAGTGCATGAAAAATCTGTCACCCTGACCCTGGGAATTAGGCTGTGTGTACACATCTGTACTCCAAGCTATTTGTTTAAGTGTTATTACCTCAGAGCTACAAAAAAAAAAAAAAAAAAAAATGGCTTTCTTTGGATTCTGTGATTGTACAAAATCAAAAAAGCATCCTGGAGAACTAAGAGGAGCAAGTTTTTTTTAGCTTTTGCAATACCACCATCCAACCTACTGTAAGTACCTGATAAGTCAAAACCCCATTTCTGCCACTTTTACACATAGGGTAATGTTATAAAGCAGAGTAAGAAGAAACTCAGCAACAGGAAACAGACTTTGGTGTTTAGCTTTCATTTTCCAGAGCCTTTAGAGACATTTTTGTACAGAACTCCAAAAATACTGGAACTTCTATTTAGTTTATTCTCACTAAAACTTCTGAATAATACCATTGGCTTTTTAATGGCAATTCTATAGCCCATTTTGTATTTTCAGATTTAATTCTGAATAAGAATACTTTCCAAGCCACAGGTTGGATGATATATTTTTTTTTCCAGCTTGTAATACAAGGAACCCTTTGACACACAGAGAAATGATGGAAGTAATGCACTCAATTATTTTTTTGAAATGGGAGAATAATTCTGATCATTTGAAGTTAGTTATTTTTCTTATTGCCAAGAGTGCAATTTGCCAGCACTGAGAGTTTTTGATATAGTTAAGGAAAAACAGTTAAGCAGTATATTGATTTTTTTTTAATTAACCATTTTATGATTGAATTTATCTGGCTGTTCTTTTAAACTATAATTTCAGCATGGCAGTCAAAGAAAGTGAAGCATACCAGCCGCAAGCATAGGGTCAGTTACATACAGATTGATTTTCCATTTCCCAAGTAACAGTCACCTTATTCCAAAAATAGTAGAAGTGGATTTCAAGGACAGGTTGAGTTGCATGAGAAGAAAGCTCTTACTCCTGTGTTACTCACTGCTTAGTTCAGTTGCTAAAGGAACTTCAGAAGCAAACATGGACACATAAAGGCCTTCTACAACATCTAATGAAGCCAGTGAAAAGAGTCCATCAATTCAGTGGATTATAGAACCACATGCAAATGGTTCCCAAATACTTAGTACCACTTCACTATGCATCCAATTTACAACACCTGCTTTGTCTCAGTAAAGTCAGAAACATTGAAATGCTTCAAAAACTAGGAAGAAAAAGGGAGCAGAATGTATAGAGAACCATGGATAAAATTTTTATTACTAGGCACAGTAATTATACTGTAGTTATTCATTACTAAACCAAAGATCAGCAACCTGATTACTACAACCTATTGGCATTCTTCTTACCTTTAATTTTAGTTATCACATTTTGATTCTAAATTTTATTAACCCTGGAATTATTCTCATTCATATGGTGTACAATCTACTCATATGAATAATGATAATTTACAGGTGTAGAAAAGTGAACTGTAATTGTCCTGTAATGATAATTTAAAGACACTTTAATTGCAGTAAGCTCATACATTGCAGGCCATAATTAAGTGAATAATGAAAGAAAATCAGAAAAATAAAAATCCTTTTCTGCATAACTTACTTATTTTTTGAAAGTTAACCTCTTTCAAATTTTAACTGATCTACATTGAAAGAATGACTAAAGGTCTGAAAATGAATCAATTCTTACTAGAAGAGTCTATATTTTAAATATTTGTTAGTAGAAAGAATCTAGATATATAAACTTTAAAGACAACAAGATCCTAAAACAAGCATAAAAATTCCTGCCTATTTTGCAAAGATCATGTATACTGGTCAATAGAGACCTGTCAGGGTACAAGAAAAAGCATTTTAAAGGGATATCACTTTCATACACATGGTTCAAGAACATTATGTGTGGTGCTAATGTACACTATTTTAAGGCACTTACTCCAGATCCTTACTACCCTTAGAAAGCTCTTGGGGTTGAATTTGTTTCTCCCTTCTAATTTAAACCTGCCTTTTTTTTTTTTAAATCATTGACAACTATCAACTTCCTTCTTCCAGACTCAACAACCCCAATTCCTTCAGTCTTTTCTCAGAAGGCATCTGTTCTAGGTCTCTGATCATTTTTGTTTCTGAAAACTTACCATTGCTAAGTAGACTGGATGAGTGATTTCCCATGTTGTATATGTTTACTGGTTTGCACATGTCTCTTCATATATTTGGCTGTTTTGCAACAATATGATATTGTTGACTCAAGTACAACAGGTGACCATTAGTAACTACTACTTATTTTCTGCAGAACTCATTGCTTGGCAGTGCAGCTGATTGTTTCTACCTGCTTCATATAAGCTGCTTCCTATTTCTTTTATCTGTCAAGGTTATTCTGTATTCTTGTCTTGTAAAAGACGTGCATTCCTGTCTTGGTACCACCTGAAAATGTAGCAAACTTTTTCTCTATCAGCCAAATCACTAATGGAAATATTGAGTAGCATCAGATTCAGGAGAGGCTCTGTAAGATCTCATTTTAAAAATGCCTCCACTCTGACTCTTTGAGGAGTGAATCAACTCTAATTGCAATTGTACATACTGAATGTTATATTGTAATTCTTGTTAGTCATCCATTTGTATCTTGCTGTTTTTCCAGCTATTCTCTATTTTTCTCTTCCTAAGAATTGTGAGCTCTTTCATTATGTCATACAAGTTGCCTTCCATCTTTGTATTCTTCACTGATTCATGGTTACTGATCAGAATCAAACCTAGGAGAGCCCCAACCATAACTGCCATCTTCTGATAAAGTTGTGCTGTGTTTGTACAGTGTCTGGCACACTACGAAAGGTTCATGGGTGCTATAAAATACCAATGTTCTGCTATTGATGTAAAGTTTTAAGTTATGCTCCTCCAACAGAAAATGATAGGCTGTTTTTAACCCTTTTCAAAATTATCTACATAACTTCAGCTAGCATAGGTTAATCCAAAGGCTTAGGACACCTTACTTATTTCCTCTAAGACTCTTTCTGTGAGGAGTTTCAAGAATCATCCTCCTCTTTTGTCTGTCAGATATTCTTTAGGGAAACAAAAGAAAAGCTATTATCAACCTTACTATTTCTCTAATGGTTCTATGTCTCTTAAGTTGTTTCCCACACAGCAATGTCAGTGACATCTGTCATGAACAACATTTGTGTTGTTCCTTTTGAAACCTTATTTCTAAAAAGATGCACTAACTCTTGCTTGTCAGGCTCAAGAAAACATTATAAAAATCAACTTCGTAACAGCACACTTGACCTGAATGTGTAAATTTGCTTTTATTTCTTTTTAAGAAAGAAAAACATCATTAAAATTTGAGGCTGCCAAAAGGGGAAGGTAAGAGAGATTTACTAAAATCTCTCTTCTTCCAAGCCGTAGTATTATTTTGTGGTCTATTGTCACAAGCTTTTCATTCTATTTTCCTGCGTGTTTTTTTCCAAACTGCATCACACAGCTAGGGCTGAGGAAATAGCCCAACTGAATGAGATTTGGAGTTGCAAACAACCACAGTAAAGGCACTGGAGATCACTTGGGCTGGTAAACAGTTTAACAAAAACAAAAGGGAGGGTGGAGAGGTCTAAGTTTGATTATTTGTTAATCATAGCAAAATCCCAGTGGGCTCATGGATATTTCTGAAATATTTCTACTACAAAACAGAAAATGAAGGACATAGATGCAATGAGTCCATTGTTATGAATCCCAGGTTGAAGCATGACTGGAGAGAAGTGTGAGCAGCTTAAACGTGATTTGGGGCTTCAAATTTCTGCAAACACCAAACATTTTAGTAAAACAAAACCAAAGGTAAAATATATGTTTCTAAAAATTATAACATTCTGAGAGGAGGTGATGAGAAAAGATCGAACTGTTTTACCCCATTATATCATAAAAGTACCCAAGGCTTCACACATATAGTTTTGCTATAGCAGTTCATTAAGTTGCCTCCCATCAGCTGAGCTGTAGTAAATGAGTATGTGCATGCTCCTAGCCTGCCTATTTGTGAGAAAATGTGATGAAATTTAAATGTGAATGAAAAGCACGTGCAGTCAGTTTACATGTCTGCCATGATGAATGACAATACAGTAAGATAATTAGAACAAGGAAACCTACATACAATAAGAGATTTCAGAATTTTAAAAACCAAACCATGTCCCCTCTCCACCATTTGAGTAGAAAATGTTGCCCTTTAACACTAATAAATGATGAATGTGGACAAATAAACTGTCCCAGACCACTTATCCTGAAACAGACACATGGTCTTGTTCAAACAGGAAGTTGTTCAAATGAAAAGAGAAGGATGTTTTTGTCAGAGATCTGTAGTGACTTTTATAAGGATAAAGATATCAGGGTTAGAAATTACATGACTAGAGATTTTAAGCATTTTCACTGGGTTATAATAGGTTGCGAATGCTTGTTTGTATACCACAGTGTATTAAGAGTTTGTAGAGCACCTAACACACTATTGGTGTCGCTATGCATTAAGAAATACTTCAGAAATATCTGTGAGGTTTTTCTGTAATTAACAAATAATGAAGCAAGCTGACTGGACTAGCTGTACTCCAGGCTCCACCAAGCCTTGGCCCTGGTAACTTGTGATACTGAGGGTTCCCAAGGCATCCTTCCACACAAGGCCTCATGGAAAAACCTCAGTTTCACCACAAAGTTGCACAACTTTCCAGACAGGGAGTGAGCGTAGACCCGGGTGCATATCAGGACCACATGAAAACACGCTGTGAAGGTGTATCTGTCAGTCAGCATGTGAGAAGGACCCTAGCTAGATTGTGGAAGGGAAAGATATGTGGGAAAGTCTGGCCTTTTGAAAGCATGAGTACTTCTGAGCAGAAGTTAACATCCTGCTTTTAGAGAAAGATCTTTCTCAGCCTTCTTTTGGTCAAGGTGCTTCAAGGAAAATATAAAGAGTGATTAATACATATACGTTGTCAGATGATTTATTTTCCAAAATGTTACATTCATAAAGGCACCCTACTTGTAACGGTGATGCTTTTGGGCGTTTTTTTAGTACTGAGTCATAGAATAGTGGCACAGATTGAATCCCAATTACTTCTGTGTTTTTCATTTTCTTTTAATCTAACAACTACCTTTAGACTCCCACTTAGCTGGTTGCATTGGATAGGAACAGTCAGAAATTTTATAGTTACTCTACAATTCTTATACACCATATCTGTATGTATATCCATACTGCACATATGCAATATATTTATTACATACCATGGGCTAAGGCACTGGGCCTGTCAAACTCTCCAACACAGGATGCAGTGTTGCAACCTTGCTGAAAAACCTGGACTTAACTTTTTTTTAAACTAGTATAGAAGAACATGATCTGCATTTTAACACCATTTGGTAGTGCATAACTACCAAATAACTAAGGGGGACAGATCTGCCATCCATCATCACCTTTTCATTAAACATAGTAATTGCAGAACTCTAGTGGACTGGTTATTAAACCCTAGCCCAAGAGATTGTTCTCTGACTTTACACCTGAATTACTATAGAGGAATTTTTCAAAAGATAAAATCTCACAATCAAAGGAAAGTGTAACACACTTGACAAAAGGTTGCATCGATTTCTGAAAGTTAAAAAACTGTGAATACAGCTTTTGGTATTACATATTCTTCCATTCTTTAATCCTTCAAGAAAAACTAACATAGAGTAACAATCATGATAAAAGCAATGCTTTTGTTTTTAACCTTTGAAACACTACATGAGATTACATTCAAAAATTCAACCACTTTGGTTTTTCTTTTCTTGTTGCAGAACAGATTGATATTCCTCCTAAATCAGTTTTTGGTTTAGGATTTACAGCATAGATATTCCTTTTTTGAAACAAAACAGAGCTCAAAACAAGGTTTTATTTTAATTAGTGAATTTAATTTATTATAAAGCTGTGAAATACACTGCTATGACAAAACATAGTTCCACAGATGGTTATACAAAAAAAAACCCAATTATTTTAATACTGTATTTAATCTCCACTGCAATAAGAATAAAAAAGACAACAAAAACATATATACTGACAAGCACTAGTGAAAACTAGTATGGCCAGTTACACATATCAGGAACATACCAACATCAACAAACAATAGAGGTACATACCTTTCCGACCTACAAGAATGGTAGCCCAAGGGAAGGGATTCAATAAAATATTTGTATAGACAAGTCATAGTATCCCTGGCAGAAGTTAGGGTCATATATACTATTGGAGGAAGAAGTTCCTTTCCATCTCACGATACAGACAAGAAAGTGTACAGAACGTACAGGACCTATTTACACCGTAACTTAATCAGGAGGAAAACAGAGCATGAGATCAGTTCTGGACAACTTTGAAAAGCTCTAGAAATGTTGGGCTAAAGATAAATAAGCACACACATAGATATTATTTCTAATTGAAATAACAAGTTTCAGTGAAAATGAACTTACAGAATAGACAGACACAATCCAGTAGGTCATTGCCAGTATAACTGTTCCTTTTTTCTGTGCTCATATTTCATGGTCTGGGCCATAAAAACTTGCATGGAGGATGTAAGGTGAATTTTGCTTGGAAAAGCAACAGTTTCAGCAATATTTCTGTTTCAATTTGAGTATTAACTTTATTTTCTTCATGAAATGCAGTGTTGGGGTGTTTTTATTGTACCCTTTGAGGTGAATTAAACCCATGTTTGTGCTTAAATATAGAGAGATTTAATGAGCTATGCATTGGGCAGAGTCTTACCACTATAAGTGGTTCTGCCAGGAGTCTGCAAGGAAGCACCAGGAGCCAATTCCTTACATACACTTGCACCAGCACCCACCATGAGAGCATTGGCATGGGGTGCCTCAGCCTGAGGTTTGGTTCATCCCCCAGCACCAGCTCTGTTTGCCAAAAGTGGCCCCAGAGCACTTGCATTCCACCACTGTTACAAGATATGGTTTTCAGACTTTTAACTTCTAATGCTATTCATACAACAGCACTTTGTCTCTTTCATACAATACACAATTGCTAGAACAGTGAGTTAGACCGTGATATATTTGATAAAGCATTAGTACGATGTAAGATGCTATACAGAATATAGAAAACCAAAGTGCTTTCACCAAGAACTTTTATTGTGAAAGGACAAATAGGTAACAAAGCAGTGTATTTAACTAATGAAATACAGAATACGTTGGGTTAGTTTTATTATTTATTCAAACTTTGCACGGTAGAATGTAGATTACAAGGTTGCTGGTTATGCAAACTAGTTACATTTTTCAAACCCGGATACATAAAATAGCACTTTCATTTGTGACAAGTTTTTTTAAAGGCTTCAGTAAGACAGAAGTGTTATGCTACGAGCTTTTCTGTGGTTCATTTCATCATCAGCAATTTACATATGGTGACACAGTAAATTACTTGCTGAAGAGAGGCAAAAATTCATATGTGCTCACTGACCTTGTAGTGCCTTACCTCTTCTACCATTCCATTCCTTTCATATCCCTCCAACACCTACTTCATTTTTTCCCCGTGCTGTTTAAGTAAAAATATATCTACAATACTTTGAGTGGGGGTAACCAGCATAAAAGTTAATTCCATCTGAAACTAGTTCTGGGGACTGTTCATGAAGACAGAAAGAGTCAACTGCCATTTTTTGCCCGGGTTCCACCCTATATATAAGGAGAAGTCAGAAACTGCAACAATACAGTCAAGACAGTTCTTTTAATTTTCAGAAAGGTCAATGTGCAGAAAAATGTTTCTCATTTAGAACTGGCTTGATTTGGGAATTGTTTTGGCTCTTGTATTTGAACTATACTGATATGAAGAAGTTATAAGCTGAAATTAACCTTTAAATTCCTAGGTTTGGAGCATATTAAATTAGCAGTGATCCAACCACCCCAGAAAAAGCAAATGGAAAACTCAAAATATTATTTCAAGTCTCTTGGATATCTAATGATTTTCCTGTCTTT
The DNA here is from genome assembly GCF_000699105.1 of Pygoscelis adeliae. Lineage (NCBI taxonomy): Eukaryota > Metazoa > Chordata > Aves > Sphenisciformes > Spheniscidae > Pygoscelis > Pygoscelis adeliae. Next base: position 469,281 of record NW_008825162.1, read on the forward strand.
TTTTTTTTTTTTTTTTTTTTTGTAGTTAAGGACTCCTGGTGCTAAGCTTTTTATATCTTCACTGGGATATCACTCGCTGAGCTGTCAGGGGCATATTTCATTTCAATATATTTAGAATACCATTTCTGATAGCTGCTGCTAGGTCACTGACAGGAGAACAGAAGAGTGCTGTGTGATGCTGTAGGGAACCTGGATGAGTAGTTCTGGAACAGTCAAGTTTCCAAGCAAATGTCTAGATATGGTTGTTAAACTGCAGTCCACTTTTTTAATGACAATCCAATATATTGCCATCTGTCTTTATAAACAGATTGGGGGGGATGAATTAGCTATGTGATATTTGAGTGTGATAGGTTCTCTTCACAAATATTCTTCAAGAAGCCTGTAGCTGAGTTTAAATCAACAAAAGAAGAGCCATATGGCTCTCTTATTAAATCATCAATGGCTTTTAAAAGGAATTGTGACTTGCTGGAACATAGTTGACTGAACGTTTTTATGATTTGCAATCACTCTAGTAGATTTTAAAGCAAATCACATTCAGATTTATGGCTTTTCTGTCATGCTTCTAATATATTGCTCTTCATTGAGAAAAGATTTAGAAGATGCAAAGAGAAACGGTTTGTGTGAAACAAATTTGTTTCTTTTTTTTATGAAAAAGAGTATACTGATAATCTTCATGAAGATATTAAACTTTGTAAAGCCATTGAATTGAATTATATGGTGTTAATACGTACAGTGACACAAGCTCAATTTTACATATCTTTCTTGTTAGCCATAGAATTAATCATCTGTATTTCCCATTCTCTCAAAGTGGCACAGTCTTTCCAAACCAAGAAAACAAACCCTTTCTGTGTTCATAACAGGATATAAACAAATTCCCAGGAAACACAAGTTGCAGCTAGTAAAATAGCAAAAGAAACACATGGAGATTCAGTATCATTATCAGAATTCTAATGCTTGTCACTTCAGTAAGCCAACCTCTGTGTCATCATTCCTCTTCTTCCAGCTCTCCCTCCCCGCCCCACCTCCCAGTAGCAACTTTGAAAGATGCATTTTGTCCAGTCTATTACGTTTGGCTGAAACCTCCCTCATCAGTTTAAGAGAACCGTTAAGTAGGGCCATTAGTTCCCATGCATTTTGAGATTGAGCGTAAAGTTTCCTTCCCGGAATTTGAAACCTTTACAGAGTTAATCCAAACTCTTAATTGACTGTGTATCTCCTAATCTTTGTTCAACTCCCTCCTCAGATTCTGTACTCCATCTCCTGTCTGTTCCCTCATGAAGTATAACACTGTGGGCGGACAGGCTTCTTTGCAGTTCCTGCCATCTGGAACGAACTTCTCCTGCCTCTGCTGCATTTCATCAGTGGTGCCTCCGCTTAAAAAAAAAAGCAACCAACCCTTTTCTAAATACATTTATTGTTCCTTCTGTTGCCAAAATGTCTTTATTTTTCTCAGCAGCTATTTTGCCTATGACTTTTGATAAGATAATAGCTTATTGGAAGCTATAAAATACCTTGCAGCATATTTTCTGTGTATAATTCACTAGGAACAGGACTGGATTGTGTACAAATCATGTCATACATCGCTCATTCTTATGCTTTGTGTGCTATCTAGTTCTCAGCTAATTAATCTTCCAATGATTGTTTTGTGATCCTTACCTATGATTATCTGTCACTCTGTAATTATTTTCTCTATTTCTTCTGTTTGCCACTCTGTTATCTGCACATTTAGTTCAGAATTTTATGACTGAAGGAACAAATTAACTGCAACTGTTTATACTTCTATTATCTTTATCTTTAATATCCAATATCTGGATATTAAAGGCTTGATATTGTGTCTTTTATAATTTTTTAAAGTAGATTAGTCATTTTCAACTTATTACATATTTTGCTTAAAAGTTCTGGGCCAAATTCTACTACTGTGACACTGGCAACATAAAATGTTATAAAAATCTTGCTAATTATATTCATACTTCTGCATGCTAGCTTTAAATTTTCTTAGGTTGTCCCTCAAGCCACACTTGATCACATGTGGGTAACATTGGGTAATGAAGCTGTTTCATGGAAATCGATAGCTTTCAGTTGGAACAAAGTACTCCTACCTTATTTAAAGCACTCTGAATAGAAATACATATACAATACTGCTCAATCCCAAAATGATTAAGTTAAGAAAACCAAAACCAGTGTTTATTGGAGCTAGTCAGAATGATTCAATAATACTGTCTACATACATAAGATTTTTTTTCTTATAATTTAATTTTTCTTTTGCATGGATAGACTATTTTGCTGGGTTGATGTGCAAAAGTTTATGTATGGACATTTTATTTCCACTAGCTTTAAACTATGTATGCTTTATATTTAAATAGGGTGTGTACGTTACAAGTTGCTCTAAATTTGAACAAAACCCAATAACTTCCGCAGTTTATAAGTCTAATTCTGAATATTTCATATGCAAACACCAAAAAATCCTCTAGGCCCTTTGTTTAAGTCAAACATGATTACACAGTGGCCTCCACTAATAGGTGTCTAATCCAGTCATCCAGAAAGGTGCTGTGTTTCCTCTTACAAATTGCTGTCAGCCATAGTCAGGGTGCTTTCAATAGCAGTTAACAATGCTGAGCATCTTTCAGAAGACATTATAGCATGGTGGAGGTTCAAGCTGTTAGATGACTAATAGCTGCATGTTCATATGCAAAATATTCTCTTTACCGGTTTGAAGGGAACCTTAAAAACCCCCACTAGTTACTGTTTTGGAGGGAAACATGAGAAGGTGTTTAAAGATGACTGCTCTACTTAAACTTTTTTAATACTTTTGATATATGGAGTGCTCTTACAATTCACCTGATTTCCCTCTCTGTTTCAAACAAAAGAGGGGAATTGCTGTTTTTTTCCATAACAGCTGAAGAACTGTTAACTGAGGTAATTTCAAAAGAAATCTTTTTGTGAGCTTAGAAACTGGAATGGAGACTGATTTCCATTAACAACAGGCATAAGTATCATCTAACCTCCCTCTGAGCCTTTCCTCCTCTGTTCCACACATACATAGCACAGTTTTCTTGGGCAAACTCATTTTCAATAGCTTATGCCAACAAAATTCATGAGCTGAGAGATTTGATTCTTCTGTTTCAAAATTAAATATCCCCTGTAGGAGGTCTCAAATCACTAAGCCAAATTTTTTTGCAACTCTGCCCACAAAGATCTGAAAGCACATTTTGCTGGTATTGTAAAAAATCTTTCATTTAATGAAAGGTTTCTATTTCTTTGTTACTCCCTGAAACGTATTCAGCTGATAGCAAAATTGTTGTATGTTTCATGCAGCAAAATATAATTATTTGCAGGTGAGGAGCTATTCTGAGTTATTCACTATGGACTAATTTACAGTTTCACTATGATCTGCGATGAACTCAGTGGGGATGTGAGTTGAGAAGGATTATGGCATGCAGTACGGAAAGACTTACGGGAAGAGAAGCATGGGGAAAAGGACAGCAGAGTCCTCTGTGCTGTAATAGTGCTGAGGTATGCTCACGGCTGAGGAGATCACCCCTTTGGTATGCTGATTGCAGTTCATCTATTGAATATATTTTTTTTAATGAAAAATGCAGGTAGTTTCAATTAGAGGAATATCTTCTGAGTCATGAGTAGCAAGGACACTGGTTAGTGGTATGCATGCCATTAGCTTATTTTGATTCTTGGTAAAACATAGAGATATTTTATTTAATGATTGATGGAAAATGGTTGAAGCTTAGGTGATCTATTTTAGATTTGCTTTGTAGGAGAGACTACTCTGGATTTTAAATCCCCGGAGAATTCAGTTGCATTTTTAACAGAGGACGATGTTATTAAAAAATATCACTAAATTAATGAAAACTTTGTCTTACCTGTTCACTGTCAAGCAATTAACTGCTGATATCTTTACATTCTGCTGATATTCATAATGGCAGGTGGACAGACAGGAGTAAAAATACTGTTACACAAACTGCTCCTCAGAAAGAAAATTCACACATACAGAGTGTTTCCTAAGGTCCAACCTAGCTGTCCTGGAAATCAATGCTGAGCCTCCACTGGCTGCAGTACTGTGGGGTTGCATCTCGCCTTCCCTGCGGTGTTATTTGGAAAGTCCATTCTAATCAGAGTGCCTTTGTGCTGGCAAGAGTACAGGCCCACAGGAAGAGAAATATGTGCAGGTAAACAGAACATGAGGTTTATACACGAAAAAGCTTGCTACAGGATTCCAATATCATAGAATCATTAAGGTTGGAAAAGACCTCTAAGATCATCGAGTCCAACCGTCAACACAACACCACCATGCCCACTAAACCATGTCCCCAAGTGCCTCATCTACATGTCTTTTAAATACCTCCAGGGATGGGGACTCAACCACTTCCCTGGGCAGCCTCTTCCAATGTTTAACCACTCTTTCAGGAAAGACATTTCTCCTCGTGTCCAATCTAAACCTCCCCTGGTGCAACTTGAGGCCATTTCCTCTCATCCTATTGCTAGTTACTTGGGAAAAGAGACCGACACCCACCTCGCTACAACCTCCTTTCAGGTAGTTGTAGAGCGTGATAAGGTCTCCCCTGAGCCTTCTTTTCTGCAGACTAAACAGTCCCAGTTCCTTCAGCCGCTCTCATAGGACTTGTTCTCCAGCTATGTTCTCATACTCTAACCAGTATGTACCAGTTCATTGGAAAGGGGTGTTGTGCTTCATAGCACATTAAATTCTTAAGGTTTAGCCAAGTATGGAATAAGTAATTAACCATTTAGCTAGGTAGTGGGAACCATTCGGGTCAGGCCCAGGATTTATTAACTTTTTTAAGTGGCTCAGTTCGCTGGGAAGAAGGGCTAAGACCTTTCCTTCTTGGGTAAATGAAAAATAAATGAGCACAGGAACAATTTTTCATCTAAATGATCCCAAAGATTGTTCTGTATTACAAAGAAATTACCCATCCTCCTGACCTGGTCTTCCTTCTGCAAGTACAGACCAAAGTTGTAAGTTTTGGGGAAAACCAGCTAAGAATCTCTGAAACACTTGCCAGTTTCATATGAGGTAAAAGAAAACTCTGAGCCAACCAAATTAGGTAATTTCCCGTTCTGCTCACACATTTTAAGAACACTGCAAACATATTGTCTGTTTTGGGTATTTAAACTTATGGTTTATACTAATAACATCTTGAGGACAATTTGAAACTGCATCATTCCCTTTCACAAGCTGGCCATCCCCTTTTCAGTGCTCTTGGGGACATTTGCAGACATGCCCTTATTTAGCTACCACTACAGTTTAGGGGATACTAATATAGGAGTCAGTGATGAAGAATCATTTTCCAGTAACTTGTATTAACCAGTAACACTACCTGGTATATATAAGTAAGATTATGGGAAGCATGTAATACTATATAATTCCAAACAGATGCTAACCTAGCAAGTTTTTAAAAAAACTGAGCTCTACAGCCTTCTTTGGGAAATTTCCCCAGGCCTTCACTATACTTATGTCCTTAACACCTAACACCTAACCTAATTCTTAACACTTAACCTAAATCTTTCTGAAATTTAAAATAATTATTTCTTATCATGTCCATCATAAGGTGGGGAGAACATTTTCTTCCCTGCTTCTCCTTAGGTTAAAGAACTGCAGTTTATTCAAGACTTTCTCATACAGTCTTTTTTCAATATCTCTGATAATTCTTCCCACTTTTCATGAAGCATTTTCCAATTGGCCCAATTTTTCTTTAAGTTGCCTAAATCTGGACACAACACTCTAACCATGCTTTACCAGCACTGTCTAAAGGACAAGAATAATTTCATACGCCCTTTCAGAAAAGAAGTCAAAACAGAAAAAAGCCAATCTTACAGATGGGAAGCAGAGGCCCACAGAGATTAGTGATGTGGCCTGGGCAAGACATGAAGGAAAGTTTTGTGAAAATAAGGAAATAAACACAGGCTCCTGAGTCCCAATTAAATGGTTAAATCACAGACGATTCTTTTTCTCAAAGATTAAGCAGTAAATGAAGGCTGAAAAATATTATAAAAGTAAATGTTTAAAAAGGAAATTCTTGATATTAAAATTGAGTTGACTGGAAGATGAGTCCCACGTCTGTGGTAACCTTTGTCAATCCACAGTTAGGATTTATTCTTCAGTGGATTAAAAAAATACTTTCTGAGCTTCTTTATGAAAATGAAATTGTACAAGGGAATACTGTATGTATGTCACACTTTATAATTTCATCGTTAGTGTACTGACCTAAGGTGTCAGACTTAACTCTCTTCCTCAAAGTTTTTAATTCTGGAAAATTTCAAATTAAGCAGAGCAAGGATTTGACTTCGGGTCCACCATGTCATGTGCCAGCTATAAAGAAAGTCCCCTCAAAAAACATTTAACATGAACATGATATATTTCAGCTTAAGGAAACAGCATATTTCACCAAAGTTGATGTCACAATCAGCTAAAATTGTGAACAGAAACTATAACAGTGTGTTCAAGGAGAAGGCTGAGATCTGGATGGATAGAACCCATGGAGCTACATGGATCAATCCGAGAATATGTATGGGATAAAAAAACCCAAAAAACCCTATTTACCTTTATGTGGAAGTAAGCATTCCTTTCTTGTTCATTTGCATTTCCTGTACTGATGTCTGCATCACTTTACAGAGAAGTTAAGGGAACACTGCAACACTGGGTATCTGGATACAACAGGTGTAATTTTAAGGTCCTCTTTTTTCAGGTATGGGAAGCAGCAAAACATGGACTGGGTGATGCTAAAAAGTCATCTCTCTCTCTTAAAAGATGACTTTGAATATCTCCAAAGAGGGAGACTCCACTACCTGCCTGGGCAGCCTGTGCCAGCTCTTGGCCACCCTCACAGTGAAAAAGTGTTTGCTGATGTTCAGATGCAACCCCTCTGTTTGTGCAGTTCATGCCCACTGAGTCTTGTCCTATCACTGGGCACCACTGAAAAGAATCTGGAGCCATCTCCTCTACACTCTCTCTTCAGGTATTTGCACACACTGATGAGGTCTCCAGGCTGAACTGTTCCAGCTCTCTCAACCTTTCCTCATAGGAGAGATGTTCCAATCCCTTAATCATCTTTGTGACCTTTCATTGGACTCTCCAGTATGTCCATGCCTATCTCGTACTGGGGGTCCAGAGCTGGGCACAGTACTCATGTGATTGTAATGCAGGAATTTCAAACATCTTTCTATGTTACAGAAGCTTGGATTCAGCAAAGTATATGAAATGAAACAGCATTCAAAATTTCTGTATCAGCAACATTCTCAGCCAAACAAGTTTTCCCTTACATGTGGGGCAAAAACAGTATTATACAAGTTACTGTTTGTCTTTGTCCACTTGAATTAACTGTTTTGATTCAATCGGGTAAGGAAATTGGGAATTTGATTAGGTATAGAGGAGGCAAAAGCTTCCATAAATGCCTCTATGAAAACACTGCATTTAATTTAACAGGACTAGATTAAGACCAAAGGAGATATATTTGGATATCTATCACAGCATAGTAATAATTGAACAGAAAAAAAACATAAATAATGAAAACTGAAGGCTATGGACAGATAACTTTCTCCCTCTTTCCACAAAAGAAAAGAAAGAAGAAGGAAAGTATTGTTAGAACTTAAATATGTAACTTCTTTTTTTTTTTTTTTTTAATGTGCTTTAAATGGCATGAATCTTTTGAGTGAAATGAGGTGAGTTATAGCCAAGGAAAATAAATTTGCTGAAAGCATTACCAGTAGAGAAGATAGATTATGTCTTAAATACACTGCCCATTCCTATTACCTTAGGAAATCAGATAAGAATATCTGATCTGTTTAACCAAGATGGAAATGGTACAGAGAGATTCAGCATTCAACTCGTTGATAGGCTAGAAAAAAGAAGAAATTTGTCTTCCATTTGCCAAGTGTTCTTAGATACTTGCCTTTGTCCAACAGAGCTACAACTTACTTTGCCCTTTAAAAAGGAGTATGTATAGTGACTGGGAAAACTTGTAAACAAAAAGAACAAATCCTCCCCAGCTACTCCAACCATGCAGCTCATTTCCTGACAGCCTGTAGCCTGTAAGAAGAGACTCTCTTATGGCAGTCACTGGCTTAAGGACTTCTTGAGCAGGCATCCAGAAGATGGTGCTTAATGGAGCTTTCCCCTATAAATTTGTCTAATCTATTTCTGAACCCATTTACACTACTGACCTCCACAACACTCTACAGCACTATGTTGCATAATTTATGCATTAAGTGATAAAGTATTTCCACTGAGTGTTTTAAACTTCATGATTGATTGGGTGACCCTTAGCTCTTATATTATAAGAAATAGTGAATAATCACTTCTTATTCACCTTCTCCAAACTATTCATGATTTTATGGACCCCTGTCATATATCTTGTTGCCTCCTATCCAGGTTGAAGTCTCCTAGCCCAACGTGTCCTCTCATACAAATGCTGTTCCATGCATCTGTTGATCTGTTTTGGTTGTTTTTTATTTTGTTTTGTTTTGTTTTGTTTTTTATACTTTGTAGTTTTATCATAACTTTCTGACTCTGAAATGAGGGTTACCAGAGTGACACTAAGCATTCAGGATGTAGGCACATTGCATATTTATTGTAGCATAGTGAAGTTTTCCACTTTCTTCTTTGTTCTTTTCCTAATAATTCCTATTTTCTTTCTTGACTGCTGCTTGGCAATAAGCAGAACATTTCCTGAGAAAAGAACCCAGTGACAGAAAATTCTTTTCCAGAATGGTAATAGCTAATTTAGAAGGAGCAGAGCAGGCAGCAAATGCTGAGTCTAGGGCTCTTTGAACACTGGCAGGTGACAGTCTTTCATGCCTAGTAGCAGCCCAGAGTGATAAAGAGTCTAATGATCAAGTTTGAGGCATAATCAAGAACCTTTTTACATGCATTTCAGCACCCAGCAGATTGTAGTTGAGGACGCACAGGGCCACCATGGGCTGTAAGGAGCATTGTGCAGCCTGTGCACCCCCCACGGTCCCCAGACACCCACGGAAGGCACCACAGAGTCCTTCTGCTGTGGGGTCATTTCCTCTGAATCTGGGTTTATGTCCACAGTGTTGGGAGCAGGAGCAAAAGCTGAAGATGGCCTCTTGCTCTTCCTGAAGCTTATCAGGCTATAAACCAGTTGCTTGTCTCAGGTATACGCTAGGTCAAAGCTACCAGACATGACTTCATCTGCTTCCTAAAGATGAATAATGAACACTTCTACGCATTTAAGTCAGACCTGGAATAAGCAGCTGCTTCTATCACTGAAATGTGTCTGCATACAGTAGGTTAATCTTGTCCCTATGGAAAACAGTTTCTCTTGGAATAATATTTTCAACTTCTGCAAGGAAGTACAATGAGATTTTGGTTAAAATCTTTGAAAGGAGAATTTTTTTCCCAAATAACACTTACCTAGAGACAGAATATAAATGTATCTTCTCAATTAAGTGTCTTGATAAATATGTTTCTTCAGGCTTGTTGCAAAGTAATGAAAAATTGAACTACTAAAGCAAGGGGTTTCCTATTGCCAATCAGCAATGCTGCTCAGAGTTGTGACAGGTCTGCAGACCTGTCAAACAGATTGTAGTAGGAGCTTTAAATTTTCTGCCAGGATATGCAGTGGAGTTGCTTTTTAAATTGTGGCAGATACACCTTTTTTGCCACAGTGTGAAAACTGGAAAAAATCTGTAACATAATTGTTATTAAGACTGCCACCATAAGCTTCTCCAAATAGGCCCATCAGATGCATTACACAGAGGTCCAAGAAGAGGAGAAAAATGGAGCAAATAGTGGATCAACTCATATCACAGAAAGGCATCTCTCTAGATATACAATAGCAATTTCTTCCTCTGTTCCTACAGGCCTCCAACATTTTCTATGTTGCTAAAAATTTTATCCACAACTCACATACTCTAGAAATATCCCATCAGAACAGTTTTTCTATTGAAAATGCATTCTCTGTAAAAATCTAAATGATATACAGGAATATTTTGAACCTGTAAAAACCATTTAATTTGCCATTTAGAAAATAAAAATAAAAATATTATGCTTTATTTTGAAGACAATTAGAAGAGTCTTAAAAAAAAAAAAAAAGAAACACTGTTATTTAGTTCAATAAAGGAATACACAACATTTCCCGTGTTACATTTCCTCATGGAAGGTGTAGCTCAGATGATCTTTCTTTTTTTTTTTTCCTTGTAAGTCATGGCTTTATCTCCTATCACACAGGAAGGTCTGTATTTAATTCCTACGATATATTGTAATGTTTAGTGAATTGGGAGACAGGGCCCAGCCAGGGAGATTAGCCTGTAGGAGAAGATGGGAATATCAGGCTCCCAAAATTACATGGTGCTTTTGGCTAGATCTCTAAACTACGACATAGAACTGATTTGCAATCCCAGCTCTACTTGCTTGCTCAGTGACATCTTGGGAAAGTCACATCACTCTGCTATGCCTCAAAGGCAGTGCAAATACAGCGATAATTTTAAAGAATCAAGTCAGAGGAGCCACTGACTGCTGCTTTTAAAATTCTGACTTTTAATATATTATAAAAAAATAGCATATTGCTATTAGATCAAAATCTTAAACAACATTGAACTAGAAGACAAATCATTTGGGGCTGTTACATACTATGAAAGAAAGAACTAGACTGTCCAGCCTACCTACAGATTTAGGTAGGCTGGACAGTACAGGACAACTGTTGAGTATGTATTACACTTGCTGACCTCCATGCTTACTGCTGCAGATTAGTGCCTGTTTTGCTTCATGTATGTGTTAGGTCCCTCTATTTAGAGGGACCATTTTTTCCCCACATTTTATCCTGAATTTTTGTTTTTCTACATGTCCTTAAATATTAGTAAATTCCATTCTCATTAAAATGCAGGTAGATTCTAACACACAGAATATTGTGGACATACTAGAGCTCAAAAAGAGCAAAATCTGCTGGTTTTGCTACCAACATAGTAAAATGATTTGGAATTCAGAAAAACACTCTGTATTCACAGCAACAACATGAGACTTTCCTGAATGGTTTGTTTCAGTTCTGAAAGACGATGAAGATTGTTCCCTCCCTGTATTATACATGCCAAGTGTAACAAGTGTACTATTTTTCCTTGTTTGAGAATACAGTGAGAATATTTCTGACAATAGGAGAGTTTTCAAACCCCAGCCAAGTAAGACTTACGTAATGTTTTTAGAAACACAGGAAGGAACTGGTTGTATTTAGCATTATCTCTACCTTCTTTTGGATCTGCAGAAAGTTCTCTCTATGGGAGAGAAATGTTTCAAATACATCAGCTGGAGGCAGGAGGAATGTACATGCACATCTGTCCCCAGCAGAATCTTATATCGTCCTGCAACATGTCATGGAAGAGGTTGCTCCTTCACACCCTAAATTACTAACTTGGTCAACAGAGTGTAATGGAGAAGAAGCCTTTGGACATTCTGGGGTGTTGTATTAAGATGTTGATTCCTGAAATATCTTATTTCTGTGATGTTTGCCAGCTATCCACCCTCAGCAGAATGAAATTTGGATTAAGTTAGGACCTAAAAATTTCATCCCACAGTGCAAATGCTGAGAACATGGTTATAAAAGCATTTGAGCCAGGCTTGTAGAGAGAAGAGAGAGACTTTTTGTTTCTACCTACCCCTACCCATATTGGTGCCAAAAGACTTTTTTCTCTGGGTGTTTTTCACATGGCAAAATGCTTATTGAAAGCTGGGTACAGCTCCTACAGGGGGCTTGGATTCTTCACATCTCTTTAACTTTACATTCATTGAAAGTTATTTTTTCTGATCTGGTTTGTAGTCCATTCACTATAAGACTTCTTGATCCATTACGTAGTTTTGATACTTCTCCCACTGGATATTGGCTGTTCCCCTCCTAGTTCTGAACTCATTAGTGGTGTTGAAATGACTAGCTGGAGACAGCTTGTAGGCAGTAAACAGAAGATGTAACAAGCATCCCAGTGCTTTCTGAAGTATAGAAAAACTACTTTTTGTGAGATAAGCACTTCTTTCAGCTTACAGGAGTAATTTTCAAACCTTAGCATGACAGCCTTTTTTCATGTCCTGAAATGTATATGTCACGAAAACATTCAGGCACATAAATGGAATTAATGCATTCAGTTCATTATGAGATCTTGACTGAAGCTACTCCCAAGGATGATAAAGTGCTTTGGAGTCATGTTGGGTTTGGCGTGACTGGCTCCCAAGGCTATATTTGAAGGGTATTGTGGCTGTTGTGGAGAGTCAGCGGACCCATAAATGTATCACCCCTTTGATGACCTGTGTATATTTCTGACAACCCAAACAGATCTCTTTTAGGCTACTGTCCACACCATTTTCTATGAAGAGGAAAATATTCACTAATATGATTTCTTTCTCCATAGGCTGATATAAGGCAGGAATCCTATGTCTGGCTCTCATGAAATTCCAAAGAAATAAAGCAAGACAACACTGAAGTATATTCTTGTTATCAATATATAGTGGTAAGAACTTTTTTTAAAATTTTTTTTCTTTTCCTTCCTGGAAATACTTGTACTGCTCAAATGGGGAAAGCATTGAGGTTGGTCAGAGAGGTAAAGCAATTTAGTGAGTTCATGGAAGGTGAAAGAGCTGAAATTACAGGCACTTGACTTAGTGCACTGCCTGCATTCCCTGAAGTTCCCAAACCTGCACTCAGCATGGGGGGCTGTGATATTTTAATGGCTCCTTTCCTCTCAGCATGTAGAAATGTGTTTGTGCATCAGGCAGCTCAGAAAAGGTGATTCAGCTTTTCTGTAGCCAGCAAATTTCATCCCTGAGTAAAAGATAGTGTTTCTAGAGCTGGGAATGAGTAGGTAGGAATGAGTAGGCACTGCAAAGGAGTTAATCCAATTAGTTAGATGAAGTAGATGTTAATATCTGTTAACACAGAGTTCTAGCTTTCTCATTATTAATGAAAGTAGAGAATTCTTTTTCAAAGAAATCTCCAGGCTTCCATCTTGTCCGGCTGTTTCTGTCTTCAGTCTGCCTTCTGTTGTGGTTTTGGTTTTTTTTTTAAGTGAACTGTTGATGGAAATAACATTTTAATGTTATTAAATAGTATCCTCCCCATGGCAAGGAAATGGGAAGGACAAGAGAAATCTATAAAGGAAAGAAAAAGAAAATCATATCCCTCTCCCTATCATCTACACCAACTGCTTTTTTTAAAAAATTCTTTCTTTCTTGCAAGACTGTGCAACTCCTACTGCATTGGCAAGTTCTCATTCATCTGTAGGTCCTCAAAATAGTAGCTTGGGGAAAAATGACACACAAAAGAACTTTCAAGCCTTCTACAGGCTTGAAACAATATTTAGCTCTATCAACAGTAGTCAAAGCTCTTAATCACATTGCTCAATGCAGAAGTTGTGCTATCATCAATGTTCCATCAGCACCTTAGAGGAACTTTCAGTCAGTAACATCACTGGATGCAATTTTTCCCCCTTTAACTACTGATGTGCACTGTATGAAACAGTCCTCTCTCACACTCAGCTTTTCCTTGCAGAAAGCATTGCTAAGGGTTAAGAAATATGTTACTTGCAAGAAGTGTCTCAGAAGGTCTCAGAAGGATGGACCGCAGAGATCCAAGGCAGCAAAAAAATCATTGTTCCTATTGATTGCATTTCTCTGAGCACCACACTTGGTTTTTGTAGCGGACACACCTAAAGTGTAAACGTATGACCAACATGCCACTATTCACTTACCTGATAAACATTTTATTGGCACAAAATATCTGGCAGAAAATTTCAGACCGCAATGGTAGTAAGCACTCTGTAATGTTCAGATGCAGTGCGCAGATGCAATTTGTATGCTGAAGTATTGGGCTTGGTACAACATTTTACTGATTTTGTTTTTCACCACCTGTTCTCTGAAGGACAGACAGAGATAGCAGTGCAAGTGGAATCCCAGAGAGGATGCACAGTGTGCTGTTTGCATGTAGGGGAGACACAGAGGGACTACTGCAACTAATGTTCAACCTTCAGGAAGGAAGTGAAACTAACCACCTTGCTATGGCAGTGTCCTATGTATTTCCTTACTGAAATAACAATCCTCTGCAGACATAAAACATGACTTTTATATATGCTTACCACAAAGTTTCAATATTTCAAGAAACAGCTCTAGATTTTTTCCCCTGTAACGTTTATCTTGTAATGGTGCATATTCTGTTGGCCCATGAGGGTCTGCTATGACACTGCCACAAGGTTCATGGACCAGATGCCCTGCGGATTCATTTCAACTTTTGCACAATTGCCTGGGACTGTGGGAATTAGATGACCCCAGCTGTCCCTTCTATTCCTGTACTCCTAAAGAGGGCTTCTTCTACAGACCCTTATGTGCAGTTTCTGTTGTACTTTATACAAGCTGTCTCTAGCCTTCTGGGATACATTAACCATCTTTGATCTGGATCATGCCTTTCCTAAGACACATGACTTCTTGCAGGCGCAAGTCTCAAGTAAGCATGATTTACATGCCTGTAAGTTGCTGATATAATGGTAGAAACTCCTTGAAAATCTGACCTGCACCAGGGTTCACTGAGCTATAATGCTGGGCCAGGCAGCTGCCTGCATTGCTTGTACTGTCTCTCACAAACTCTGAGATCATGCCAACAAAACTACTACAGACATTGGTTTAGCAACAAGCCTCAAACATTTGGACAGCTATGAAATATTAAAAAAAAAAAAAAAGAGAGAGAAAGAAAAGAGATAAGTATGCCTATTTAAAAATAAAAGGAAAAGGGCAGAACCCTAAGTGCTGAGACTTTCATCTGGTGAATCTGTCATCCAGACTAAATTGTGGCCGTAATGTATGAAAGGAAAATAGAAAATTGCCACATACACACAGTCACATAATAAGCAAATGTTAATTGATGTGCTTTGTTTGTGATAGCTCCTGGGAGATTTGCAATGAGCAAGGCTTTTCTGTATGGGCAATTCCGCAGCATATGCTAGCACATCTAGGAAAAGTCATCATGTCTAAGTACTTTCTACCATCTGCTAGGAAAATTGAAATATTGAAAGATTTCTCTCTCTTCACCCCAATGCATTTATGCATGTAACTGTGATTTCAGTTCTGTCTTTTTTGACCCACAAGGCTAAATGCTATGTTCTTAATGCTTTGTGGATTTCTCTACTGTGACTCTTTTATAGAGAAAAATACATAAATGTATGCATTGATACACACCAATACACATGTACAAAAATACATAGAAAATATGCTGTATAGTTTCCTGTGGGTAAACTACATTGGTGAAAGGATACAGAAGGAACATAAACCAAAACAATTTTTCTGACAAAGTCAACTTTCCAATTCTTTGGTTTATGTTCAGATTTGCACTGTGTGGTTTCATGGCAGTAATTGTTCTTTACTGATGTGGATTCATCAATCATCTTAGCTTTTAGGCTGCCTACCACCTCCCCAACCTCTGAAGACAGACACTTCAGTTCTCAGCTGTGCCTGTCCTGTTGTTTTTGTAGTCTAAAATGCATTCTTGACTCCAGGTATTGATTCAAGGGTCCCATAGCTGCTCTTTGCCTACCCCTGGTGACAATGGCTCATTCATTAACTGAGAATGATGGAAACTAATGGTATTCTGGGCATACCCTGTTCTTCCAAAGATTTCTAGCAGAACATGGGATGATTGCTGGTGTATCTGCAAAACTACATACTGTCCTAATGGAAGAGTTTCAAGGTTCAAATCTAAGGTAATTAAAAAAAAGGCTTGCAGATTAGG
The DNA here is from genome assembly GCF_000699105.1 of Pygoscelis adeliae. NCBI lineage: Eukaryota > Metazoa > Chordata > Aves > Sphenisciformes > Spheniscidae > Pygoscelis > Pygoscelis adeliae. Next base: position 485,027 of record NW_008825162.1, read on the forward strand.
ACCATGGCCAGAGATTTCCTTCTGACCTAATTTATGTCTCCTTTGACCGTTGTAATATACTGCACTAATGTGCTTTAAGGAGATGTGGCTAGGGCTTGCATCTCAAAAAGACTGTGTCATGGAAACTTTCACAGACACAGAATCTCAGGCAAGGAGAAGCTCAGTATGCTAACCCTAAACCAAACATAAGGGACTTCCTTAGCATGCAGAACATTTCAAGATGAACTGTCTTGTCATGTAGAATTCATTGTTGTGGAAATGCTGGATCTATGCTCAAAGAGGCCAGGATGACACTTAGCTCCTCTATTTAGTTTCAATGCAGGATTTAGATGTTGCAATGCTGAAGCCTGAAGCTTTTATTTTTAGATATCCAGCATCAAGAATGAAATCTAAAATTCACAGCTGAGTGCCCAGGACCCTACACAGTGGATAAACAGCACGTCCATGGAGTAAAAAAAAAAAATCTGTACACTGAAGAGGAGGCTTTTATTATTTCCTTTGGCTGAGTCTGAATGAAGGGTATGTGTGCAAACTCATCTCTCTCTAAAGCTTAGGAAATTGACCCAGGGCTACACGTACCTAAGCCAGAGTCATCCAGGGGGTATAACCTTACATCTCTTTAAGTGCCTGCCATGGAAGGTGGTGGTGCCATCCACCTTTCTTTTAATGACCTCATGCCTGCAGTAGCCAGCTGGAATGAGAGAGAGAAATATATTCTTCACCCTTTTCAACCAGAAGGCAGCAAACCCCACATCTTCTATCAGTAATCACAATATTGCTAATTCCTGGCTTAAGTGTTTAAGTCATTTCTCAAATTTATCTCAGGTCCTCTGCAAATGTGAAGGCAAAACAACAAAAAAGGAAGGAAAAGGGAGGGCAGCTGTGGTAATAACAGATTTCCCATTAACTACAGAGAGTAAGCTCCTGTGTATTTGGTTTGTGTCCAGAGTTCTCTTGTGAACTCCAAGAAGAGATCTATAAAATATTTAAAATAGAAAAGTAAACATCTAACTATATTTCTGACCTTTACTGCATAAGAAACGGGACACACAAACACACACATACTCAAACTCTTGTTTCTAAAGAGCAGATAAGAACTTAAATGCAAATTCTCAACACAGAAGAAATTTTTACAGCTGATATAAATGCTGGAAAAATAAGATTTATAACAGAAGTGCTGACACTGCTGTAACGATACAGTGATGCTAGTAGAAAACTTTTCTGAAAGAAACAAAAATGTGTAGAACCTGAAGAAAATTGTAGAACTAAGTTGTACACTTACTAACTTTCTTAATTGAGTTGATGTACCTGCAAAACAATACTAATAAACACGTCACAAAAATAAACAGATCTGGATGATTCTAAGAATGATTGACATACAAACACACAAAAGCATGTTTTCTTCCATCTGCTTACCATTACAAGGATTGATAGGCAAATAAAATGAATTCTAACTGACTGGTAAAGAGCTGCATAAAGATTTAGAATATTCAGTAAATAGTTTGCCATTGGTATTTTAAAGTAAAATTGACAGGTTATGACATCCTATTTACTTCCAAGAAAGAACAATTATGTTATGTACATAAAAAGTGGCTGATTATAACATTAAATGACATTTTGACGCTAACAGCTTCAATTACTATATCAAATTATGGCCAAGAAAAATATGCATTATGGGCATCTCACTTGATGTTTTAACTTAGAGGAGAAAAGTAATTAAAAAATAGGCAAGGACATCCTCACCAACTTGAGATGAACAAGAAGGGAAACATGATGCTAGAGGGCTTGTGGTTTTATTATGGAAAAGTACACTTAAATAAATGGGAAGAGAAAAGAGCCTCCTCTGTCTCTCTCTGAAATACAGACAGAGTTTGTAATCTGTCTCCTTTATGAAACCAACATGCTCCTCAAAAGAGGGATTATTTTGGTCTTTTGGAGATAGGTTATATTACCTGTGTTTATAAAAGCCATTATGGAGTTATACACCATCCTACTGAAATGAAAAGAGTAAAATTTCCAGTCACTGAAACTAAGTATACACATATTTACACATCTCATTTGCCTATATAAAGCCAACATCAGCAGTTCTGCATGTGATCAGTTCACATGGGCCAATCATGTACTGAAAAGGTCTGCTTTACCCACTTGTTCAAAAACCGCCTGTTTTCATAGTTCCCTGTCTGGAGAAGCCAAACTGCCTACACACACAGCTACCAACCAGCATGTGGTCCTTAAAGTCTTTAAATACCCTTAGGAAAGACTAGGTGCTTAAAGTACCTCACAAGGACCTTTTAAGATTAGAGAAAGTTAAGATTTAGTACCTTGGGTTAGAAGTAGTGTTCCTACTTCTAGTTAGTGGGCATGGTGGTGTTGGGTTGACGGTTGGACTCGATGATCTTAGAGGTCTTTTCCAACCTTAATGATTCTATGATTCTATGAGTCTAAATATGAGACAACATCCAAAAGGACAACAATGTGAATTATTACCTTATGTTCATGATTTTGTATTATTGATAAATGAGAATGCATTTTTTTTAAACTATATTGATAGAAACAAAGGCATTGACACAGAAGCAAGCTATGGAAAGCAGAATTAAACCCTACATGATTTATTTATAGTTCTCTGTAGATGGATTGTGGCCCAGATAATTTTTGCCATCATCTCATTCCAAGCAGCTTATTATGATATGTCTGATTTCAGGAATTTTTTTTTCTTCTTTTCCTTTCCTTCAGCAAGTGAGGCAAATGGTCCAGCAAATCCTTGCATAAGTTCAAATTCATAAGCTCCATCAGCTCCTGGGACCCATTCCTACTAGGTGGGCTGGAGACTTGCCAGTATGCTCTCCCAGCTCAGTTTACCACCCATTGGTCCCAGCATGCCTGTACAGACACGCCATAAAATGCAGCATCCAAACCACAAGAGTGCTAAAGGGGAAAAAGCTGCACACCCCTATCTGAAAAGGTACTGTTCCTATACCTCCATAAACTCTGTTCTCCTCCTGTTTGCAAAGACAGAGATGATCTCATGGTGGTGACACATTTAATAATGCTGCAGACTACCCTGATTAAAAGCAAAATATGTTCTGAGGAAAATTAATCTGTCTGAATCAGGTCTGATCTTTATGATGAAACACTTATGTCCTGATTTTGGCTGGGATAGAGTTAATTTCCTTCTTAGTAGCTGGTACAGTGCTGTGTTTTGGATTTAGGATGAGAACAATGTTGATAACACACCGATGGTTTAGTTGTTGCTGAGTAGTGCTTACACTAGTCAAGGACTTTCCAGCTTCCCATGCTCTACTGACTGAGAAGGCTGGAGGTGCACAAGGAGCTGGGAGGGGGCACAGCCAGGACAGCTGACCCAAACTGGCCAAAGGGATATTCCATACCATGTGACAACATGCTGAACAAAAAAAATGGGGGGAGTTGGCCAGGGGGCCATGGCCGCTGCTCAGGAACTGGCTGGACATCTGTCAGTGGGTGGTGAGCTATTGCACTGTGTATCACTTGTTTTCTATATTCTTTTATCATTATTATTATTTTCGGTTCCTTTTCTGTCCTATTAAATTGTCTTTACCTCAACCCACGAATTTTACCTTTTTTTTCTTTCTGATTCTCTCCCCCATCCCACTGGTGGGGAGTGTGCAAATGGCTGTGTGGTGTTTAGCTGCCTGCCGGGTTAAACCATGACAGCTTATATGCTTTGCATTTAGACAGCCTTGTCTCTGTGTCATCTCAGTCCAGTGCATTATCAAGTTAAGAGTAAGCTTTTAAATAAGGAAATATCTTGCTTGAGATTAAAGTGCACTGTGAATATAATTTAAATCAAGTGTTCTAGGAGTTTTGTTCCTAGGAGGGTAACCAGCAGTCAAAATAAAATGAGATCATTCAGTACTGTACAAAGTGTTTAAATAAAGATTTTATGGGCCAATCATGTAGTCCTTGCACACAGAAAGGTAACTTTAAGGATTTCAGCAATATTAGCAAACAGACATTTTATCCCAGGAGGACTAGTAATAATGTTGACGTTTCAGCCACACAATAAAAAAGTTCTGTACCTAAAGTATTAGCCATTTTATTTGCCCAGAGTGAATACAAGTGAGTTACAATTTTATGTGTATGACTGAAATCTACAGTGTTATTTTGTTATGCAAAAACATTTTAGAATTGACCCTAAAAATGTCAGAAAAACCTTTTGCATCCAAAAAGCATTCTCCTTCTGAATACAATGAGAAGTCAGAAATAGTTACCCTACTCAGTCACATTTCTAGAGACAATATGTACACATTCTACTTGTTGGCCAAGTATGTAATTACTAGATCTGTGAATAACACCGTGTTTAAACAAACTTGAGATGGTATATGCATAAAAAGTATCAAAGTTGAAAATACAGTTCAAACCCATGGTGCTCTATGACTGTTTTGTTTACAAAGGGAAGAAGATTGTACACAAAAGTCATGATGACCTTTGTGAAGATGCAATTTTCAGTCATGAGGATTAGTCTATATTCTACTTACTTTTCTGTGCTGTGATGATTTTCTTGTATCTTTCAGTGTTCACGGTACACCAAGTTAGTTCACATTTCTAGTCTCTTGAAGATGGAAGGCATTAAGAAATTAATATTATAATTATAATTAGAAAATAACTTTCATTTTGTAGATGTTCTCTTACTCTCAGCATAAACAGAGGTCAAGAGGTGCTCCCACTGTTCCTTCTCCATATCATCTTTTGATGGTCAATACCAAATATGACTTCTTGACCTGAAACAATAACTATCCAAATGACTTCTCAACAGACTAGTATATCAAAGGTCATACTACAATATGAACAGGGAATTTTTTCTTTCCTTAGCGTTCCTTCAGTGCAATTAATCCTAAAATCTGAACCCTTTTCAGGGATGGTAAAATACTGTGTGAAGAGATAGCAACATATAAATGTACTAAAGCTTTTGGCAATAGATAAAGCTGTTTTTTTCCTTCATGTGCATCAAAACCACAATGTGTCAGATTGGATATGAAGTATGACTACAGACTGCTGCATAAATATGGAAGAATATAACCCAGAAACTCTCCACAGTAGTTTGGAAAACTGTATGAAGCTTCTTTGAGATCCAAAAATTAATGGCTTCTAACAACAGGAATAACCTGTGTTCTGGAAGGAGTAGGCACGCTCGGCAGCTTACTAACCTTGCAAGGAAGTGCTTTCATGAAGACAGATTCCCAGACCCTCATAGCTGAGATTAGCATTATTCAATGAACAGATGTGAATTTCAAGTTCAGAAACATTCTGTATATAGCCTAATCATGGGTAATTGAAATTAGGACTGCCAGCTATAGCTTTCACTGCTCTCCCATTTCTCAATAACTTAATTTGACTGGAACTACCAGCCATCACAGCTGAACTCCAGCCTTATTTTAGCTGGCTCTGACAGCCACAGTCCTCTGGAAGTGTTTGCAGCATCTAAGGATCACTTTGGCACAGCAGCAATTGAGGTATGTCCCTTTCTCCTGACATACTCTGACACCAGGACATGGAGCTGGAACTGGAGTACTGGGGCAGCCACATGAGGATATTCTTTTCACATTGCCAGCATTGTCAGAGCAGTGAGGAGAATCTGGAAGAGGTGAGGAAAGGGACACAAGCCAAGGAGACGGTGGTATTTTAAATCAGCTGAGCATCCAGCCCAATATCTGCAGGAAATGCAATGATGCTCCACCCAAATACCCCATCCCTTGCCGTCATTCCACTCTGAACACCTATCTTCCTTTTCTGTAATTGGGAAGTGAGACACTGGGAGGTATATGAAATTGAAATTACTTTTTTTGGTTGTCCTCTGGGAATTCTCTAGTCTATTAAGGCTACTTGAACTGGATCCTGAGATACTGTTGCATCAACAGAGCAGGGAATCTAGATGTCATTAGTCGCACATAACAGATTGGTATAAACATGAAAGCAATTTTACTGGGTTCAACCTTGTAATGGATTGGAGTTCTGTCACAGCTTCAGCATGACAGCTTGTTGTCTCCAGCCTGCATCCTCCTATGTCTGTCTATCCCAAAGGGTAAAATGCAGCTGTTCCTCCTTGTTACAGTGCTACTCAATGTTAGACTTTTGTTATACATTGTGCTTAGGACAATCCTCATGGACAACTTGAACTTAAGCTAAGGCACATATGTACAGCAAAAATTACAAACCTAGGACAAATGTCTTCCAAAACACTACTCAGTCAGGGTAGTTATGGCATCAGCCCTAAACTGTCTTTTTATACAACATATAAACAACACACTATGGGTGGATCTGCCCAGTGATTTTGTGAAATCTAGTCGTGGAGCAAGCTCTTGCTCGGTGCCTGACCTATATCCTGACAGCTCAACAAAGATTGCATTTGCCAGGCTGTGGGCACAGTACGTTATTCGTTTGGGCAGACTTTTCATTGAATTTCATGGTAAGAAATATGACTTGCTTGTTAATAAATAAGGACTCTGCTGTATTTGTTGATTTCTTATTGATTTTTCTTATTGATACATAGAACCAAGTTGCTTTAGAGACAGATGACACTATTCATTTCTAAAGAAATAAGTATGCTGAACAGCTGTTTTAAGACTAAATTTTAGTCAAAAGCAGTTTATTTAGTTCTCTTTTTAGGTTATAGTGCAATCTACAAAGAAGAAGAGATGTCTGGAGCCTGGTATTCTCTTGGGCATCATCCAACAACCAAACAGCAGCTTCTTCTGCTCTCTTCCTACCCAGTTTTCCCCAGAGGGCTGTGACCTCTTCTGCCATTTGGGAGGAGGATTCTCATTTCTGGAGTACCTTTCCCTCTGTCTTTAAGCTTCCATAGTACCTGTGAGAGGAGGTTTGCCCCAGTGTCTACTGTTGATCATGGAAGCATCCGGTGACTAGTCACTGCATCTCCAGCAACAGCTGAGACAGAAGCACTGAGCAATGCTGGCTCGGATGTACTCGTTGCTGTAAGGCATTTCATTTGGAATAAGGCAGTAGAGAAGTAGAGTGAAAAAAAAAAAAAGGACAAAAACCCCCCACCTTTAGTCATATGTTAAATACTATTTGCAATTTAATAAAACTTGAATAAATAAAATCTCAGAGCCAGATGGGTAGTGCATTTTCCTCTCCCACACATACAGCTATTTCTGTACTGACTGATGTGCATGTGTATCTGGTGGAGGTTCTGCTGACACCATAATATGCAGAGATGTGCCAACTTTCTCTGCTGTTTCTTTTCCCTCACACAAATGGTAAAACTAAGACCAAAGAGGATAGTAATTTTGACAGACTGCCTAAGTGTGTTACTGAAAAAATGGCAGGAAGAAAAATCAGGAGGAAAAGATAGTTTATTAAAATAATTTTCTATCCTAGCCAAACAAAAATCTGCTTGGCTTATTTTTATTCTCTTCTGTAGTATGTTGTTTTGTTTTTTAATGCTATTCTGCAACAATGAGAAAAAGCAAAGCAAACTGAAACAAAAAATCCCACAACCCTTTGGTTTGATTGATCCTGATGACATAAGGAAGTAAAAATTGTCACTTGTTCCTCTTCAGCCATGTGCTACGTACCTCCAGAGTTGAGCTAAACCTGTACATCCAACAGGTCCCTCAGATAGGGCCCATTGTCCTCCAGTGTCTCCAACACACAAAGGAACAGAGGTTTCTTTCCAGACTTTCAACATCTCACTGGGTGACAACAGATTAAACACAAGCCTGCACCTAGGTCAGCATAAAATCTAGAAATATAGACAAAAAAGCTTATTTCCTACAATTACTTTTGGGTCTGAAGAGTTGAACAAGCAAGGGGAAAGGAAGAAGTGCTGGGATCCACTTCTTTAGATGACACATCTTTCTACATGACATGTCTTTATTGAGCTTGCCTCAATTTCCTGACATCCAAGTGACTAATAGACAATTTGTTTAATTGGATGACTGTGCTCAGAATATTTTTCTTTGACAGAGATAATATGCACATAGTTCTGCCTGGCAGAAACTACAACAGGGTCTAGAAAAGTAGAGGTATTTTACTCCTAAGTGGGAAAGAATTATTTCCAATAAATTGTCTTTTTCTTCTCTGACTTTTTGTAAAATGTTTATTAGATGCTGGCATATGAAGTAATCTGTCAAAACCATTAGTCACGAAGGGCTTGGTTTTGTTCTGTTGTTAGAGGGGAGGAAAAAAAGAGCAAATCTAAACTTTTCCAATCGAATCTTTGCCTGAATACCGTGGGCATGGTCCTGCTCTTTTTGAATTCACTAGCAAAATTTCTCTTTACTTCTGGGCAGAAGATATGGTCCTATAGTACAGTAGAATTTCCATGAAGCTTCCCTCATTCCATTTCACTTCAACAGCTCTTCCTCTTCACTTTTTGCCAAATTAACTCTTTTTTTTTCTTGTCTTTTTCATTAAGCTGAGCCACGTAAACCAACACAATACCTGCCTCTAAACTGTGATCTCACTCAGTGCTCAGTGGAATTGCAATGTATTTTGCAGTTCCTCTCCTTTACAACACTCAGAAATTGTACTTTCCTCTTTTTCAAAGTTCTTTCCTTATTCTTCTTCAAGCTCTCCTCTGCCTCACCTACAATTCCTCCTTAAAAGCACAGAGCTGTTTCAAGTGGAAACTATATATCTTTAATTAACTGCCATATTCATTTATCTTCCGAGTAGCTTCCTCTTTCCTCTCCAGCTGCACTACTGCAATTTAAAGATTAGTAATTGTTAAACATCCATCACATGCAAAGTGAACTGTCCCTAACTGTTAAGACCATAGTGGCCAAAACCTGTCATTTTCTCTCTCTTTCTTCTTTTTGGACACAGAAGTTCAAGGAAAGGAGCAAAGCCGTTATGCCAAGATAAGCAAACAGAAAGAGAGATTTCTCTCCCTCATGGTTTCAGTGGCCTACGTAGCAATATGCTGTTTATAGTCCAATTTTTGGACTGGGGTGGGCAGGGCAGGACCTCACCAGCTAGGACCTGTCCCACCACCTCCTGCCCTGTCTGCCCCTGGGAGCCCCCACTTCTCCTGAGGTACCTGGTCCATGCTATGCCCTGACAATATCCAAGCTGATGTTTTTGCTTGCTCTTTCTTCAGTTTCAAGTACAACACTCTAAACTCATTCATCCAGTTGGATAAATTGTCCATCAGGCATTTTTACATCAAGGATACAAAAGCAGAGTCAGCAAAGACATGTCACAGGGCAAAGTATGCCACTGGAAGAATTGAATTGTTTCACAGCATCTCTTCCTTCCTTTTGTCTCTTTTCTGTTTTTTCATTGGCTTTTGCTATTGAAAATCATCTTTATTCTAGATAAATCACAGTGGAAACTACTAGAGAAGCAACATTACTTTAATGTTGTCAGAGCAAAATGAAAACTGTAATACACTGTTTTCATTTTTTCAGATGCCATTAAGTCTTTTTTAGATGTATGATTCCACTTATGTGAATAATACTCATGCACAAAATACCCAACTGAGACCACTATCCTGACTGTCTGCTGCTCAGCTAGTGACTGAGAACCAAGACACTTTGCTGAAATGACTCAGCCAGCAAAAGTTGGAGTCCATTCAGTCAAGGAAGCATAAAGGGCAAATGCCCATTTGAAGAACGATGGTTGAGTGTATCATTACAGTAAGATACAATGAACAAGGAGTTTTTCTGTTCAATAGCTCCATTGTTTAATCCATGACACAGGATTTCTTATTTTTAACCCTTAACCTGATCATGATAGTGGAAGCTTTACAATATTGCAGGTAAGGGCTATACTAGGCAAAACTCAGGATAGCAGAGACTCAACATTGTCAGTCAGGTAGAGACGTTTCTCATTCAGCTTTCTGATTTTAAGCATGCAGGGGCAACCTTGCCTTGGCACACATCCTTCCCATCATAAGATACCACTGAGGTCTCTTGTCGTACAACTGAAGCACAGCCATAAAAAGTGCCTTCTCCACGTCCTAATTATTTTACTTAGTAATCAAGAAACTAGACTATGATATTGTTCCTCATCATGAGTCATACTGTACAACCATTGCCAGTATTCATTAATTCTCAGCGGCTACTCAGCTTTATTGCAGGTTGCAAAGCCTGGACCTTTACGTGTTTGCCAGGTACCAAAGGCACATTTGTTTTGCAATGTTGTTGAAGTGAGTGATGGGGAAGCCTTGCTAGAGCAGAAGTACTCAAGAAAGAGTTTAAGTACTACCATTGCTACTTTTACTTCAGACTCTAAAAGGTTATGCTTCCCTTTGGTCTGGCATTATAATGAATTATTCTAATCAGCAGACTATTCATTTTACTTAAAGCAGTAATATTTTAACAGAAGCAGTTATTTTAATTAGTGAGGAAGAGCTATCTTAAAGCACATAATGTAAAAAGAGATGACATTATAAATGTAGAAAGCAGTTAGAAAAAAGCAACAGAATGTGAGATATGGATGGAAAAACCCACCCCATACACAGAAAGAACAAATAATGCAAACTGTGTCAAGTTAGGTTCAAGCTTTGTCCTCACTTTTGTAACTGTAATATGGTAGCTCAGTGTGTGTAAGGAGCTTTTTATGGTTCCTGCTGTAGATCTTACAAAATTAGATTACAGTTTTCTGCTTAGTGGTTAATAGTTGCAGTACAGAATAAAGTATCACAATAAACTTTCAGGTTGAACTTCTTAGATTAGTTTTGATACACATTTGGAGAACATATATATGTAATTATTATTTAGCTGGTTGTACCACAATTATGTCAATAAGAGCTTAGTAACAGACATTTCTTTTTATGTGCAGCCAGGTACACATCTGCTACATTCTTTAATGTTTTCTCTTCCACTTATATTCACCTTTTGTGTGGCAAAAAGATACTACAGAACATAAAGTAAAAAAAAGCCTCTTGTTCTCAGGGGAACTCTGTGAACATTCAGCTGCTAAACAAAAGTATTGCCAAAGACATATTGTGCTATGCTATTTTTTTTTTTCTTTTTTGGTTAAGGTAATTTTGGGACTGCAGTCGATGGGAGTGAAGTGACAAAAGGTGTAGCACTGCTGAGTCAGTAAGGATCACCCTACCTAAGAAGCTATTACTGAGTCATAGCAGTTTCAGGAATCAACATACCATCTTTTATACAACATGTTTCCAGGGCTTCTGGCTCATTGGAGTCATGAAGCTCCTGTAGCACATTTCATAGGAGACTGATCGTCATCCCCACTGTCTTGAACTAAGACCAGAATGCAATGAGAGAACTCAATAATGTTTTAGGTTATGTGCATCTGTGTGTGTTAGGGATCAACTTTTTCCTCCTCTAGTCCACTCTAACCACTTTATTTTCTCTCTGTGAGAGGAAAGACTTGTTAGCTAGAGAGTAGTAAGAAGATGCCCTCTTCCCTGTTATATGCATGGATAATGCATCGAGGAAGGGGAAAGGGAGGTGCTGATCTCTTCTCCCTGGTATCCAGGGATAGGATGCATAGGAACGGTTCTAAGCTGAGTCAGGGGAGGTTTAGACTTGACATTAGGAAGCATTTCTTTACCGAGAGGCTGGTCAAACACTGGAACCAGCTTCCTAGAGAGACAGTCAATGACCCAAGTTTGTCGGTGTTTAAGAGACATTTGGACAATACCCTTCATAACATGCTTTAACTTTTGGTCAGCCCTGAAGAGGTCAGGCAGTTGGACTAGATGATTGTTGTAGGTCGCTTCCAATTGAAATTATCCTATTCTATTCTATTCTATTCTATTCTATTCTATTCTATTCTAATGATCTCAACATTTTATGTTATAGCTCTTGGGATTTCCACATGTCTGTCCTTGTACAATATTCAAGTGCTCCAACTTTTATTTCAGGCTCAGTTACTGGACTTGGTACAGCTGCTGGGCTTGGTACAAATCATAGCCTCACATTTCTTGTCTTACGGCAGTTACTGGGAGACAAATGAGAGGTGAAGTCTTTCTCAGACCTGAGAAAGAGATCCACCTCAGCCTGAGACAGAAGATCTATCTCTCCATTTTCTCATATGGTAAGGGTAGGTTGTCCTGGGCCTTCTCCACCCCCTCTGAAAAGGATCTCTTTTCTCTCTCCCTGACACAGTTCTGTAGACAAAAACAAATATTTAGATTAATAAGAACTGAAGAACAATAAATAAGGTTGTTAAATGAAAGGCCTCAGGGCTCAGAGAATGAATTATTTTATTCTGTTCTTGTACTTAAATCTCAAGGTATTTTCCGTGCCGTCAACAAGGAAAATCACTAAGTTCCATCTTGCAAAAAGCAGTGGGAGAATGATGGACAGAAAAAGCATGCTCATGAGCAGCATAACTGTCTAGATCTTCCTTTTATGGATCTTAGAGGTAAAATTGCTACTAAATGCATGCCTACAAGTTTGGAGGGACTTTCCGTATAAGCAGAGACATGAAGGAATGAGGGAAGAAACTGCCCAGACTTGAAGACTTAACTGAAACGTGAGAGAGAAATAGACTGCAAAATTTCTTGCTGGTAGTGAGACCAGCTTCAATCAATTGCTCAGAGTTTTTGTTACTTTCTGGGCTTTCCATATTGACAGGAACAATTATGGATAAATACTTACAGGTTTTAAATAGCTAGATACTTCCTGAGCTACAGGGCAAGTAACATAGTTTGTGACACCAGTCATGAAGGAGTCCCAGTGATAAATCATGAAGACAATACTAGTTGAGAATAGGAACTGGTGAACTGCAGAGATTCGGGATTGCTTCAAGCTCTGTAACATCCAGTGAGCGAGAACACTGGCTTCTTTGTCTTCCAAGTTGAACATCTCTAAAACAACCACAACAACAACAACAACAACCCGCTGAAACCTCAGAAACTGTCAGCCTCACAGTGCTATCCATCTGGTCCAACTGTAGGCAGCAGAGCTGTCTCAAATCCCTTTCTATACCCACAATCTCTTAGTAGTATTGCATCTATTTTCCTTCTGAGGGAAAGGTTAAAGCCACATGCCCCAGCAGTATTAGCTACCACATGGATTTCCATTCATAAACCTGACAGTGCTTGGGGGATAGCAGGCTGTGTGCAACAGCTGCTGCCTGACTCTGTCCCCATCTGTCTTAATAATTCCTTTCCCTAGACCTGTCAGGACCCAACTGCACAGCATTTGATGTGGGCTCCCAAAAAGGAGCAAGCTGAATCCTCTTCCAGTTGGCTTTCCTTTTTTAATGACA
>NW_008825162.1:498247-506586 GCF_000699105.1 Pygoscelis adeliae
GTTATTTCTTCCCTTTCCTTCATGGCACTGATTGTTTCACATTTAATACAAAATAAAGCTTGTTTTTTTAACACATGAGGCTTTCACACAATGATTGGCAGTGACACATATGTAACTCCTAGAAGACCTTACTCAGGGGCAGGCATGCAGCATGGGGTGCTTGTAGAGGATGCCTGGAATGGGGACAAAAGTCCAGAGACCTTTGTGTCTAAAACTCTGCCCTCCACCTTGTACGTGATTATGCTGTCCTCTCAGACCTCCCTGCACAGGTGGAAAACCATGTTCCTCTTCCCCTCCAGGCTCATAAAACTCTCTCCAAACAGCATCATGTTCATTTTTGGAAAGGACTGCACAGTAGTAAATTGTTTTTCAAGGACCGTGAAGACCAAAGCTAGGCTCTTTCTCTAGCTAGCTTTTTCCTCCACATGGCACAGATCTACCATACATAACACTATAGCATAGATACTTATCTTAAAGGCTGGCAGCTATGCTTATTTCTGAGCTGTGTGAGCAACCCCTCTAGTAAAAGCAGCAACAATTGTGAAGTCCCAGGTGAACAATCACATACATCTATCTCACTCAAAAAGATTTCTACTGGAAGAAGAGATTTGTTGATGTTTAAGGTTATATAATTTACACGTACAAAGGCTAGCCCTCTTGTGTCTTCAGCACACTGTTTTAAAGAAAAAAAAATCAATATTGTACAAACACTATCAAGATTTTATAGGTTTGTTCGGGAAGGAGTGCCTACAGCCTCCTTGGTTACCGTGAAACAGTAATTTCACTTTATAGAGTAAATCTTGCTATTCTTACATCTTTTATCATTCATATATAAACAAAATTGGCTGAGTGGGGACAAATCTGTGGGACTGGATTATGTCACTGTCAAAGGCTATTGTTACAGAAGCTGGCAAATAAATTTTTTCTGTGGGACTAAATAAATTTATAAGACAGCAGAAATCTATTGACAGCAGCAAGTGACTACGTGTGTCTAAGAACAGGCATTGTTCCTGTTGTCCAGAATATGTAGGACTTGATTTTTTAAAAATTTAAGCCTCTGTGAATATGTGCCAAAAAGCAAGTGCAGGTATGTCAAATTTGAACGTGGAATTCCATCTGATTTCTAAGAGTTTTTAATATTTATACTAGACATTATGAAGAAGTAGAAAACAGTCATGACAAAGAGAACATTTGGTTTATAGTAGATAAACAGTAAAGGTAAGGTAATCTAGAGAACCCATGACAATATTGGGTATTTATGTAACTGATCATATAAGTCTGCATTTGAATCTTCATCTAGGGATTATTTCCTTTAGGCTGAAGTATGTAGATCTTCAGAAAATTTCAAACCCTTTTAACCTTACCTAAAGAACAGGGTATTACTGTCCACAGCAAGATCAGTTTCTAGTTTCCTTTCAACAACCGAATTTGCACCACCAGATGGCAACCTAAAGCAATTTTCTACAAAAATGACGTTGTGCATGATGTCTGTTGTTAGAAATGCCTTCAGAATAATTCTGTTAAACCCAATCATGTTTTTGAAATAATCACACTAACGTCTGAAAATTGTGATATATATTTTGACTCACATCAAGGAGTCAAAACTACAGCTATTTCTAAAATCCCCAACATAGCAGTCGGATTATTTAGATAGAGAAATACCCTCAAAATTGTCTGAATACAGATAAATTATTTAATAAAATAAAACTAAAAAAAATGATAACATAATAAAACATCTTTTTTGAAATAACAATAATGTTCATAATTGAAATATCCAGGGAGAAATGTCTCAATGTGAGTGTAAGGCTTGAATTCTCCAGGGAACATTTGCAGTTTCCTAGCAATTAGCTTAGCAGCTATTGTTTTCTATGATTCAGAACTAATGCAAATTACCTAATAATGCAACAAATCTGACATTTTGCCCATGTGCAGTATTTCAGCAATTTATACTTATTTTAATTTCCATAAAAGATTATAAACAACTATATCCACTGGTAGCTCTAATACATGGAGAATAGTGAAATGGAGTTAAGGTGTTATACACTGTTTCAATATTTACATTTATCTTTATCTCAATAGGAGATTATGATTACTACGTGATTACTGTGGTTCAAATGAGTAGCTCATGAAGGGAAGAAACCAGTTAAATGTCTAATAGCAAATGAGTTCAGATTATTCTCAAAGTAGTACATCTGGGAGCAGCTGCATGTGTTATTTGATTCAGACCTTCAAATATACTTATAGCTGAAACAGCAAAGCACCAAGAACTATACTTAGCACTGGACATTCAGTAATTAAGAGGGTGAATATACTCATGAATATTCACTGAAAACTTATTGGATTTACTGTGCCTGTGATTGTACCCTTTGTGTCCATTCAAGCACATATTTATAAATAATCAGACCACAGAATTATACAGAGAAATAATTAACTGTATGCAAACATTAGGAAAAAAAATCACAGATGACCAATATCGATCCTGCAGTAGCTATGAATATTTTCAGTAGATATTAGACAACAAGAGCTGTACTCAGTGAGGGAAGAAAATCGAAAGTCTTGCCATCTTTACAATGAGGTTTACATACTAATAAATGCAGAATTTTTGAATGTTGAATGCTCCCTCAAAACCTGCTACGGTACAGCATGGACACATCAAGGATAATGAAAAATTAAGCAAAATAATTTGGAACAGACAAACATATATGTTAAAAAAAATCCTCCTGAATAAGAGAGAGTAGTAAAGAGAATAGAAAACAAAGCCCTTGTTTATTCAAACAAGTTATACCTTACTAGCAATTTACACAGCAAAACGAGTTCATTTTGTAATAGTTCTAAGTAAACATTTTGTAGATGGGAAGGTATATAAAGTCAAGCCAATAGCAGACCAAAGATCAGAACTCAGAAATCTCTGGGCCTCTGTCTACAACAGTATCATTACATATTTCATCTATCTGAATGCTACTTCCATTTTTGTATGCAATATTCATTGATCATGAACCATTGTATATTTTTACAAGATAAGAAATTACTTCAAGCATAAGACATTTTAAAGCCAAATTACCACTGCAAAATGAACCTACTTTGTGGCTTACATTAAACAGAAGGATAGATTTTAAAGAACTTTATTTCATTTGGGTTGTTACTTTTCTGCAATTTTTCCTGAGGCATGTTACAGCTGCGAGGAACAGATGAAGTCAGCAAGGCTTCCTCAGCACTTAGTATTCTCACACCAGACTGATTCAGAACTTTACACCTTATCAGCTACCTCTCTCTTCTGCCTACCTTATTCAAAGCAATATAGTTTGATGAAATATTGAAGATGAGTATATGAGAATATATAAGGAAGATCTTTTAGGGGAGTTATGCAAATACCTGTCTCCTCAAAGTCAGTAAAGTAATGCAAATCCAGGACTCCCAAAAATCTGCCATGCTTTGGAGTGAAATGCTAGTCACACAGCAAAGCTGCATTAGCTGGGAAAGAGACGGAAAATAGGATATTCTGCTATGCAGGAGGCAATGACAGCTTATCTGAATGCTCTCGCAGGGTGAAATTCCTGTTGGTGCAGTCAGTGGGCATTTGACCCCAAGACATAGGCCACTGGCCGAGAAGACAGGTATGATTTGAGCCAAACTACAGCTGTAAGACCTGGGGCAGACTCTCTGCCTTTGTATGAGTTTCAGGACTGAGGTACAAATGAGAGAGGAAAGGCAGGACAGCTAAGGCTGCCCCCAGCATGCCCCAAAGAGGCATGTTGAAGTAAGGAAAAGGAATGACCACGTCTCTTTCCTTTCTACACACCAGCTAGTGCAAGTGTGAAGCTTATTATCACACCAGGTGTAAGGACTTGATAATGAACATCCCCTCCCCAGGCATTTGTCACTCACAGGCAGAGTGCCTCTAGCTGCCCTGCCAAAGTCACATCTCTCTTTCCCCTGGTAATGCAGATTAGAGCTCTGGAAGAAAGAAAACCCATGAATACACACAGAATTTTCAAGCTGCTTTTCTACATTTAGGTGGAGGTGACTGCAAGACCTAGGAGCTGAGGCTATGTATTAAAGTCCTGCCTGTAGTGTCTGATGTCCAAAATTAAAACAGCTGCCCTATAAAATAATAAGGCATTAGAAATTGCAGGATAACAGATTGCAAAAGCATATTAAAGAGCTGCCTAGAAAGAAACTGTATGAGACTAGCCAAGTGTAAAATATATTAGAGTTGACACAGAATTGGAATCTGTGGAGAAAGCAAATTGGTTAAAGAAATTCTAGTATTGTCCATTTTCTATAGGCCACCATAAAAAAGACTAT
Organism: Pygoscelis adeliae; assembly: GCF_000699105.1. Classification (NCBI taxonomy): domain Eukaryota; kingdom Metazoa; phylum Chordata; class Aves; order Sphenisciformes; family Spheniscidae; genus Pygoscelis; species Pygoscelis adeliae. Next base: position 502,553 of record NW_008825162.1, read on the forward strand.
ATATTTCTTTTTTCTTATCTTTTCCTTCCTTCTGTAGAAAACCATAATGACTCTGGAGGTACAGAATGGCATCTGTCATGGTAGTTATGTATCTCTTTCTCTCTTTCTCTTTCTATGTATGTATGCATATGTGTGTGCAATTACAAGTATCAAACTAAATATTTAAATATGCAATGATAAAATATGTGCAGTTATTTGCATAAGCACCACAGCCTGCATATTTCAAAAGCAAGTTTAGTTGGTCAGGTTTGGGAATGAGGAATATTAGTGCTATGTAATTCAACATCCACAAAGTAGGCTGGTTTTCAAGCTGGAGACTTAAAAATTGTTATAGAGAAATTCCCTAGTCACTGTTGAAAGTACAGACCCTTTTAGATCATTGTAAGCACTACCTGAGCAATTTGCCATAATATCAGTGCTTTAGCAAATATTTTTTGTACAAAAGTTTTGTGGTAATTTAGAGAAGAGAAGATAGTTCACGACAAAAATAGAAACCCATAGCAGAAAAGATTTGGAGCCATAGCATCCCAGCAAGAATCACAGGCTGCCTGCTCTACCAAATGACATCCTGCCTCTCGCCTCCTGCTCCAGAGGCACAAGATACATTTTAGTCTGTTACAGACAAGCATACTGACTGGGACATGACAGGCCATGAGTCTATCTCCTTGTCTTACTTTATAGGTGGTTTACCCTGGTATGTGAACAACCGTTTTCCACAGACTCTGGAGAAATGAATGTCAAGAACATTGTGCTGAGCTCCTCCTCCAGCCTTGTACAAATGTACTACATGAGCCATAGGATAGATTTTCATTTCTGTTGCCATTTTCATACTTTGCCATTTTCATTGGGAAGAAAAAAAAAAGTGAGAAACTGTGGTACTAAGTGATGCCGCTGTACTGCAACAAAGAAATTGCACTACAGCAGAAGCAAAACGTGTATCAGTGAACCTGCAGCAGGGTGGGCAGTCCTCTCCAAGAAAACTATCTAGGTAGGTTTATACAGAACAGCCTTCAGTTTCTCTCTTCTTGGTTCCTTGGGTTTAGAAGAGATTATCTGTATGCATCCATCAGTTTTTGAAGTCCAGATTTATCTGAGGAGGAAACACCCTTCTCTCCTCATCCAAAAACCTTAATACCTGAGTCACCCAACAACTCTAGCTCTGAAATTCTACCATCCCAGAGACATGTTGAGCTCACACACTGTAAGTTGCTACTTTTCCCCCAGGCTGAGTATCATGCATGACCTCTTTATTCTCACATCACCTCCTGTAAAATGGGCAGATATGTACATTTTTTACTGTTCTTGAAATAAGGCATTCTTACCATGCTGAGAAGGGAATGCAAAATTTGACATTTTCTTTTGCTACCAAGACTTTTAAAAATATGCCAGTAAGGGAATTTTTCTTGAAGAGTGAAGGAGAAGGGAGCTTGCACTTATATAGGCTTTTCTAAAATATGGATTGTGAATTTCACTTGACTAATGTAAAATAAGATGTATGGCTGCATAAACTTGTGTATGACACTCGGATAGAAGTGAATGTTTGTGGTGCTGACCTTGATTGCCTGTGCTTTTAAATTGTGTGTCTGTCCTCTGTAAGCTAATATGTTTCTATAAATAACTGCAAAATAAACTTATCTTCCTCCTTGAAAATGTGCTTTTGAAATTCTCCTTTGTTGCAGTGCCTACAAGAAGCTTGACAACAGTTGTTAGGATGCTGGTGATCTGAGACTACCAACTGTCAGGTTGACTGGTGTTGTCAAAGTATTCCTTGTTCCATCAGTCTGTCTTTTTCCATCTGCCGCGTCTCACTTCCTATAGCAAAATCTCATGAGTAGGGACAGCTTCTGTGTTTTCTGATGTACAGCATCGAGCACAATCACAGCTACTAGAGAAACAAAAGAAAAGAGAAAAAAAAGATATTGTCCATACATAAAATCTGAGAAATCTTCACAGGATGTTAAAAAACCCACAAAACCCACAAGATGTTAACAGAGAGAGAAGGACAGTTTCATTCTTCATATACCAGAAAAAATAACCACCTGTCTGATTTGTGTGAAACGTTTAGTTCATTTACATAAAGAGAATTCTCTTTTTACTTCACCTATGGGTGTTTGAGGCCAGTGTGACCCCTGGCAATAGCTTCATTACCCATCAGCAGAGAAGAACCACCAAGCCAGTTATTGGGACAAGTGACTATTAACCTGCCAGGAAGAAGACCCTAATGGGCAAAGAGCTGCAGTCTTGACTACCTTGTTTGCCATCTCTGGCATAGCAAGTGGAGGCTGAAGCTGACATCCCAGTGCAGAAATCATGTTTGTCTTTGCAATGCAGAAACTCATTTCATGTGATGCTGAAGGATTCACCATTAATAGATCTTTCTTCTCACTGAGAGGAAATGGATGTTATGTGTCACTGGGATAACATAGCAGACCTGCAAATAGCTCTGCAGCTGCCCTCAGTGAAAACATTTTATGTCCTCCTATTCAAGTGCACACTGCTAGCAGCTCAGTTCAGATCCAGGCACTATTGAAGCCAAATTCCCAGAGATTTCAAAGGTACAAGGGCATCATGTGTGGAAATGTGGAATTCTTCCCGCTGACCTTTCTGTAAAGCAAAAAGCATCCTAGCACTGCACCTTGAGTGCTAAATCAGTTGTGATCTTAAGCAGTTACTTATTAAACCCATCAAACAAAGCTGAAAATGAGGAACACATTTGCATAGCACATCTTAATCCATTAATCTGAACACTATTTAAAATGAAGTCAATGACAATTTATTAAAGTTTTCGTTAACAGTTAACCACTACCTTCAAAGGTTTGATTTTTAAATTCTACTTATCTGAAACAGTTTATTCATGGGAGTACGATATTCACTTTGTAGCTTATTTCAATGCTATTAGTATTTTAAGGACTCTTTTTGGGTTAGTGAGCCTTTTGATGCCAACTCACGTTTGTTTCTTGAAGCATAGTGTTGCTTTTTATTGCTAGACATATGAGGTTGGTTTGTTTGTTGTTAGACAACTGATGTAAAGTAATTATATTCTGTTTGGCTAATGAAGTGAGACTGGATATTTTGCCTATGAATCATTATGGCAGAAGTAGAAGAATTTTGTTTAGCAGTGAAGAAACTTGTGTTTGTTTGTGCTTTGATTTCCAGATGTGAGAAATAAGAATGTAAGGTGCCTTGCAGACATTTGAAACAGGGAGTGTTAATTAATAAAAGGGGTAGTGGGGTCTGACCTTCTGATTCTCAAGCTATAGGCAGCCCTGGCTACTTTGTTCTACTAGAATTCACAAGCAAGCTTCCCATCCAACTTTGTCATAACATGATATTTTGGGACTGTGCGACACTCAGAAATCTTATTCTAAACTCCTTGAGATAAGTGAAATTGTTAATTCCCAACCCATTTCCCCAATAAATTAATATTTTCAAATATGTTTATAACTATGGGGTTTGAATCTTGAATTTTCAAGGAAAGATAACCTGACTAAAACCCAAACTAAAGGTGTAATTTTACCAGAAATCTATATAGCTAAATTTGCAAACCAAGTAAAATAAACTTCTACATGATTGTTACTATGACAAAACATTACTTGATTTGATTTTGGGACAAAACACCATTTGATTTTCACAGTTTTGGGGGCCAATTATTTAACTGTGTCTGTTTTGAAAGACAGTGTGCTTATATTAATTTAAGTTGTATCATAAGTCAAGCACGAAGGGCAGAAGACCACCACAGGGAATTCCTTGTGGAGCTTAAGAACAAAAAGAAATTGTATGATCTTGAAGCAGGGTCAGGCTTCACAGGAAGATTACAGAGCTGTGGTTCATATATGCAGGGAGAAGACACAAAAGGCCAAAGGTCAATTAGAGTTGAAACTGGCCACTGTTGTGTCTGACAACAAGAAAGGCTTTTTTAAGTACTTTAATAGCAAGGGGAGGTCTAAAGAAAACATCAGACTGATACTTGTTGATTCTATTCTATTCTATTCTATTCTATTCTATTCTATTCTATTCTATTCTATTCTATTCTA
>NW_008825162.1:507534-513898 GCF_000699105.1 Pygoscelis adeliae
TTCTATTCTATTCTATTCTATTCTATTCTATTCTATTCTATTCTATTCTATTCTATTCTATTCTATTCTATTCTATTCTATTCTATTCTATTCTATTCTATTCTATTCTATAAGTATATAAATTTGTCAATTTCACTATCAGAAAGTTCAGTATTTTTATGGGACTGAGCCTTCTTTTTGTTACCTTTAGATTATTGCAGATGTTTTTACAGTAGGAAACTATCAGAGTTTATAAAAAAGACATGTGCAAATTGGTGCAATAATTGGCCTCTAATATTTCAATACAACATTTGCAAACTCCCAGGTTCAGGCAAACATGTTAATCAAACCATTATTTCTATGCTTACTCTCTGAATGGAAGTCCATATATGCAATCATCTTAGCTATTTTTTTTCTAGAAAGCTGAAAAAATAATTAGAACATAAAACTGTTTCCTTTTTGGGCAGTTTCCCAACATCCTTCCCCTTCCCCTACTCTGCCCCCCTCTCCACTTCCCCCAGTAAATCAGGGGAACACAGTGCCAAACAGTTTTGTGCAAAGGAAATGCAAAGCATGTGACAGAGAAGAACTAACATGCAAGTGTCAATGTACTTTCTAATGTTCAAATGAAGGCGCAGGAAGTTACAGTGGAAACACTAAATGGTTTCAGTGATGCATGGAAAACTCACCAAGAGGAGCATTTTTGCTAAACTGCCTTAAGTCCTTTCTTTTTTCCTACTCATTAGCTTCAGAGAATAAATGATCCAATAGCACAAAACAATGTATCACATTATAAGGAGCCCTGCAAATTAAGTGGATTGAATTGAATCAATGTACGACAGTGGAAAGAAGTGCTCAGACCATATGCAGACTCATTTCAGGCAGGACACCATCTCCTGGGAGGGATGTGCCTTGCGTCATCTGCAACCTCCAGCTTGCTATCTTAAAAAAATCAGAAAAGTTTTAAAGAAGTTTGTGAGCACTGTGGTAGGCAGAAACCTGACATAACAATATGTCGTAAGAGCACACTCAAGTCTGCAAAAAAGCACATATATAGGAAAATTTCACAGATTGAATTAATATAAGACTTAAAACCACAAAAAACAGTTTTAAAGCTAACAGTATTCACAGCTGAGAATATGACCATATAAATGTATTTTAATATCTTCAGCATTCTTTTCTAATTTTCACAGTTTTAAATTTTTTAATATGTTAAAATATCTTAGTTATATATAGTTCCTGTCAGTGCAAACGGGAAGATTTAGCCACAGAATGGAATTTCTGGTTCTGCCAGAATAAGTTCTCACATATAAATGTAAGTTGAATTAAAATAAATTTTAGTAATAACCATCCAACAATGAATCTGCGTTGTTAAAAATGTGAGCTGTCACCAACCTCCATACAACAGATATGATTAAAACAGGTCATAGAAACCTTAGTCAGCACTTTCCTAGGAACTCCAATTTCCCTTATAAAACTCCAGGATTTCACTTACAGAACCTGCTAGGGAAGATGAAGTGTCACCTTTAGTATATCATACTTCCACTTTTTCCTGCTGTAGTTTCAGTTTTAGAGGTGACAGTCCGGGTGTGGGTTACAGCCACATTATAAATCATGGGGTACAAAAGAAAGTCCTTCCAAAGAAAGGCTTTTATGTTACCCCCTAAAACCTTCAGGTGCAGGACAGTTACTATGTGGGCAGAAAAAAAGGTAGTTAACTGACTACAAGAAACTAGGCAAACCAGGTTGTACACTAGAGGCAAAGAATTATCTTTTCAGGCACCCAAATGCGTCACAACAATAGTTCATATTTAAGAACTATTTAAGAGACATGGCAATTTGATGCAGTGTACTGGATATGAAGTAAACTTGCCTAAGGAAGGTCCACAGTAATAACAGTGCACATTAGCAACTGAACTGATGATTATGGTTTGTGCAAATATGATTGAACGTAGGTGTCTGGTAGCTCATCACAAACAGTATGGAAAAACTGTTGATCAGTATTGAAAATATTTCAGTGACTTGCTGTACTTCCTGGGATTTGCTGGCAGTGGTCCATGTCCTGCAGCTATTTCTCTGCTTCTGGACATTTTCAAAAAATAATTAAAAAGTAAGAGCCCTGCAGTGTACTTCTGAAGCATGCATCACTCCTCATTAGGTTATGTCAGGTTTCATCATCCCATATCATTTGATCTATATTAGTCCAATACCATGCGTGGATGACATTCCATTATTAATTTAAGGAGCTACCATCTAACATTTTCAACATGAATAAAATGATGGCAGTTACCAAAATAGTACAGTCAGCAGAAGTCCTTTTTGAAATTAAGAAGTAACGGTTCAGCTCATCTGTAGTTTAAAATGAAAAGTTTTAATGGATGAGATCCAGCTATAATAACTCAGTGATGAGAAGACCGAGGAAACAATAATTTATAAGGGAATCCAGAGAAAACCAGGAAGCATCTAAAATAACCATTCATAAACGGAAAAGATATCTGGTCATAATTTAAAAGACCAATTAATGGAGAATACACAAATTTTAATTCTATTATAGACATAACACTAGAAGAAAAACAAAACAAATTCTCTAAGAAAAAATAACTCAGATTTAAGGAAAGAAATGAAACAGTCAGCTGGAAATGCAACAACTACATTATGTATAACACAGTACAAAAGGTCTTCCCACTTACTCCATTAAAAATTATGAAATAGTTTTCAAGACAGTAATTACAAGTGTATGGAATATTTTACCTTCAAAAGACTCGTAACACTTCTGAATTCTTGGCCAGATTCTCCCTTGCATTACACCTCCTTTACAGCACCTGGGTGACTAAAAGTGGCCACAAAATCAACTTCTAGAAATACCTTGAAATAGAAGGAATATCTGCAATGGTATTGAGGCAGTCTAAGGACTCCTTATCATCTCAGTACATGGGACGTAGCTTGAGAAGGGAGGTGTGTGTGGTACATTGCTGCAATAGACAGCCTGGGACTGTAAGCTGCAAAAACGACCTTCTCTTACTACTGCAGGTGACTGAAAATATTTTGCTATTGCCCCAGGAACACAAAAATCTTTACCACACTGTTGTAGGTTAAAAATATATGGGGATTCAGGTGAATGCCTTTGGCTGGAGTCGCAAATAGGAAAAAAAAACAACAAAAAAGAAATAAAAAAAATCTTAGCAACAATGCTTTATTATATGATCAGAAGAAATGAGATCCCTGCCCATATGTGGAAAGAGCACAGCATAGTTTATGAAGGGACATTACAAGATACTGCTTTAACACTTTGGCTTCCCTAGAGCTACGGGAAGGCCATTGCCACACTCCTTTCCTCCTGGCCAAAGCATAATGTTTGATTCAAACCTTTTTGCACAATAAGCCCCACTCCAAAAATCTTTCTTCTACAACCAGCTGGGCTTGCTTGAGGGCTGCTACACCCTTTGGAATTAGAACAAGGTGATAGGGCCACAAACAGAGGTGGAAGACAACATTCAGATGGAAGATACTTATACTTACACTATACTATTCAGCATGCTTGTATTTTTGCTCTGGTCCCTAAAAAGAGGTTTCTAAAATCAGACACGTAGCAAAGCTCTGTTTTCAGACTTTCATAGACCATAAGTATGGAGGCATTTAGAAGAATTGCCCCCATTTACAGTACAAGCCTGATTAAGAAGCAATAGGTAGATAATTATCACAATTCATTAGATGAGTTGGAAGCCTAAGAAATCAGAACAGTATCACAAAGATTTATAAGTGAAATTAACAAGGCAGGCTGGTAACACTTTCCTTTATAGAAGCTTTAAGATTTTATTGTTATAAATATAATGTCCATATATGATGTGTTAACAATGTCAAAACATTAAGGATGCTTCACTTTGCCTGTACTTAAATATTACAAAGTTATTCACTATGATGGCAGCAGTTTGATTTTAGCAATAAATCAACATGATTTCGATAAGGCAGTTTAAGCTTGTTAGCTGAGTGATCATCAAATTGTCTCAACTTGGTGCTTTGGCCTCCTGTATGAAGTTAGAGTGGTTTAACATTAGAGAATACTTGCCGCTTGTAGAGATGGTTCATACCACGGACATCTGTTGGGCAGCTAGAGGATTCAGTATGCCAGTTGGCTCAAAATATTGTAGTTGCACCAATGCACTGAGGTACTGTATCAAGCCTTTTTTGAGGCTGTACACAGTGGCAGTAATTTCACTTCCCCTATTTAAAGTGTATGATTGTGTTACTGCAAAATAAAGTAAGAGTATCAGGCAGATTAGCATAATAGTGACTGCAAAAGTCTCATTTACAAATGTCAGCTTTTCAGTACTCTCAGAGACCTCATTGCTGCAGTATCTTGGTGTTAGAGGGCTGGTGAATATTAGAAAGTGGTAAACTGGTGGAACTGTTGTTTTCCTGAGAGCCATTTCGTGAAGTGTAAGACACAATTATTTTTCCCCCTTAAAATATCACAGCCCCAAGGAAATGTTTAGGAATGATTGGATTCAGGTTATATTAGCCATCCAATGGAAACAGGAAAGAAGAATCTGACACATAAATCAACATCTGCTTTCCGCTTCACCATAATTTTTTAAACCAGAACTCATATTACCCTTTTCAATTGTAGGTCACTATGCCCTGAATTGATCTACTTGGACCGGGTCCATCTTAAATCAATTTTGGGTTGCTTAGTGAGCACGCTGAGCAAACTACCGCTTCTACTACGGATGCTACAAAATCAATCCCAGGAAAATACAAGCAATTTGGATGGTTTCTCCAGATGAGGTTGTGCTATGTTGCACAGAACAAAATTCAGAAGGAGGTGATGTGGAGATAAGGAGCAGGAAGTGTAACCAATCACCATGTCAAAGACGGTACTGACTGGCAGCAATGCTAAACATATGACACAGTCAATTGGGTGCCAGCTTTAAATACAGCCTTTGTAGCTGGAGTGAAAGGACTAGGCTGACAAGGTTAGAAACCATTTAAAACAAAAACAAAAACAAAAACAAAAACCAACCCCAAAATCTCATATAATTCTTGTTTCCTTTTAACCATTCATGCTAATATGACCAGGATACTAAAAATAGAATTGATCTTCCACAATAAAGAAAATTTTATTTTCAGTTTTTTTTGTCTAGATAACAGAAACTCAGCCTGGACTGAGTTTTGGTCATGTAATATTCCTAGAGTGCAACAGAAATTCCTAGCTTTTTTCAAGTAGGCAATTATTTAGAAGCCAAGAACAGCAGGGAAAGGGGGAAAAATATTTTTCTGCATGAATGCCTAGGATGGCACTATTTAAATGAAGAACAAAATGTACATGATTCTTTGCCAGCAAGTTAAAAAAAGGTATAGTATTCCATTTTTTATCTTATCAGAAAAGTGATACTTTTTAATTTACAAAGACACATTTTAGAGATAGCCCACTGAGCTGTAAAAAATATAGATGAATTATCATTGACATGACAGATGTAGTCAGGAAATTCTTAGAAATTTTTATTACTTTGAACTTTCACAAACAAGCAGCTTCACAAAGAAGCAAGTAAACAAGATAAAGGATATATCTTTAAATAAAAATTCTTATCAGGCTATATAGCTTTGATTTCTCACATCCTTTAAGCAATGGCGGATTCTCATGATGCAGGAAAGACTCCACCTTTCCCACTGAGAAGGTGATCAGTCTTTGTTCATTCTTACTACAAGTTTTCCATGTCCTACTATAGTATAGCACAATGCACATCTCATGGTATGTATCTTGGTGTTCAGCCTTCATCGGCTACTTTCCCGTAGACACCTTACTACTTGACTGAACTTTTACAGTTACCTTTTTAATGGGAGAATTAATCTCAATATCTAGCAATAAGTTGTCTGAACCTGACCAAATGACAAAGTAAAACACATGTAAAGCTACTGTTGTACATCTACTTTCAGACCAACTAATATACCTGGCATTATAGTCAAGGTTTTTTCCTTAGATGTACAGTTAGTTCAAACACTTTGCAAGTTAATAGAAAGGCACTCAAAGGCTTTAACATTCACCATCTTTATATGCACTGAGTGTGGTGATGTCAGTATAAAATGTGATCACTAATCAGCAGGCACTTGGTTTTGCATCCGATTTCTGTGTGGAAATGTACCTGTTGAGGAACAGAGAGAAAACATGATTTAAAAGCAAAGGAAATTCTGTACTTAAGAGAGTTACTGCCTGTCCTGGTTTCGGTAGGGATAGAGTTAATTTCCTTCCTAGTAGCTGGTACAGTGGTGGGCGTGGGATTTAGGATGAGAATAATGTTGATAACACACTGGTGTTTTAGTTGTGGCTAGGTAGTGCTTACACTAGTCAAGGACTTTTCAGCTTCCCATGCTCTACCAACTGAGAAGG
>NW_008825162.1:514140-514492 GCF_000699105.1 Pygoscelis adeliae
ATTATTAAACTGTTTTTATCTCAACCCACGAGTTTTTCTCACTTGTGCTTTTCCAATTCTCTCCCCCATCCCACTGGGGTGTGGGGGGAGTGAGCGAGCCGCTGCGTGGTGCTTAGTTGCTAACTGAGGTTAAACCACGACAGTCCTTTTTGGCGCCCAATGTGGGGCTTGAAGGGTTTGAGATAATAGATTAACCAGAGTGTATTAAGGTACTTATATCTGTTAATAGTTGTGGGTCACAATGTTGGTTTCTCTGTTCTCGGTATTGATTTGTATAATCTGCATCATGCTCTTTTTTTTTTCTGTACATGTTAAAGATTGGTGTTTGTTTTTGCAGTTTGCTGTGGTCTGC
>NW_008825162.1:519421-528837 GCF_000699105.1 Pygoscelis adeliae
TGTCCTGGTTTCGGCAGGGATAGAGTTAATTTCCTTCCTAGTAGCTGGTACAGTGCTGTGTTTTGGATTTAGGATGAGAACAAAGTTGATGACGCACTGATGTTTTAGTTGTTGCTAGGTAATGCTTACACTAGCCAAAGACTTTTCAGTTTTCCATGGTCTACTGACTGAGAAGGCTGGAGGTGCACAAGAAGCTGAGAGGGGGCACAGCCAAACTGGCCAAAGAAACATTCCATACCATGTGACGTCATGCTCAGTACATAAAACTGGGGAAAGCTGGCCGGGGGGGCTGCTGCTCGGGGACTGGCTGGGCATCGGTCGGTGGGTGGTGAGTAATTGTACTGTGCATCACTTGCTTTGTGTATTATTATTATTATTATCATATGATTATTATTATCATTTTATTTCAATTATTAAACTGTTTTTATCTCAACCCACGAGTTTTTCTCACTTGTGCTTTTCCAATTCTCTCCCCCATCCCACTGGGGTGTGGGGGGAGTGAGCGAGCCACTGCGTGGTGCTTAGTTGCCGACTGAGGTTAAACCACCACACTGCCAGAACACACCCCTGTTTAACACCATTGTGCCTTCAAAATCTGTCACAAAGATCACTATCATGCTGAACTTGCATGACTTTGTGAGAAGATCGAATCAAAGATGAGGATTCAAGAGAAAACAACTCTTTCAGTGCCTGAAAAATTTCTGACTATCTAGATTGAAGTTTTTATGACAACTGTGAAGGTCAAGTAAAGAGCTTTCTTTATTCATACACTTTTCTTTCAGCTGTCTTAAAGCAAAGACTATGTTAATAGCTGATCTACCAGCACTAACTGTCTGGATATACACATTCTGCGAGAGCTTGCAATCTCTTGAGCGTAATTGATACTGAAAGCTTGCCAGAAATCCTTATGACTATATTCTCTGTATGTACATCATTATGAGTTAGTATTCTTCATATCTTTGCTCCCTCTAGCAGTCAAGCAATACACCATACAGATGTTTAAGCACCACCTGTCTTTCTAGGTTCAGTATTCATTATTTACTGCGGGCTTCCAAAGTACAAAGCAATGTAGGCATAATTACAGAAAAATATCTATTAAATGTCAAACTTCTTTGACAGATACAATAAAAAAATAAAACAAAGGTGTTTAGGTTGTGAGAGAAAGAGAAGAATTTTTACCAACATTAGGGAACATGTTGAAACAGTGGAAATAGTAGGGCCACCATTCATACTTGCCATCTTCCTTCTCCTTCTGTCTTTTACCTTTCTTTTTCCCCTTGATTACCTACACAATTTTGTGTATTCATGTGTAATCCCACTATATACCTTCAAATACTATTGTAACACACATTTGTCTGGGGACAAACACATAAACCTGAGACTACACAACAAAAACAGATGTAATGGGATCTAGTTTTTTATTCTCTCCATGTGAATGCACTTCTTTATCTCATTGGGGTATTGTGAAGGGTAAAATTGATCATCTGAAATCTCAAATATAACATTAGTTTGATCTTTCATTATTATTATAAGATGACAGCATTCCTTAAATTTCAGTAAGTTCCTTTATTTCATTTAGCTTCTGCCCTTTGATCTGAGACAAGCAGCTCAGATGTAGAAAGACAAATCACCTTCAATGTGGTATCATGTCCTCCCACTCCACCCTTGATGGCAGCAGGATTTTAGCCTCATTTGATTATTTGACTTTCTAAGTGTTTACCAAGATTGAACTCTGTTGCTGCAATCCACTTCTAGTATGGTTTCTAAGGGCGTAATAACTGTGCATAGCATAGACAATGATAAGGTATTTAAGAACTTTCACTCACAGAGGTAATATTGCCTACAGGATGCCCATGCTACAGCTGTCAATGTTGCTACCAGGGATGCCCCTACCCTGACAGTGAATTATAGCAATGGAGGTTGCTAGTGGTGCAAAATTCTTTCATTTTTGAAAACTGCTGTCTTGCTTCTGTGTATTGTGCTAAGTCCTGAAGTTTAACTCAGTCGCTGAGTTGTGTGAAAGTGTGGCTTCCTCTCTGACCCTAGCTTTGAAAAGAAAAAATTAAAGTTGCCAATGGTATAGCAGGAATCATAGAATCATAGAATCATTAAAGGTTGGAAGAGACCTCCAAGATCATCGAGTCCAACCATCAACCCAACAACACCATACCCACTAAACCATGTCCCTAAGCGCCTCATCTACCCGTCTTTTAAATACTTCCAGGGATGGTGACTCAACCACTTCCCTGGGCAGCCTGTTCCAATGTTTAACTACTCTTTCAGTAAAGAAATTTTTCCTTACATCCAATCTAAACCTCCCCTGGCGCAACTTGAGGCCATTTCCTCTCGTCCTTTCGCCAGTTACTTGGGAGAAGAGACCGACACCCACCTCGCTACAACCTCCTTTCAGGTAGTTGTAGAGAGCAATGAGGTCTCCCCTCAGCCTCCTTTTCGCCAGGCTAAACAACCCCAGCAATGGTGCTTTTTAAATCTAATATGTTGTTAGAAAGGGGGTGAAAACAGTGAAAAAAGATCTTTTGCAGTCCGATCTTCCTGCTAGATCCACAAAGCACCTAATGACAACAGCACAAGGGAAGACAGCTTCTTAGGACAGGAAAAACCTTTTTGGCAAGGATGACAAAGAAAGGACCATTCCTACTCAGATTCCTTCAGCAACGGAGAATATGGCAGAGAAGAGCCAATCATTCTGCCCTAAGAAATCCTTCCTCCCATTTTCAGACTTAAAAAGCATAGTTGTCCTCAAATTTGAAGAACTAGGAACTCCTTTGCCTCTTCACTAACAAGAGTTACAGAATAATGGATTCTCTGCAATGATGCATCCTTTTCATTGTCACAAGAAGGAAAACCCCTATGGGACTACCTATGCATGCTCCCTTATTTTATTTCATACCAAAAGGTGCTGAGGACTAATTCTTTCCAGTGCAGGATTTAATGTTTTTTTCCCCTTAACCTGAGATTTGCATTAGTTGGGGCACAAGTCACAATTCACTGAAGTCAAGAGTAAATCTTGCATATGAAGGACCCCTGTTAACAACTTCTAAAATGACTTAATGTTTCCTTGTCTGTTCATTGTTTCATTCCCGTTGCTGCACTTAAGTCCTTTTGTCTCTTATCATAGTGTTGTACTGCATCAGGCAGCCGCAGTATTTGAGCTACACTTCATACCTGGTGCTATGTAAGAACTATCAATGACACCATTACAAAGGCAGAGCAGGTCTAGATATTTCATTCAAAATACCACCAAGCCCCCTCACACCAGTCCTGCCACTGTTAATCCTGCTAATCTAGACAGGTGCTAGTCTCTGATTTCCCAGAAGAAAACCTGTCACAGATACCACTGTAGAATGCTTACTGACATTTAACAATGTGGAATTAACTTTTATTGAACCCCAAAAACCAAACAACCCCTTCTACAGTTTGAGAAAAGGCATGTATAATAAAAATTGTCTCTCTTTTTCCTCAACAGATGAAGTAAAAAGCCCACCATATCCATATCCAGGTAGCCTTCCCCAGATCAACATGGAGCTAGAGCAGGTAATACAGAACCAGGTATGAACTTTGTTTTCCAGTCTTGTTCTGCCTTTAGCAAACAATTTTTTTTCACACTTCTATAGATCTCTGTTGGCTGCAGTAAGCAAGCCTGAAAAATGTGTTTTCTTATACATTTAAATACTGAATAACACAACATTAGCCATTTAAAAATTTTGTGCCTTTTCACTTTACCACAACTGCACATAGATTGCCTTTTTAAGTTATCCCAGCCATACTGTCTTAGCACTGTTTTCTTCTGTCATGAATTTGATTTCTGAGCACAGAGCCCTTATTTTGTCTGATGTGTATTACTAACAGTTAAACCTAAATCCTATGACTCAGTTTTCTGGTGACCATCCTTCACCCTTGACAAATCAGAAAGATTTTTAATCCTTTTGTTCTTGGTAGAATTTAAATTAGCTTTAGAGGCAGAGGGCCAGTCTATTAAAGCAATGTATTAATCCACTGCACTGCATTCAGGCAGCAATTTTTGTTTCCTAAAATATGCCCATACATTCAGGGTTTGGGTTTTTTTTTTGATTGTTTACTTTGAAAGAAACTTTTGACTTGACCTTGAACTTCAATACTTGGCCAAGATGTCAGTGTTACAGAGGCAACTTTTACTGCAGCTCACCTTAATGGGGAGACCAGCTCTTGTTATGAATAAGAAGTTGCCAATATACTTTGGTAATACTGGATACACTCAGGAGGCTAAATGGCTGTCTATTGCACTAGTAATCTGCATCAGCACAATTAGATGTATCTAATTATTTTGTTGTTCCTCTTTCTTTAAACACACTTTAAAAAGTGTGCATCTCACTTCAAGAAGTATCCCCTCATATTTAATTCCACACTACAGCATTAAGTATAGTTTATAACAGAACACCATTCTAAGCAAACTTGCTTCAAAAAGCAGTAGAATTCTGTAAATGGTAAAGTAGATTTTAGTAACTAGATCTTTTTACCATCAAGGTAAACCAGGAGTATTCAGTGATTTCAATAACAGCAAGGTCCAGCCTAAGTCATTAATGTGCTAATGACTTTGTAAACTCCTAGTTCAGGGATGACCTCTTCTTTGTTAAAATTTGACGATGGCAAATCCAAATTCTGCACTGATGTGTATTTTGCATTTCATTTGGATCACATGAGAATAAACAAGACTAAAGTTTGACTTAACATTAACAACCTTGTATCTTTTCCATGGCTGCAATTAACAGAAGGGTTAACATGCACATATCATTCCAAAAATTGTAACACAGATCAAACTCAAGTTCAAGCCTGCTTAATTCTAGGAGGATGACTTGTGACTCCTAGGCTCAAAATCATTATGTTAAAGTGAATACCCTGTGCTGTCTGCTCCAGTCTCCTGCTACTGTAGGCACCATATCAAACCATTATTTTCATAAATCACCCTTAATCTCAAAAGCAGTAGTTTTAGAGTGGGTTTTTGCTTCCATTACTCTGATTTGAGAGCCATCCTTAACCCTCTCTTCAGTAATATTTTGGAACTCCCTTCTGTTTTGCAATTTACTTATTTTCAAAGGTAGTTCCAACTTTGAGTTCTTAAATAAACTGAGTTCTATCTTAATTAACAGTTCTCCCTTCTCGCTATTCCACACGTACCTTTACACAGTCTTACTCAGTCTTCTGTTCACTAAACTAGCCAAGCTTTTTTACTCTTTTATCACAAGCCCTCCTATGCTCCAGTCTTTTCCATCGTTGCATTTATTCTGTATTCAGTCACTCTTTCTTGAACTTGCCTGCCAAGAATTGTTCACAGATTGCACATAACTAGTGTCTTCATCTAAGCTTTTTCTCTGTTAGTTGAAAATACCTTTCCTGTGTATACCAGGAGCTTGTCACCCTGTAACATAGAAACACTGCAGAGATGTCATCCTCCTTACCTATTTCCAAGTGGTGAGCTTTAGCACATACCAGATATTTTTATAAGTACATAACTCCACATTTTCTATTATTTAATCTCACCCCATTTTTATTACTCAATTTTTACTTTCCCTGTCAAAATATCCCAGCCATGGCTGACATCACATTGTTGCAGAGATGCAAACTTTATTCTTCTTGAGTAGTAATTTGTGATCATGAAGTCTAAGGAACCCATTAAAGAAATCACTATAATTTTGGAAGTTATTGGAAAGTAGGCATTGCTTATGTGTCTTCCATAGTTAAGGTTATTTTATCATTTAAAAAATCTGTGATTCTGTTCTTACAAATTTATCACTTCAATGTATTGCAGTCCCACAGTATGCTGTATATTGCCAAGTCAGGACAGCAGGCAAAGAAAGGTTTTTGTGTGAAACTGTTAGGATTACCCAGGACAGAAGACATAGTGGTATGATAGGACTAAGTCAGTTAAACCTTTGACAGGGGCAGACTAGGCCTTTACCTCAGAATTGAGTACTCCAAAAAGAACAGAAGAGTTTTTCTAGTAATAGATCAGGTTTTATTTCAACAGAAATTGTAATAGGTATTTTTTTAGACTACAGAAGATAGTATAAAGATAAAAAAGGATTTAAAAATATCTCCCTCCTACCACTATGACTTTGCAAGACACCTCCTTTTTTCCAGGTTTATTCTCAATCCCTGCTCACTGACTGTAAATTGTAACTCAGGTTACTGCCAATCTTACACAGTTTCTCCAGGTCCCTAGGAAACATCTCTCTTTCATCATTAGATAACATTCATAGTGGGTTATACCCAAAGCCCATCCTGCCTTTGACACTTGCTTAAAGCAGATAGGTTTAGAAAAAAAATACAAGAATAAGGGAAGCATGTGGTGATATTTACCCTATATACACCCCCAGGCTCCAATCACATGTAATACTGGGACTTCCAGAAATAGCTTCTATATATTCAGCAACTCTCAATGGATTTTTCTGCTA
The DNA here is from genome assembly GCF_000699105.1 of Pygoscelis adeliae. Taxonomy (NCBI): domain Eukaryota; kingdom Metazoa; phylum Chordata; class Aves; order Sphenisciformes; family Spheniscidae; genus Pygoscelis; species Pygoscelis adeliae. The sequence continues at coordinate 525,874 of NW_008825162.1, forward strand.
TGAACTTGAACTCTTGAACCCTATTGTAAACTGCCAGTATTTACAGCTTCCTGTAACAAAGGAGTTCTTCATGTTAACCATAAGTGTGAAGATCTGTGTCCTTTGTTTTGTTTCCTGTAAACTGCAAGCTCTATTTAATGTCTTCTATGAGAATAGAATATTGGAAGAGACAGTGAACAATTGATCTATGTCCTATTCTTCCTCTGTTGCCTCTTTCAAAGTTGATAGTCCTAGCATACTTTGTTGTTCCTTGTAAAGACATTATTCCAAACCTTTGCTCACTCTTGCTGCTCTTTGCTAATATTTTTCCAGTTCTGTTACACACTTTTTAAGGATACACAACATACAAGATGGAGCGAACCACAGATTTCACTGTAACTTACATTCTCTTCTAGTCTCTATTTTTCTCAAGTAATTTCTGACATTATTTTTGGTTTTTTACCTGCTGCTAAGCATTAAGCTGAGTTTATAATAGTTCCATGAAAATATCAAGGTCTCACCTGAGTGGTAATGGTTTGCTCAGAGAATGTTATATATGAAATTCAGATTGATTTTATCTGCATGCATCACTTCACAATTACCTATGTTAAATTTCATCTATTTTATTGCCTCCTAAAACCCATATGCAGCTCTTCTGAGTTGGCCCTCATATATCATTACAAAACTGTCAGTTTGTCATTCGTTCCCTTTTCTAGGTCACTTGTGACTGAGCTGGGCAGTACAGAAACCTGTTGAACTCTGTTACAGACATTTAGTCACAACCTTTGATCTTTTATACATTCAAAGACCTCCTTTTTATCCCAGGGCTGTTTACAGGCCTTAAGAGTCTTTGTTGAACTAACTTAGGAAAACCTTTCATATACCCAGCTTAACTGCGTTAACCAGATACCCTTTCTTCACTTCTTAACTGGGCTCCAAAAGACAAGCAATCAAACGAACCAAAACCCTCCCATAGATTGACATGACAGAATTTCTTCTTACAAAGCCATGTCAGCTCTTTCCTTACATGTTTGACCCTGTGTACACTAGTTCTGTACTTCACCCAATATGGATTTCAGGTGGTCTGCAGCTCAGCTGGTCTGTACTTCCTTTGATCTCTTCCACAACTGTTTTATAAACTGCCAACACTTCAGCTTCCTGCCCTTCCTTTAGTACCAAAGCAATTTAGCACAAGAGACTGCATGCTACAATCATCATTCACTCCCCCCACCCCGCTGCCCCCCGAGCTTCGTGTGCCTTTAGACCTCTTGAGCAAGTAACGTGTTGTCCAATGGAAATTGTTAACATTTACCTTGGCCACATACTGCCCCAGATCAATCAGGCAGCATCAGGTTGTCCAAGCAATATCCATCTTTCTCTGCCTGTTGGCACCACCTTGCCCTCTGGAAGCTTCTTTTCCCCACAGGCATGCTCGGGTGCTCATTGGGAATGAGCAATCACCTCCTCGGCCGGGGACATCCACCTGCTCTAATCACACTCAACTTGGCCTTGAACACTGTTTACATAAAATAAATCATAAGCAAAAGGGTTGCTGCCCAATTACAGTTAGTGTTTGGTGTTCTTAATCATTCGAGACAGCTGTTTGGGAAGGAATACAACAGAACAGGGAAGTCATGTGAGGCTCACCTGATTTTTTTTTATATCTGTCTAACAGTCTGAGCAAAGAGGACCAAGGAAAACAGTATCCAGCTCCTTCTAACTTGAGGCATTGCTTTTTTAGGTTTTTTAGGTTGTCTTGCCCACTTTTCAAATACTGCTCCAAAGTAGTGCAAGTCTCCCATTGGCTTTGTGTCTTATCTTCCAGGTCTTTGGAAATACTTTCAGGTGTCCAAATGGCACTAGCTGTGTATGTGCACATGGCTGAACCACTCCCTAGGTGCATACATCTTGACAAGCAAGGCATTTATAGTCACATGTATTACTTTCCTAACCAAGCCTAGAAATTTGCCAGATGGAAATACTATAAGGTGAGTGAAAGACTGCTTGAGAAATGTCACTGAGATTCACCAGTGGTTCAATATCAAAATGACATAAGTATTAAGTGGAGATGCCTACTTTTGCTGCTATCCAAAAGTACCATTACTGGTTAGGAAAATGAAACAGAAATATGCTTAGTAAATTTACAGATGTGTCGTGGTTTAACCCCAACCAGCAACTAAGCACCACACGGCTGCTCACTCACTCCTCCCCAGTGGGATGGGGGGAGAGAATCAGAAGAGTAAAAGGGAGAAAACTCATGGGTTGAGATCATAGAATCATAGAATCATTAAGGTTGGAAGAGACCTCTAAGATCATGGAGTCCAACCGTCAACCCAACACCACCATGCCCACTAAACCATGTCCCGAAGCGCCTCATCTACCCGTCTTTTAAATACTTCCAGGGATGGTGACTCAACCACTTCCCTGGGCAGCCTGTTCCAATGTTTAACTACTCTTTCAGTAAAGAAATTTTTCCTTACATCCAATCTAAACCTCCCCTGGCGCAACTTGAGGCCATTTCCTCTCGTCCTTTCGCCAGTTACTTGGGAGAAGAGACCGACACCCACCTCGCTACAACCTCCTTTCAGGTAGTTGTAGAGAGCAATGAGGTCTCCCCTCAGCCTCCTTTTCTCCAGGCTAAACAACCCCAGCTCCCTCAGCCGCTCCTCATAAGACTTGTTCTCCAGACCCCTCACCAGCCTCGTTGCCCTTCTCTGGACATGTTCCAACATCTCAACATCCTTCTTGTAGTGAGGGGCCCAAAACTGAACCCAGTATTCGAGGTGCGGCCTCACCAGTGCCGAGTACAGGGGCACGATCACTTCCCTGCTCCTGCTGGCCACACTAGTTCTGATACAGGCCAGGATGCCGTTGGCCTTCTTGGCCACCTGGGCACACTGCCGGCCCATGTTCAGCCGGCTGTCGACCAACACCCCCAGGTCCTTTTCCGCCAGGCAGCTTTCTAGCCACGCTTCCCCCAGCCTG
>NW_008825162.1:530936-532540 GCF_000699105.1 Pygoscelis adeliae
GTCAGCGATCGAGACACCTCTGCCAGCCGCTTGTAGAACGCTTCATCGGCCTCTTCATCCTGGTTGGGTGGTCTATAACAGACTCCCAGCAGGATATCTGCCTCGTTGGCCTTCCCCCTCATCCTTACCCATAAACACTCAACCGTATCATCATCACAATCATTGAGCTCTAGACAATCGAAACACTCCCTAACATACAGAGCCATCCCTCCGCCTCTCCTTCCTCTCTTGTCCCTTCTGAAGAGTCTATAGCCATCCATTGCAGCACTCCAATCGTGAGAGTCAGGATAAAGACAATTTAACAGGTAAAGCAAAAACTGCGCATGCAAGCAAAGCAAAACAAGGAATTCATTCATTATTTCCCATCGGCAGGCAGGTGTTCAGCCATCTCCAGGAAAGCAGGGCTCCGTCATATGTAACAGTTACTTGAGAAGACAAACATTGTCACTCCGAACATCCCCCCCTTCTTTCCTTTTCCCCCCAGCATTATACACTGAGCATGACGTCACATGGTGTGGAATATCCCTTTGGCCCCCTGGCTGTGCCCCCTCCCAACTTCTTGTGCACCCCCAGCCTACTCGCTGGTGGGGTGGGGTGAGAAGCAGAAAAGGCCTTGACTCTGTGTAAGCACTGCTCAGCAGTAGCGAAAACATTCGTGTGTTATCAACACTGTTTTCAAGACAAACCCAAAAATAGAGAAAATTAACTGTATCCCAGCCAAAACCAGCACAAAATGATACCTATCCCTCACCTTAAATGTTTTCTGGAGGACAGACTAGAGTTCAGAATGGTATCTAAAGAAAATAACTTCAATCTGAAGATGAGAGTAAGAAAAAATAGAACTTTCTTCCATAGGGCAAAGTGAAATCTGGCAGAAATCTTTAATTGCACAAATACAGAATATGGAATTCTTTAGGCAGCTGCTCTAAAGCAAAGAATCTGAGGATGCAGTGCATCGTATGGTCAGTACTGTAGCAATGCCCTCCTGATGCAGTAGATGCAAGTTGTATGCTGGGATGCAGAAACAAAAGCAGAGATACTAAGTAATCCTTTTGCTCTGCCTTAGCTATAATACTGTACTTTGTTTTGAGTGCCACACTTCCAGAAAGATTGTGAGCTAGCTGAAGAGTCCAGGGGGAATAAGAGGCAGGATATTAGGTCTAGAAAATTTGCTCACAGAGGAAGATTGAGTGAATTAGGATTGTTTAGCCTAGAAGGGAAGACTACTAGGAAAGCAGCTGTAACAATCTTCAGATTCATAAGAGGCCATTGCAAAAAGGAAGGGGATAATTTGTTCTACTTCTCCATGTCAGTGCTGCATAAGACAAACATAATAAGTTTAAATCACAACAAGGCAGATTCACATTAGATATTATGAAATATTTTTAGCAATAAGGATAGTGTAGGACTGGAACTGACTGCCTAGGGAGGTTTAGAAAGAAATTCAAGAAGCATCTGTCAGAGGGATATAACAGATGATCTCTTAAGATTCCGTAAAGCTTTCAAGTCCCTCATTTGCATTCCTAAAGACAATGACTTCAGCCAGGATTGAACATAAGATACAGGTTGACTCATTTCACATAAATCTTCACACAACATGTGTT
>NW_008825162.1:532556-568702 GCF_000699105.1 Pygoscelis adeliae
TTCTAGGTCAAGATTCCACCTCCAGTTCTCTCAAAGAAAAATAGTAAATAAATAATCTTTCTTTCCAATGCCAATCAGAAGGTCTGTTTGTTTCTTTGGACTTGCTAACCCTATCATTTTTCCTGTGTTCACTTCCTCTAGTAAATCATAAAACATTCTTCCATATGTTGTCCCATGTGATTCACTTTATTTGGTGACCTCATTATTGCTGGTTTCATAAAGGGAAGTTTGACAATGAAAAAAAAAAATTGATGGTAGATGAAACATGATTTTAGAGTTAATTGCCCATAGAGTTGTCACTATGTGGATAGAAAATATACCCAGTGAACTGAAATTTTTATGACAATTCAAAGCATTTCCCTTAGCTGAGAAATACTGTAGTCCTGGAAAGCATGCCCACACACTACTGGGCTTTGGGTAGATTTCTCAATAGAGGAGAGATTTTTTGTTTAAGGTACGGCACTAGTGGCCATAATAGTGTTCCAGCCAGCTACCTAAGCATGCTCAAACGTGAAGTTCAGTCCAGAACTTACAGCACTAACTCCTGTGCTTTGAGACACTCTTTGGTGTATTTGCACAGGTGGGTGCAACATCTGTTTCCCCTGTCTGCAGACAGGCTGGCCTCCTTCTGGAGACAGCGTAGCCCCCTTTTTTGTGATGGATCTGAACTATGTTGCCACATTGGAGCAGCAGCAGAGCAAGGCTGGAAATGCCTTTAGCCGCTGGTGCTTACCTCCATGCAGGTAGCTCCCCTTTATTTCTATCCAGAAATGTAGCCTCTCCTCTATCCAGATTAATTGATATCTTTATTGTTGTGTTACTCAGGCTTGGATTTTTCTGTATGCAATAGTCTGTACCTGCAGGATCTCCAATACTACAGTAATAATACTACTGAAGCAAAAGAGAAGAGCATGAACTTCTGCTTCTTCATTGCAGCATTCTGCCTTTTCGGTACTTCATCCCAATGACTTTACTTTCAGCATTCCCTGTAAAAACTGAAAAAGTGAATACCTTTCATACACATGTTTTGCTGGTTCATCAGCAAACAGAGTGTAAGGAAGGCCAACAGTAAGATGCCTAAGTTAGACCTCACCAGGAATCGAAAGGTGTTTTACAGCAGATACCTACACCTGCTGCCTTGCAGGGTCATGTGTTTCTTTCCTATGTCAGCAGCAAGAAAGTAACCTCTGACTACCAATTCATAACAGTCTTCTATCAACATGCTAAAAAAATATCTCTAAACACTGCCAATTCTAGAATAATGTCTCTGAAATTTGTTTGTGCTGTGTTGCTGTATCTATTTCTGTATTATTTCTGTATTATTTTAAAATTTAAAAATTAAGTTATTTTCTGAACTGTGGCAGAAAGAGCTTCAGATATGACATAAAGATGAGGACAAACTCCTAGAAGAAAAGAAATTATGAAAAGATGAGGGAAAAAGGTTCTTCGAGAAAACCAAACTATGTGTTGCCTTTCAAAAAAAAAACCAAACCCAAAACAGATGAGGATCTCATAAATCAAGAGCAGTCAACTGTTAATATTACACTAACTAACATAAATCATCATCCTAATGCCTAGGTTCAATTTGATTCTGACATTTTCAGCATATGTAAAAAATAGCCGTTCTCAACAGCGGCTGGCTGCGCTTTCCTCGTAAACTTACAGCAAGAGACTTATAGTGTGAGACCACTGGCCTTGAGGAGGCCCTTTGTTCTGGGGCTGGAGCAGCAGAAGGTGTTGCTGAGTTGCTGATACAGGTGTTGGTCATTTCCTCTCATACTCCGAAGCACAGATGCTTCCGGCATAAAGGAACATGTCGCTAGCGCCAGAGCCTTCCTGGCATCCCCACTCCAAAACAACTCTTTGAAAATCGTGGGCAGCCAGCTGTGGAATAATCTAGACACTTATGTGATCTTCCTCTGGGAGTCCCAAGGAATTTATTGTCATGGCACTGTGGAAAGTGCAAATGACCCCTGCAGTTGCGCTGTAGATCTTGGTGGTAAGTAAGGCTCTTGCTCAGTCTTCCTTGAAACATAAAAATGAGATCCATTTCAACACATTTGGGAAGAACTTTCTTAGTCCTTATGTTTCGGCCCTTGTGAAACTTCAAACTTGCAATTGCAGCATCCTCAAACACCAAATAAAAGCTTTCATGTATTACCTGGCTTTTGGTCCAACACCGTAGAAATCAGTAAGATTTTCCTGATCTGCTCTTGGAACCATCAACCAAGACGATTCATGTATCCTCCATGTTTATTTTGGACTTGTTAAGATTTGTGTACCTAAGCCACATTTGGATTTTAAACTAAGCTTGGTGAGGGAGTTCATTACATAAGTGGTGTAAAGCATCAGTTATTATCTAATCACAAAAAATATTGATGCAGTCACCACTTTTGCTACTTTTTTTGGAAGAATACTCAATATAGCTACCATAACAAGGGTTCCTACTAGAGTGCATTTTTCCCCATTATATTTTTTCAGTACTACAGTTAGTGTTTCTTTCAGTTAACTTTTGACTTATGATCACACAGCGTATTTTATCATTTATAAATAGTAGTTGTTATTCATTACTAAACAATTAAATATGAATTAGTTGTAAATAATTTATAAGAAGCATTTAAGAAATATCCCACAGAAAAAAAAACAGAAGCATCAGTTAAACCTTGTTTTTATCACAGGGAATCTAAGAATGAAGCTGACTGTAACATCTGTCAAGTACTTTAGAAATGAATTCAAACAGCAGTAATTCTTGAAAGGTTGACATTTTTAAGGTATCTGTTACAGTGAACTGTAAAGGTCTTCGGATCCATCCTGTTTCTCATTGAAAACAAGAGGCCACATTTCCTGGAGCTGAATGCTTAGCTGCTCTATTGCAAATTTTGTACGTGACCACACACTTTCCTTCCTTGATGATCTAGGTCTTCAAGCATGTCACCTCAGTGTTGAATGAAGCAGTTCTCACTTCCCTAAGCACACATATTTCAAGTGACCCAACATAGCATTACCCTGATGCCTTGAAGAGGTTTATATCCTATAGTTGGAGAATTATTTTCATAGGTCTGTACAACCTGTTCTCAAAGCCTGTGAGGAAAGCCTAGAAATATCTCTAAATCAGAGAAGGCGCGGCAACTTTGCAGTATTCCCTGAGTTCCTGCCACCGTCTGCCTCCCTCTCTTTGCAACACAGCATGACTCTGGCAGAAGTCAGTTGGTGTCATATGCTAAGGCTAGCAGCTGTCCTGAGCTTTGTCTTGAGGCACAGAGGGAAAATCTTCTGCGGCCAAGATGAACACACAGGAGTTCATACTGACTGATTCAATTATTATAACACCAATCCCTCTGAGAAAATCCCAGCAGGGTACATTTGTAATGCTATGAAGCACCGTTAACACATTCACCTTGTCCTTTCCAATCCTGCAATTCTCCTTCCTCAGACACACAGCCCTGGCCATCAGAATGATAATAAAGGGTTGTCTGTGGGATGAGAGAAAGGAGATTTTTACACTGCACTGCTGCTGCAGCGGCATGGACAGGTTGACTCCTCATTTGGTCTGTCGTTAGAGGAAAACTCATGTCCTCTGGTAGAGCTGATAGGGGCTCTCCTTGTTAATATCAAACAGAATTACATCAAAACAATCAACCCTTTAAAAAAGTCTTTTAGCCATCAGCGTATCTCCTTCTGTTATACATAGCAGGAGAGCCTCTTAACAGAGCTTTCAGTGCTCTATCTCAGTTCTGCTGCTGCACTGAAACACCTTACCATTGCTGCTCTCAGGAATGAAGAAGAGATGTTTGTTTGTCAGGTTCTGAATCTCAATGCCAGGAAGGTTTTTTTTTCTTATGGATTCAATCCAGATTCACCCTATAAATCATAGATTGAGCACCTGAGGTTTAAAGCTTTTTGAAAACTCAGTTCTATAATGCTAGTAGTCTTAAACTCTGGCAGAGTACGCACTTTTGCAATCTTGTTTATAAACATCAAAGCTAACTTTGAAATGTCAAATTCCCTATTAGAAATTCAAGATATTCACTGAGTTTTACAAATGCCACTGGTGATTCTTTTACTTCTGAGCACACTGCAATTTTCTTAGCGAGGTATCCGATTTGAAGGATCATTTAGCTTCAGTATTATTTACGAGGACTTATAAAGCCCCTAGCTAAGGACAAATTTCCATATTACCTGCTGCTGTACTGCTTCCTTATTTCCTCTCATTATTTGGGAAAGCAAACAAACAAAAATATTTTAAGTCTCTCGGTTAAAAAAGGCGTAAATATTTTCTGAGGAAGATGGTATGCTCTGCTTGTTTTCTTGACTACATACACAGACAGATGTATGGCTCTGGACCTTTTCCTTTGTGGTAAATGTCTACAGGTGTATTTGGCTCTTGCAGTTGCCCCCCCAGCAGACATCATCATTTCAGTATGTCTACTGTGGCAATGTGATGAAGCCACAAAATGTGAAGTCTGTTCCTGTAAAGTTAGAATAGAAAGACCTTTTACCTTTCAAATATTTCTGAGAGGCCAATTGTTTCTCCTGTTTTCTCACCTCTAACATAGCTGAGGCGACTCATCTACTACTGTTTCAGACTGAAATGAGAATGAACTGACCCTAAACCAGCTATACAGCCCTTTGGTTGCAGCACTTACTGGGAAAATGGGGCATTAAAATTAAGTCTCCTGAAGGGACTGTTGAACTGTAATCCCTACAGGCAACATCTCTAATCACCATGCTACTGATGGTTCAGAAGTCTCTCCCCATTTCTCCAGTTTTGACTAGAAGTTACATCCCAGGTCCAAGAGAATTTTCAGGCAAATGTTTTTCACAAACACGATCTGTGAAAAGTTGTGCTCTGAGCAACTCTTCTTCTGTGATAAAAAATCCACTCAGGACAAGGTCCCAACCATTTCTACCATATATTCAGAGTAGATCACCCAGAAACAACTGTATGTCACAGATCATAACTGCTTCTCTGCCTCCCTTATTAGCTAAAATGCTCTGGACATACTGAAGAAGACCGCTGTAGAGTAATCTGTTATTTGTAGTAATTATATGAATTTAACAATCAACAAGGATTATACATTTACTGCAGTTCAGATTCATACAAGGGCTCTTAATGGAGGCTGTGTGTCTCATAGGCTATGAGCCCCAAATGAGCACAATGAGGCAGCATACTTGGAAACGGAGCGTATTAACAACTTGCGGTGGTAAACCCAAGCCAAATCAAAACAACAGCAAACAATAACGACATCAAGAGCACAGACACAAGTTGTTTAGCATTTCTGTTCAGACAACTTCCTGTTCCATGGAAAGACAGGGTGTCGGCTGGTGGTACCACTTTGGTGGTTATCTACTGTAAAACACCATAGCTTTTATGTGCTCTCTGGCATTTCTGTTTCACTCACTGTAAGTCACAGTGATTCAAATCCATTTGTTTTTACTATCCTTGCTTCAGCAACTTTAGCACTGTTCAGTGCTCTACCTCTACTAGCTCTTGGCCTTTAACACAAACACAAACTTGCTATACCACAGTTCAACATGTTCATACTTCTTCCCAATAAACTTTCTACAGGTTTCAAAATTTCACTTGAAACACTGAATTTTGGGAAATAGGCCATTTGATATTTTATCTGGTGACCCTGTGGTCGCTTATGCAAAGGTATAATAGGCTTATATCAACCTCCAACCTCATTTTAAGCCAGCTTCTGTGCTACCATGAGTGTTCTAAGCCTGTAAGTATTCCTTGCTCTGCAGCAAAGCCATATTTCTGCAACTGCCGCTAAGGCAAATAGAGGTTTTGCTTAAATCAGAGTAATGAATACAGTCTCTATAAATCTTCCCTTTATATAGTAAAAATATATCCAGAAAAAAATAAGTCACTGGAAAAGATGGCTGTATTACTGAATTATAACTACTAGTTGTCTACAATCATATGCTTTTCATGGAATAACACATTAAAATAAAGCCAAATCAGTATAAAGGCAAGAAACTACTTTAAAAATCTATAATCAGCATCATAGGTAGTTATTTGGGCTGAAGCAGACTAGGAAGGTGGTGGAAATTTGATACTGAAAGGCACTTTTTCCTCCCCACACATGCACAGGGCACTCAAGTGACAAAAGCCGTGTAGCTTATAACAATGGGAGTTGACAGGATAGATTTTGCTTCTGTTTTTTCAACATATTCTGTGTAATCTGTGGCAGACCCTAAGAATTGCCTTGCATTGTAAAGCTCTATAAAACCCCCTGCGTGGACTACAGCATTGACTAGAAGAGCTGTTCACAAAAAGGCCCGTAATTATTTCCAGGAACAGTTTGACTTTTTAATGAAATATCTAACAATTCTTTATTTTCAAGTTTACTCTAGAAAGTGTGGGATTTTCTTTTTGCTTTTAGAAAAATCAGCCAGTTCCATGAAAAATTTTTTAGTAAAAAAAAAAAAAAAATTCTTTGAACAGGATTTTGGGGAAAGATATTCAGTTTTACTTGGTACCTATCATCCAGTCTTTTTATTGTTGATATATAATTTTTATTCCCAACTGTAGACAAACATCTGCTGCACTTGCAAGCTAGCCATTTGCAAGCAAAACCACAAAATTATCTATCTTGAACCTTTAAAAGTAGATTTGATATTTATAAAGCTTATATAAATATTTAAATAAATATTATATATGCAATGTGTCATATACAATATGCGATATATGATATGAATATAAATATAAGTAATACAACTACAATATGTTTATACTTAAATATATATATATTTTATATAGTATATATTAAAGATATATACTATATATGTAAAAATATATGTTCCATTATTGTTTTGGTGGCAGCTGAAGGACTGATCTAAGACTATCTAAAATTATGCTAAAATGTTTCTTCTCTATAAAGGCTGTCTGCATAGTCATTTTGGTACCGGTAAGTAACTCATTGCTTTTTTAAGCACTTTGGAATGTCTTCAGTCTGACAGGCTCAACATAAAACCAAATTCAATTCAATTTAATTTTTAATATATCTGTATAAATCCCTGTGAGGTCCTATTATAATTCTTCCCTCCAGCATAAATTCTTCCTCCTCCTTAATAAAGTTTGCAGCTGTGTTACACAGTCACAGATTCTAAATACTCTCTCATGGTACAGTTTTAAAGTCTCTTGGGTGACTGATTATCCCTCTCTCCCAGCTGCAACACTGACATTATAAACGTTGACATTTCAGTGATAGATGAATCTGCACAGATCAAAACATAAATATAGGGCATTTCCAGTTAGTCTGCTAAATCCCAATAAAAGATTTTCTATATCTGGAGGCATAGTTATGGATTAGTAGGTTTTTAGCTCATGCAGTAGTGTTAAAGAGGGAATTTCACACAGGGGGAAACATACTTTGCTGAAAACTTAGCTCTATTCCCCTTTCCCATGCTTTGAACAATTTTCCTGACTCCAATCTGTTTATTAATTATCAAATAAATCTGTTGTTTAAACACAAGTTTTCTTCAGTGAGGCTTTTGTGCTAGATAAATAGCATCTTATCTGCTAAGGAGCTCTCACTCTATTGCAGTGAGAACTCAAACTAAATGGGAGTTGGCACCTTCATTCTGGGAATGCTGTTAATCGCTTTGTACATAAATACAAATATTCACTTAAAAAGTTCAGTGCTTTAAGGTCTTTCAAATGAAAAGTGTCAATCATTATGATATATTATTGGAAGTATTCTTCTTTTATTTACAACATACTTTGAAACAAATCATCTGCAGATGTAAATCTGTCAGTGAAGTCAATGGAGCTATACTGATATACAGTCCCTGATGATCTGGCCCTGTGATTTGAAATCACTACTAGGAAAGAATAAATACAGTGTCTGAGTTAAAAAGTAAGCAGATAGATTCTGTAATACTGACAACTGGTTAATACTTGGTCAAACTCAGATGGACTCTACAAAAGGCTAAGAACACCTATACATAATAAATGACTGTTGAAATAAATGGAAAAGACCACTTGACTTTATACAGAGTGTAAGAGGGTAGGATTTTATTCTGCTTTTTTTTTTTCATTTTATTTGTGGGATTTGGACAATATCAGCAAAGGGATTGTCAAAAGACTAAAGCAGAGATCTTCTTACTATATTTTTCCTTATACAGTGGAAGCGCTGGTTATCTCAGGAGATTTCACAGCAGCTTTGTGAGAAGTCAGATTATTCTGGTAAGAAATATACTACTGAATTATTTTCCAAACCTTTTTTCAATATTGTGTCTTTTCAGAACCAATCCATGCTTATCTTACTCTCTCTCTCATCGCTGATTAGAAGAATCTCTCTTTCAAGTTGTGTCATAAACAAAGGAATGATCTCATGATTTTATCCACAACATACAAATTCATAAGGTGTATTGCCTAGAGTAGAAGACTAACAAAAGGTAATTTTCATGAAGCTCAAAAAGTTCTTATCAGTCTCTGAACTTGAGAAGATTGCTGTTTTATTTGAAAGCTTTAAGTAGCTTTTAAGACAGTTTTCAATACTTTAGTGTCTCCCACCTAAGCTTCAAAAAACGTTAGGCAACAGAGTTATTCAGTTTTTCTTGAACTACAACAGCATTATAAGTATCAAAAGAAATGTTTTTTTGTATGGAAAATATTATCTGTCAAGCACATCGGAGCCTATCCCATTCACGCACAAGTAAGTCGGAGAAAAATTGCTGCAGCCAGGTGGTTGTATTACTTATTCCAGTTAGTCAGTTACCTCGCTTATTCCAGTAGAGAATTTATCCTTTGATTTTAAGGGATAAAATTTCCAAAGGAGTTGCTTCAGTAAACAGCCTAAACATTCAAAGCAGAAATGACAAAGCTAATGTCATTTGTCAGAATCAGGACAACAGTATTATTTGAGAGAAGATTGCTGATGATCAGCACTACGGATTGTAGTATGTAATCAATATTTATGTCTTGTGTTAAAAATGAAAAGGACGTTGTGATGAGATAAGGAATGGGGACACAGGAGCAAGAAGAGATATATTTAATGTGAAATTGGCAGAGGAAAGCAAATGTTTAAGAAGACATTTTTTCTGGGGGGATATCCATGAGGGTAACTCTTAGCTAATCTGTCATTATTTTAACTTTTTCTTTCTATTACTAATAGGATAACTGCACCAAAACTTTTGATCATAACATCAATGTTATGCTACAAATCTCATTTCTTCATTTTTACTTGTTTGTGTTTTTTTTTCTTGTATCACTGACTGAATAACAAAATACTATTTGGCTAGGAACTACAGGAAATTGTTAAATCATTGCCATCAATTTATTTTGGAACAAGATGTAATGTTCTTTCCTACAGAACATTACTTTATCTTCTTCAGTCAGGCAACAAGAGTTTATAGCATGCCATCCACAAAGGCTAGACCTTGAAAAGTACTTGTGTGTTGCAGTGCCAAAACCTGCTGAAGCCTTAGCCCTGACAAGCACCCAAACCCCACTCAGTGCAAAGGCAACGTCAGGCACTTACGAAGGGATATTCAGAAACTGGCAGAGTGGGAAGCTAAGATGGCAAATCTGACGCTGAGAAAAGCAAAGGTGCTTACACAGCTGGTGTGATCATAGGTTTGCACCTACTGCTACGCAGAACCCCTGGCTGTGAACCCATCCTAGAAACAGGCACAAAAGTCCCACTGGTGAAAAGTAAGAAATGAACCCATTTCTCCAAAATACCATGCAGTTGACTATTGGAGGATTTCTGTGGTAGGAAGAGACCTGGATTTACTTTCACAGGATACTGCCTCCTTTAAGTCAGTTTTTCCTCACTCCTTCCCTTTTGAACTCTTGCATTTCAGAGATACTTTTCATAATTATTTATTGTAACAGGAACTTGAATCTTGGCTTCCAGCATCCTATTTGAACACTCTTAACTTGTGGGCTAGAGTTAATCTTCCTTCATGGTGACCATAATGAGGCATCATTTTTGAAAGGGGAGAGAGAGAGAAACTTTGCCCAGTTTGGCCCTGTCTGCCAGCTAGCACCGGTTGCTTCTGGCAGCTGTTTCTCTGTGCACAGCATAGAGGGAGATAGGACCCCTACTTTTGGGCTTCATTCTCCCAGTCAGCAGGGCAGTAAGAGACAGAGGAAAGGAGCTAAGATCTTCACTCACAAGACACTGATAAAAGTAACAGCATGCACAAAGGGAGTTGCAGAGTGATACAGCCTAAAGTTAAGAGGTATTTTTACTTGTTTTGATTTAAAGTACTATGTTGGTGTCACTATTTGATCTGCAGTCCTTTTACTGCCTGTGGCACCAGCTGCAATCCTGCCTCTAATGGTTTAGTACAAAGTAGGACTCAAATAAGCATACAAAAGACATCAATGTTTAGATTAATGAGTTAAGCTACAGACACTTTGGAGACACAGTTACAGAACATGTTGGTTATATCTACACCTAATAGCAAGAAAACCAAACAGACACCTTTTCTATTCCAGTGTACAAACTGCAGTGCAGTGCTATGTGCATCCACCCACAATCTACCACAAATAGATAGGGATCATAAAAGAGAAATGTTGGTATAATCGGTGCCAGGGTGTTGTGCATCAGCAGCTTTGTGTCAATTGGTGTGAATTGCCTGGGTTCTGCACTATGTGGCCTCTTGCAAAGCTGATTCCTGGAAGACATTTTTGGGGAAAGAAATGTTAGAAATTTAATTTGATTTCAGAACCCAAAGGTAGTCATAGCACACTGTAGAAGGCTTTCTCCATTGGAGATGCACGCTGTTCCAATAGCAGATTGCTATTGCCATTAGTATTTGGTGTCCAGATTTATGAGTTGTTTCATGTTCATCTATTATGCTGTGTAAAAAAGACATTGAAAACAGTGTTATAAAAAGTATATAAAAATAAAACAAAATATTCACAGCTAAAGTTATTCTAACCATTTTTCCAAGTAGAAAATTCTACCTTTAAAATAGGAATTCCTAAATTTCTCTTCTGTCTCTCCAAAAACCAGAAGATACTTGGAACTAACAAAGGTGGAAGGTTGTGGTTTTTTGTTGTTTTTTTTTTTTGTTTTGACATAGTGCAAACAAAGCACATGCCTGTGCATGTTAGCCTAAACCTTCCTTTCTTTACAGATAAGACAGATTGTTTCAATGACATGTAAAATAACAGACAGTCCAAGTATAAAATACTTCCAAATGCCTTAAAACCTACATCTCACTACAGGAAAGACATTAAGGTGCTGGAGCATGTCCAAGGAAGAGCAACAAAGCTAGTAAAGGGTCCAGAGAGTAAGTATTATGAGAGGTGGCTGAGGGAACTGGGGTTGTTTAGCTTGGAGAAAGGAGGCTGAGGGGAGACCTCATCGCTCTCTACAACTACCTGAGAGAAGGTTGTAGCGAGGTGGGTGTCGGTCTCTTCTCCCAAGTAACAAGTGGTAAGACGAGAGGAAACGGCCTCAAGTTGTGCCAGGGGAAGTTTAGATTGGGTATTAAGAAAAATTTCTTCACTGAAAGGGTTGTCAAGTATTGGAACAGGCTGGCCAGGGGAGTGGCTGAGGCACCATCCCCGGAGGGGTTTTGCAGCGTTAGGTTTACGGTTGGACTCGATGATCTTAAGGGCCCTTTCCAACCTAAATGATTCTATGGTTCTATTATTCTATGAGCTGATGATCTTAACTTAATATCTAAAGATAGGAAAATTTTGACTTACCAAGACCGTTTTAGATAAACTAATGGCACAAGTAACCTCCATACATGCCTCTAAATTTATACTTAGCATTTTGACCGCAAGGAAGCTATGGGATTCATAAATCTCAGTCTTACATGCTTCAGAGGGGGGTTACCTTCCTGACTGAGAATCTAATGGCTTGTTTCGGTGAACATCAGTTTATTTTTCCTCATCATAAATATTGACTTTGTCTTCCCCTTGTTCCACATTAATGTATTCCATCAATAAATAATGATATGTATCTCAACAGAAGTTCACATCTACTTATTACAATAGTTTTCCTAGTACCATAATAATCAGAAAGTCTGTTTAATCAGGTTGGAAAAAAAGATAATTATGGTTGTCCATAGGGCAATAAAAGGTTCTTTTTATTTCCTACTCTACTTTACAATGACTGCTGTTTGGAGCTTTTCTGGTATAGGGCATGGAACAAAAGGGGAAAAATCCTTTTCATAGTTCTTTGTTCAAAACTTCTCAGAGATGCTCTGGGCCATCATATAAGTAGTAACTGTACAAAGATGAAGTCAGTGGGAAAGATGAGAAAAAGATTTGCCTCTGTTCCTTCCAACATATAGTAGTTCACAATATATTTCTTTGTTTATTTATAGAACGCAGTGTCTGGTTTTCATAATTTCATTCATGCTGTAATACATATATGGAGGTTGGAAGAAAGCCACTCTGAAATAAACAAAATTCAGTTGTGTAATTCAGTGATTGTGTGTAGCATGTGGATCAGGAGGAGGCAACAGACTGAGGAAAGCACAGACTGATATTTCAGGTTCGTATTAATTAACGATAGACGCAGTCTGGCTACACTATTTTTAGATTGTAATCTGAGCTTTGAGCTATACATGCTACCTGACACTGGAAAATAAACTGGAATGAAAAACATCACCTCACAGAAGGGAATTGGAATGGGATTGAAAAGGTACAGGCAGTTAGTTGGCATGTTTAAATCATTTTACTTTCAGCAGCATATAATTTAAGAGAATGGATCTTCTGCAAAATACACAGTGCAATGCTACGGATGTGGAAAAACAAATACTGTAGCCCATATCGCAACAAAAGAACCTAATGAAACCAATGTCATCATAAGTTTAAGAACACCTTTTCCCATTGAATCAGATAGAAATGAAAGATAAACTTGAAACAATGAATCTCTTACTCTAAACGGTATTCAGGAAAAGTACTTAAATGCTATCTTCTTTTACTTTTTCAGTATTCAGAAATGGATCCTTTGTCTGTGTTTGGTATTTTACCACATCCAGCTGATTGCTTTCTGAAACACTTAGGACACTTTTCTCCTAGCCTGCTAGATCAGACCGTCTTTTCAAGGACAAAATCCCAGATCAGATTTTTAGGACATAATCCTTTCTGTCTCCAGTGGGACAGTGTTGCTTCAATTCAAATCTAACCAGGGAGTTTAGGCATACATACAGTCTAATTGCAAGAGGGTTTTAGTCCTTGTGGACGTTTTGTTCAAATAATGGCTTCCCATTGCAACAGGCAGCAGTCCAGGCTCTGCAGAAAACTTTATGCTGTATTTCAGTGGCTGGGAAGTTTACATGTGTCACTGTCACCTCTGTATCTAAAAAAAAAAAAAGAAAAAACCTCCTCACTAACAATAATTTTTACTTTAACAGAGAAAAAAGGGACACAAAGAGAACAACACTTATTCATACAAATGGTTGGTTAACACACACTGAACAAATTGATGCATAAATTGGCTATGATAAATGCTTGTGTTAAATGTGGTTATTTATTATGTGTTCCATTACATAAATTGGTTGCAGAATTATAACAAATGCTCTTTATTAATCTTACCTTCCCTGTGGCTGGAGAATGACTTGAGGCAATTATCTTCAGTGTGGAACTCAATTCCATTATTGTTGACAGGCAGAAGAGGCCAGGCAGCCTCCTAATCCTGCACAGACAGCTCAAATCCTCCTGCTTCTGCTTTTTAGCATCCTGCATCTCATCTTGCCTTTCTGTGCTGACATGGTGTGCTACAGCATCTCTTTCCAGTACTATTGCCTCTAGTTCAGGAATTCTTGAGAATGCAGATTCAAGATATAAGAAATAAGAAGTGAAAATAACTTGATAACTATTCTTTTTACTATATAAAAATTATAAGACAAAGGAAATTTGGTTTGATCTCAGCAGTTTCAGCACACATTGAGTGTGGCTGCACTTTCAATTGTCTTTTGCATCACTATTTCACTCTAAAAATTCTGTGAAAGTCCTGCACCGGAAGAAATCTAGGTTGGAGGAGTGGGGTGCTGTGTGCTTAAAAATTAAACACCACAAAACTTGTATTCCTATTTGCACCATTTAGATAAGAACTAAGATAAGGCTAAAATGTTATTCTAGATTGCTAGAAGGTGTAAATTATGTTGTTGAAGATTTAATGGCCCTGCTTCTAACCTGTGCCAGCTTGACAGGGTGCAATGCCACTGGCAGGAATGAAAGAATTTCTGATTTATGCTTTGTGAGAAGAAAATATGGTTTTGCAACTTTAACTTGCCCTAGAAGGGTGACACTATCACAAAGGCTCATGCCCAATCCTCATTTCACAAATATAATGCAGATGAGAGTCCTTCTGGGAAGCTGCTGGCATAAACCCCCCTACGGCCTCATCCCCGTTGTCTCTGAAGAGCTCATTAGAACAAGCTCCTCAAGCACTGCTATCAGCTCACAAAAGTGACCACTTGTCTGTTTTTCTCCTCCATCTACATCTTCTGCTATTTTTCTGAGGTGAACAGGGTGGAATGACTATGAATGCAGATTAATTATGCAATTCCTAGAGGGGAGAAGAGGACATGGTTTAGGAAGATCTATAAAAAGAAGTGAAGAAAGATGTAACTGAAAACTGACACACCTTTGACGTATTTTTTAAAATGCTATTTCTAATATTGTTATTATCCCTTTTGAGCTGTGTAGCTTTCCAGTGCAAGCATCATACAACCTCTGTGCTGCTTAATGCAATGGGGTCCTGCTACTACATGCTTCCAGATGTCAGCCTAAGGGAGACAACAAAAGGACACTCCAAGGTATTGTTCACACCAGTGCTGAAAACACAGCTAAGGGCTCCATGGCAGAAACTCCAGCAGCTGGAGACCTAGGCTTGGAATACCACTTAGGACAACCAGCTGTGTTGCGGCCTCAAGGGAAGTAGCAGGATATGTTTCCATGCAGTCAGGATGCAAGAACAGCAGTGCTTGGTACTTTTACCAAGCTGGCAATGGGCTTGTCTGACTGTGAATTCAAAAATAAAATGTCCTTTGACCCACAAATAATATGAGAAAAACAATTAAACCCACATATTGGCTTAGAGCTGAGTAAAATTTCACTTTCATACAAAATCCCAATATATGACTAGAAAACTCAACAGATACCTCATACTTGCTTTTGCTTAGATATATTTCTACTTTATATTATGGAAAGCTAGGAAAAAAGAAAATGAAGAGGAAACTTTAGAGACCTGACTGCTAAGGAGTTTAAGTTTTGGGTAGACAGCCTGGTGTACTCCTCTCTGACTCATTTTCTAACCTTTTCCTCATAAGTGTCATTGAAAATTAACAATTAAACATGCCCAGCAGTGCATTGTTTTGAAATTAATTGAATTTTCTTCAGAAGGGTAATGCCACATGGCTTTTGGCCTCTTGGCTTAAAGAAGGGTCAGGGATGTGTGATAACAGCCCTCAAATACACTGGTTAGCACTTGATAATGCCACTGCATTCTCACACTTTTATTGCAAGAAGGCAACACAGGAACTTTGGTGTCAAAATAACCATGAATATCTCCAAACACTCTACTATATTAGCATATCTGCCTGTTCCAGATGTCTGCAATTAATATCCTAAAATACTGGGTAAATTACCAGAGTTACCTATGGTTGCTTCTCCAGACATACAGAATGGCATTTGTATTTTATGCAGTTGTAAAACTGTAGCACTTGGTAAAAGATCAATAAGTGCATAAATGTCAGCAAATGGAAGGAACTGAGGAGAAACAAAGTTTTTTACAGATTCAGAGCAATGAGACATTTATATGAATCTTTCACCTAAGAGGTACAAGAGGCTGAAATGGATGTGGTGCAAATACATGGGGCTTACCTGTGCAAAGAGGCAGGCTGTTTCAGGACCCATCAGTTATATGTCCCTTCTATGCATTCTCCTCCTCCTGCCTCTCCCACAGTCTCATTTCAGGTACATTTTCTTTAGACTACAAAAGTTTCTGCAAGAATCTTCCTTTGGATCATCCCCATTCCACAGGACAATTACCACTGCCTTTTCATTTTACATGGGAGCAAGGGAAAAATGAATAGAAGGAATGCTAAAGAAGTGAAATGACAGGTACAAAATACATAATTTCATGGAATCATCTTCCGTGATTAATACATCAAAATTCACTACTTTAGAAACTCAGTATCAACAAAAGATCAATGCTGAACTACAACAGGGTCAGCTTTACAGGAGAATGGCCTAAAGAACAAAAAGTCTTCATACTAGGTAAGGTAGGTCTGAGAAGCCTGTTAACTTAATCAGATACAGAGACGGTAAAAAGGTGGTTTTACTAAAGAATGAGCTTTCACCTTGTCTGTTCTTCATTGCATTATTATAATTAACAACACTGCAGAACTCTTTATTACAGAATGTTTAATTTATTTACATTAAAAAGCATATATAATAAAGTGTCCTATCTCAATAAATTTCAGAGAACAAAACAAAAGATAAATTCTGTACAAATAAATTCAAAAGTCCTGTCTAATGGCATGATCACACGACCAAGTTACTTTGAGGTAAGCTGGAGTTTGAATTTAGGATGTATCACTCACTCCACAAAGACCACCTGGACACACATTCACCCTGTGATAGGCAGAAAGCAGCTTATACCACTCAGGGAAACAAGGTCTACCCAGCTGAGCTTACTGCTTACTGCCAATCAGGCCAATGGTAGCGCCTGGCTGAATTGTTTGATTAGAATGGATGCTGCATCTATCTTAAAATTATTAGGTTTTAATATTCATGATATGTTGAGGAGAGAAAATAAAAGTCTAGCAGTTATTAGATGTCCAACACATGCACATGGATCCAGTGTGGTACTGAAGAAAGGTACAGAGCCACACGTACAGACTCTAACCCCACCATGGAGTTTCTTTAGCACCAATTTCCATGATGCTTTGAAAGGCAATCTCAGTTCCAATATGTATAATTAAAACCAACAATACTGAAAGGTGGCAGATGACCATAGGAATTTAGAGCTAATCAGTGAGTGATAAAAACCTGTCATGTGTTCCTCTAAAAGACTGCCCCCAAGCAGCAGATATTACAAGACCACTTCTGTATATAAAAGGTACAAATCAGAAATTTGTATTATCAGAAATGCAAAGCAAGAAATCAGAGCCATGTGTGGCTATTGTGAGATATAGGGAATGATAAGATGTACACCTTTGTTTAAACAGATATATTTAGCATGTATTTTTAACCAACTTATCACTCCTGGTTCATTTTTCATCAAATATCTCTATTGTTTACCCAGTGCCTGTAATTTTCCCTTACTTTTATGTTGTCAGTTAAATTTCAAAACCAAGGGCCCGTTTTTGTGTCATCAGAAAGCTGGATCCAACAGATACACACTCTGATCTTTATCCCCACATAGGCTTAATTCAACCAATGGTCAATGGGTCTTCATGCAGAGAAGGGTGGGTGCCTGCACGAGGAAGCGAAGTTACTCTCAAGATAAATTAACCAGAATTGAGAGGACCCCTGTACTGGTTTACCATTACACCATAACTTAAATGCAACATATTTTTCAAAATATTACAGCTGATTCTCCCTTTCTAGTGAAGAATACTCTAGCCTTCATTCAGCTATTGTGCTCTCGTGTTCTGAGATGTCTTACCTGAAAAAAAAGGGCACTTCAGCTACTGTCTACTCTGGAAAGAGGAAAGTAACCTCAGGTGAGGGCACTCCAGCCACAGATGTCCCCCCCTCTTCATGCAGGTAGTCCTCCTAAACTGGAGGCTGAAGGCTGGCACAGATTACTCCAGCTCTCAGTCAGTTGGAGAGCCCTGCTGGAAAGAGGACATTCCCAGTAAAGAATTATGTCCATTTTATGCTCTCCATAGTGCAAGAAAAGACATTCGGGAAACCAGTTTTTTTCTCAGTTCTGCGCTGCTACTCCCAGTATTTTATGGTTTACTTTTTATAAAACACATTTACAGAGCTTGCTATGTAAAAATTATGAATTCTCTGATATTCACTATTTTTGCCATGAGGAGAAACAGGTACTGTTCTTAGGATTACTATTATGTCTTTCCAGTCCTCTAGAGAGGTATTAGTTCATAATTTAACTCCACTTTGTCAGTATTACCCTAGAGCCTGCACTTGCACTTTAAATAGAACACTTTATCCTGCAGTGAAATGATATTTTACTCATACCCAGGCAATTTCAGGGATATTTGGTGAGCCATATTCAATGCTTTTAGTGGGATCACATAAAAGGATGTCTGCTGTATAAACTTTTGCTGTGTGCTCCCCAGTGCAGCTCTATATATTATATTCCTGAAGTGCTCCTAGAAAAGAAAAAACACATTTCCAGGCTTTAGAGCAAGTACACTAAACAGATAATTTTCTTTTATAAACAATCAATTCTGTAGTAAGATTTGAGAGAAATTCAGTTTTAGCATCAGAGCAAAAAATTAATGTCAACTTTACAGAGAATTGTACTGGTCCTTCTTTATCAGGATGCATTTGGCCTATTAATGGCCACTAATTTCACATTACTAAACACCTTTGCGGCTTGATTTTTGGCCTGTACTACAAAAAAGTATTATGGTACATCAACAGAATTACAGTGAGAAAGCATCCACAAGCCTTTTTCATAAGCTATTGAAAAATTTATAGAAATTTTAATTTCATGGAATTATTTTTCTATGATTTCAAAGTACAGAAGAAACATTGAGAAGGTACAGAGAGCAAAAATTTATGAAATACAAAACCTGAAGAAAATGTAAACATTTTTTATGTTGCAGACAGCAAAACTTAAGGGAGAAAAAAGGAAAATAAAACCAGGAATTTTCAAAATTCTGGAATAACACTCCTTCACATTAGCATTTCTGTAAAAAGTCTTACATTTTATTAGGAAAACTTTCTAGTTAGTAATTTTTGATCAGCTCTTTTTAAATACACAGATACTAGAGTAAAGGAACCATATAAATATATTTTTTAGTCTGTCTAATATATGCATAAAATTTACTCAAGTACCAATCAAAACAAATAGCACATTAAGTCTGAAGCTGCATTCTTTCTATCCCTTGCTTTAAGCATTAGGTCATTCTAATTTGTCTGAGGTATTTCCAAGGTATCTACTGCTGTGGTGTTTAAGTGCCAATATCTGATGTTTCCTTTTGCTGTAAATTGATTCTTTGTACCTTGTCAGATGTGTGAACCTTCCTACTGTGCATCTAAATACACCAAGAATGTGTGTGAGGGCTCATGGCTACCACAGGTAGCAGAAAATGTCCTTATTAAGTCTCAATCACTCTCAAAAGGTAGGGGGCTAGAAAGTAAATTGGTGACTCCCTTTTTGCTCTTTAGTCTCTGTGTGAAAATTAGATGGGGGACGTCTGCTCAGCCCTGAAAAAGCCCACACTGTCTAGATCAAATAAGAAAAGGCATGTTTTGCTTAGCTTTAACCTTGTGTTCTTTTTTTTCATTTTTGTTTTCCTTCTAGATTTGTTTTATGAAGGCATTTTTTATTGCATCTTGAAAAATGTGGGTTTTTGGAAGGACCTTGCTTACCTGTGTCCGCACTTGAAGGAAGGCATTCCTTACTTTCAATTACCCTTTTTAGGACTGATTTTGAAATGTTACCACTATTGTGATAATTTTCCTGTATAAAGCTAAGACAATACTCTGCAATCTTCAATCATGGACAATCATTTCTTTTTCTCATTGAGGGCAACATTTTAGATTAACATGAAATTATAATCTCTGAGTAATAAACTCAAGCTGAATTAATTCTGCTATCCACTGTTACTATTTGAAGCATGGTGGCAATTCTTAATTTTCAGGACTGATAGACAGGTTTTTTTGTGTTTCCTACTGAGTATAAAGTTATGTGGTAAATATGGCTGATTTATTTTGCTGTATGGCTTTTGAGCACCCGGTTATTACAAAAGAGCTTTGGTGTTTGTAGTTTTACTAAGCAATGATTCAGACATGAGGAATTGTTAAAATAGTTTGTTGCTAGCAAAGCTCCATCAGGGTTAAGACACTATAAGAAAGAATATTCTGTATACAATAAAAACAGTGTTATGGCCACAATGAATATGTTTGACATGATAAGCATTGTGAGGTTTTCCCAATATAAAATACATATATATAAAAAAACTTGTGCTAAGTCTTTTTCTGGATAAATTTTCATTTTTCTAAAATGAAAAGACAGCTTGTTTTTCCTGCACAGAAACTTTAGGAACCTGAAGGCTAGACCAGACTATTCCTCAGGTTCCACTCCTAATAAATCAACATGTGAGCCCCCATGCTGCAAACTCACATCTTTTAAGACTCATTAGCAACAATTATTTTAGCTGATCCTTGGTTCCCTTGTTGTCCTGGTTTCAGCTGGGATAGAGTTAATTTTCTTCCTAGTAGCTGGTACAGTGCTGTGTTTTGGATTTAGGATGAGAACAATGTTGATAACACACTGATGTTTTAGTTGTTGCTAAGTGGTGCTTACACTAGTCAAGGACTTTTCAGCTCCTCATGCCCTGCCAGCGAGGAGCTGGGAGGGGGCACAGCCAGGACAGCTGACCCAAACTGGCCAAAGGGATATTCCATACCATGTGACATCATGCTCAGTATATAAACTGGGGGAGTTAGCCAGGGGGTGAGACTGCTGCTTGGGAACTGGGTGGTGAGCTGCATTGGTCGGTGGGTGGTGAGCAATTGCATTGTGCATCACTATTGAAAATTGCATTTTCAGCCATTCGGGGTATTACATTTCCAGAAAGTGAACTAGAACACAACATGAAGGTTAAAAGAAGCAATGAAAGAAGGTGTCAGCAATGTCTTTTGGAACTCAGTTCTACCTGGGGACAGCACCGTGGTCCCCAACCAGCTGAATAGGTAAGCTCAGATTTCTTCTCTTCTGTTGCTACAGCAAGAAGTCGAGGTTATGGATTAGGATCCACCGATGCACAAAAAGAACAAAAAGACACTCTGACCCCAAGAAATTTACAGCTTTAATCCTACATGTTTGACCTGGTATGAGTCTATATATTAGAAAATTTTCCGTGGCTTTGGCTAGTATTATCAGTGACTCCATTAAAAAGAGTGTGTGTGTTTCTGTGTCTTTCTTAATTTTGATTTCATTGCAAACCTGATAAAGAATTTTGCATTCATTTTCTGATCTCAAGTGTGCTTCTGGATATGTAAATGTCTGCATATGAATGCATATCTCTGGAAGAGTCCATGTACATATATCCATATATCCATGAGCTGTTCTGGGTTTGCATATTGACACATCTGTGATTAAGAAATTTTTCCTCACAGAAATTAAAAAAAAATTACACTAAACTATTATAATTTATCCTAATAAATATCTATCCTCTCTGAAGCAAATAATTTGACAAACTTTTTCTTCTCTAATTTCTCTAAAGATATAAATTGTTATACTTGGTAAGTTGAAAACATCAAAACCATTTGGAATCAGAAGACATTTAAAACGCAATAGAATACATACCTGGAAAAGCAGAAAGACAGATTCCTGATTTGTCAGCTGCATGGTGGGTGTCAGTCATGCAACCAGCTTTAAGTAGATATTCATTCAAATTTTCAACCCTAAAGGAATATTGCCAGCCAGATGCCACATATCTCTGAGCAAGGGAATTGCTCATTTACATGGTAATATCAAAATTTAAAGAAAAAAAGTAGTCATTTTCGTATGCAATACTCAATATCAACTTTGATTAAAACTGATCTCTGTTTAAATTATTTAAATAAGGTAGCTCTTCTTTGATCATGAGTGCTCATTTCCAGAGTGAAGACTGTTCATTCCAGTCTTGATGCCCTAATTAAAGATGATAGCCTGAATTAGCATTCAGCTACTTGCTATGTTTGTCACATCTTAAGTAAAAATACATCATTCCTCAAACCATCCTGACCTCTCACCCCAGGGCTGGGAATTCTCACAGAAGTACAGAAAAAGAGTTCAACAAATCAACTAGAGTTTATTTCTGCTTAAAGATGGCAACATTTGCATGAAAAGCATCAGCAATGCCAGAACAGGGATCGCAATGTTTATTTTTAAAACCTTAAATGCAAGAGCACAAGGACTTCCACAGCAGAACCAACAGAGTTTAAGGACCATCTGTTTGGTATGCAATGCTGGCAGTCAGTTTTCCTGGAAAGCTGCTTCAAGAGTTCAGCTGGAACTTGGTTGTTACATCCCACTGAAGCTTGTGTCACCTACTCCTCAGTGGTTAACAGACACTGGAAAAGATAGTCCTCTATCATACTCCTTGGCACCTAGTGCTTACTGAGTAACACCCAGTCCCAGAAGTAAAATGAAAATATACGACGGTGGTAATGGTGCAGATAAAAGCTTCACTCAAGGAACTCAGCAGACATGCAAAAGATCATGGGAGAAGATCCAAGTGCAAGTACTGACTGCCACAAAATGGGACTTATTACTGAAAATATCTGATTTTGAAATACTTGAAATCAAATCATTTTCATTTAATGCAGTAGATTATTGACCTGTAATAAAAAAATTTGAAGTTGACTTCATTCTCCACAGAAACACAACTTATAAACAATATGCTAAAATGTTATTTAAGGCTTTCTAGTGATTGATTTCTGAATTTGTCCTACAGATAAAGGCATGGAGTCAAATATGTCATTTCCCACTGATTAATGAGTCCTTATGATCATCTTGGCAGAACAAGGGTCCCTAAACTTCGGCCACAACAACGCCATGCAGCGCTACAGGCTTGGGGAAGAGTGGCTGGAAAGCTGCCTGGCGGAAAAGGACCTGGGGGTGTTGGTCGACAGCCGGCTGAACATGATCCGGCAGTGTGCCCAGGTGGCCAAGAAGGCCAATGGCATCCTGGCCTGTATCAGAAATAGTGTGTCCAGCAGGAGCAGGGAAGTGATCGTGCCCCTGTACTCGGCACTGGTGAGGCCGCACCTCGAATACTGTGTTCAGTTTGGGGCCCCTCACTACAAGAAGGACGTTGAGGTGTTGGAGTGTGTCCAGAGAAGGGCAACGAGGCTGGTGAGGGGTCTGGAGAGCAAGTCTTATGAGGAGCGGCTGAGGGAACCGGGGTTGTTTAGCCTGGAGAAGAGGAGGCTGAAGGGAGACCTCATTGCTCTCTACAACTACCTGAAAGGAGGTTGTAGCGAGGTGGGTGTTGGTCTCTACTCCCAAGTAACAAGTGAGAGGACGAGAGGAAATGGCCTCAAGTTGCACCAGGGGAGGTTTAGATTGGACGTGAGGAAAAATGTCTTGCCTGAAAGAGTGGTTAAACATTGGAAGAGGCTGCCCAGGGAAGTGGTTGAGTCCCCATTCCTGGAGGGATTTGAAAGACGTGTAGATGAGGCGCTTAGGGACATGGTTTAGTGGGCATGGTGGTGTTGGGTTGACAGTTGGACTTGATGATCTTAGAGGTCTTTTCCAACCTTAATGATTCTATGATTCTATGATTCTAAATGTGGAGTTCGTACTGCTAGTGCTTGTGCTATAACTGTTGTGTAACAAGCTGTTTTCTCCAATAGCCTCACTTTAGCAAGTTATGAAAGTACAAACTTCACAAAAGGAAATATAGAATTCAAATAGTTCTAGAGTCCCAAATCTGAAAACAAAGGAAGAATGGGAATATTTCTCCTGCTGATAGCTCATGAAAAGGAAAGATGGAGGAATGTACTTATGCCTGACCTTGAACCACTTCCTCGGATAATGGGTGTTCTTTAATTCCATGAGCTAAAGAAAAGAATTCTGTTTTCAGAAGGAAAGCCAGAAGGGTATTAAGCACTTTTTCCCAGCAGTTTGTGTGGAGGAATGATTGTCATGCTGTGAAAAACTTGCTTTTGGTTTTCATTGATAATAAACAGAGAAACAAAATGCCCTGTAGCTAATATCTAATCAACTAATTAAAAAAAAATTAAAGGCATGTATTTGCGTTTGTTATACAAAACCTCATCATAAACAATGAATCAGCAGCTTTTTATTTTAATAACCACCACCGGATTCTTCTCCTGTCAAAATCTCTCAGGATAAAGGATTGAAAGTATTTATGGTTTTTAGCTTTATGTGAAACAACCAGGATTAAATACTTTAAATACTATCCATCATATACACTATAGCGTTAACATATCTGAAAAAGAAATACAAAACTGTAACATGATTGTATACATATTGCCCCAGATTGCATAAGAGTCCGAACAGTGAGCCATTAGTTCTATAGGGTAAAGCTGAGTGTACATCCTCCTTGAACTCCAGAAGTCTTTGGGGTGTGGGAGTCTAAATTCTATTTAATCTCTTCTAGAAACAACAGAACAGTAGTCATGATGCCACAGGTAACAATATGTTCATTCTGATATCCAGGAAAAATACCAAATAAGAAATGCGTTTGATTTAGAGTCAAGAAATGTAGAATGCAGAATGTTATTGTCTGTAAATAAACAGCCAAGTTCTGCCCCAGTTCCAATTCTACTCCACCCCTGAATAAAATTGGGTACTACTGCATACTACGTGAATCTTGTCAGAATTTGGCTTTGCAGAAGTGGCAGCAGAGGAGTATGGAAACCTTACTCCAGCTATCTTTTAACTGTAACACTGGAAGAGACTAACAGTAGCATACACTCCTGATAGGAAATCCTTTATATTATACTAGCAATATTTCATCACACTATATTAATGCTAATTTTACCAGTCAAATTGCCAAGCTGACTTCAATTGGCAGTTGTATTAGCAATTATTCATCATCTCTAATTAGCTAGATATGAAAGCTACTGATGCAGCAAGACTTTAAAAATGTATTAGCAAAAAAGTAATTTTAGTATGTTCTTATGAAAGCTTGCTAATTTAATGCAGTGGGCTCATCCAAAAGAAATTTGGCAGAGGATATCTGAATTTTCCCAGCCCTGATACCATACAGAAATTCATGAAACCTAACAGTGAAAAAGATATAGTACCTAATTAGAAGTTATTACAGTAGACAGATCATATATGAATTGTATGTCATCTTTGATGTTTGGGAGCCCGGATGTGCTCTACTGTGGCTATATTTATAGGTTTCATTTACTTCCCTGGCATTCACCCAGTAAGAGCAGTGCTCAATTTAAGAGATTTCTTCGAAACAAGAGCAGCTTTATCCCAAAAGTTAGACTCCGGAACCTGCCTATAGAAAAGCACTGGATTCAGCTCTCAGGCAATGTATCATTTTCAACCAATGCTACCCTGTTCTGGAGTTTGTACCCTGAGGAAACAGATCCAAGAAAAGCTGTCACAACAACTTTACACAACAGTCACTACCCCATTGTTGATACTGATATCAAATGCTATCATTGCCCAGATGAAATCAGACACTGCCTGTATACTAATGATTTTGAGTGCTGCAGTTCATTTTTGGTTTGTAAATTCAGGATGAATTTATGGTTTACATTTAGAGTAAGAAACTAACACTTTCCAACTCCATTTGATTCCATTTTGTACCTTAGTTAAAATTGGACATTAAGAATGTTTTGTTGTTCTGAGCTTTTTCCCTTGGAATATAAAGAATGGCTGTTGATATATAATCCTTTCTGTAGGCTTTCTACAAGACTTTTAAAAATGAGATTTTTTTTTTTCCTTATTTGCTATAATCTTGCAAGCTGAAATACTGAGCATGTACACATAATTGGAGCATCCATAGGTCTGAATATTTTGCCTACTGAGATTTGAAGGGAAAAAATAGAATTTGAATCACATACTCATTTGTCAAGAGAATTAGAAGAATGAAATGTGTAAAAAATCCTGCAGAATTGGTAGAAGCTAGAAGGTAATCTGTGAGAAGGATTGTCAAGAGGATTAAAAGGAAGAAACTAGTAGCTAACCTGTCTGGCTTAGGAACAGAGATAAAAGTTGTGCAATAATAGTTTAATATATCCAGGTGGGACCCATTATTTCTCCACAACACATATTCACATTTTACATTTACAGTATGCCTCTCCGAGAAGAAAGTCAAGATGAGTAACAGTGGAGCCTGTTACATAAAAGGTTAAGTGTCTTGAGGAAACATCACAATAGCTCCCAAATTATTTCCTGAAACAAATCTTTGGAAACATGATATTATGAGTTCCTATGCCATGTGTGGAGAACTGAAGTGACAGCCCCATCTGTCAGGCACAGTGGAACTTTCTGCTAGAGTGGTAAAGCTTGTCTGTGAAGGTTTTACTTAAGGCCACTACTGTGCAACAAGCTTCCAGGGAAGCTAAGGATCGCCACAAATTAGACCACCCTCTGTTCCCAGAGCAAAGCTCTTTTACCTTTCCTGTGGTAGCATAAAAAAACATCTCTGTGCAAACAACTTTTTTACAAAGCCAACACCAAAAAACCATAATCCTATGAGTGCCAAAGAGTACAACTATCAAGTCTCCTAACAGAGGAGGAGGAGAAGAATAAATCACAAATTACAGTACTGGGAATTCAGATAGATGCTTAGTAATTAGGAGAATTGGGTGGGGTGGAATAGGGTAGGGTGGTATGTGGTAGGGTGGGTTGGTGTGGGCTGGGCTAAGCTGGAATATAATATAATATAATATAATATAATATAATTAATATAATATAATAGAAGCTAAGCAAATCCCCTCAAAAGATAAGTGCAAGAACACTGTTGTGTATAATTGCACTACTTAAAATCTTAGAACATTAAAACAATACATCATTAAAATGCACCAGCTCTTCTCCATTTTTAATCCCTATCTACATATATCTGTGGCTGTTAATCCTTTATTAATCTTTCTGCATCAGTAGTTAAATGAAGAAGGAGAAAGTTACTTTTACTGTAGGTTGTCTTTTCCCATCTATGACCATATTTCACTGTGAGAAAATGGACAATAGGATGACTTTTTATAATTCACTGTCCTAACTTCAATATACTACTGGTGAAAGTGACAAGCAATCTTCCTTGAGATTAAGGCATAAAATACCAACTGAGAGTTTACAAGATTTCTCCATAAATTCATTTTCCATTGGCTGTTCAGTTTTTGACCTCCTTTTACACTATCAGAAAGAAAGCCAGTGGACAACAAAGGTAAGGCCAGCAACTTACAAGCAAACAGAAGTGAACAGCATTAGCTGACTTGAGCTGAATATCATATTCCTATGATTTCACTGCAGTTCTAATTTCATTTCAAACCTGAACTCCTCATCTGAAAATAGATCTATGGGGTGAATTTGGAATTAGCCTGTTGAAAGACCTAGACTTTTATTGAACATCAGTGTGGATTTATTAGCTTTGTTCAGGGAGAAACCATAACATTTTACGTAACAGTATTTCTTTTTCCTGGGACAATGGTCCTTAACTGAATTAGTCAAAGCCTTAGTAAAGGGAGATGAAAAATGAAATCATAACATCAAAGGCATATACCAACAAAATGTGTAGCCTTGCCCAGAGAGAGGGAGAGTGCGAATGTGAAAATTGATAGCTGGATTATACCGCCTTTTATCACTAGTCAATGTGGTTTCAGTAGGGAGAAAAAGATTCATAAGCTTCATGTAAAAAGGACTGTTAGTACTCCTATCAAAACTCCTTCTAGCACTTCCTGGGTGATAAAACACAGAAGCAGGGTAGGATAATAAAGGGGGCCATCCCTTCTCCCCAGTAGCTAGCAGAGCTGCCTGGGAGTTTAGAGAGAAGCATACTGCACAACATTGTTCTGCACATTACAGAGTATTCAGGGCCTTTCAGTACTTAAAGGGGCCTTATAAAAAAGATGGGGACAACCTCTTTAGCAGGGCCTGTTGTGATAGGACCAGGAGTAATGGTTTTAAACTAAAGAGGGTAGATTTAGACTAGATAGAAGGAAGAGATTTTTTACGATGAGGGTGGTGAAGCACTGGCACAGGTTGCCCAGAGAGGCGGTGGATGCCCCATCCCTGGAAACATTCCAGGTCAGGTTGGACGGGGCTCTGAGCAACCTGATCTAGTTGAAGACGTCCCTGCCCACGGCAGGGGAGTTGGACTAGATGACCTTTAGAGGTCCCTTCCAACCCAAACTGTTCTATGATTCTATGATTCTATGGTTCTATGCCTCTATGATTCTATGATCCTATGACAATAGGTTGCCTGACAAGATACAGTATCTCCCTGAAACGGCTTGGTGCAGTGAGACATCATATTGCCCCTTACTATTACAGATTATGTAATACTTGTATGTAAACTTGGGTATTTGGGAGACAAAATATTATTGTTTCACTTCATGCCTTTGTAACAGGAAAACATGATCATATTTTAAAGTGTGGCTACATTTTGTAGATGACAAAATATGAACTTTGTTAATGGCAGCATGTAACTAAGTTAGTGTGAACTTCGGCACCAAATTGCCAGTAAGTTTCCATGTAGAGTTGAGGTTTTTTTCTTGAGACACTAAATTGGACGTGTTTCACATAATTTCTTTGGGGATGTGCACATGCTAAAACTCAGTATCTAACTTGGAGAGCCTCTTGTCATTGAACCCAGAAAAGAACACAGCATATTTCCAGAAAAAATGTTCAAGGTGACATTCTGTTAATTCAAGGTTAATGTCAGTCTGGAAATGCTTTCTTTTCACACTACTTATTTAGGTATGGTAGGAATTTATAACCCTTTTGATTTATGTCTTTTCTCTCTGCCCTCTCGTATACTAATAAATGGTTCATTCTGCTTAAGCTAAACATAATTCTCTCAAACATAACTTTGAAAACTTAGTTAACATTTGGCCAAAATACACATGAAGGCTAATGAAACTTTGACATTGGAAGCAAGCAGATCAAGGTGAGGCTAACTAAATGCCTTCTTTGAAGAGAGTCTCTTTAGACTTGGTGTTGAAGAAGGTGGCAGTGCAATAAGCACAAGGGAAGTAGGAAAACATCTGACACTGTAGCCCGGTGAAAAGAGTAACAGAGACATTGGTTCCTGTTCTAGGGAAAATCTTGCAGTCTTGTAACAAAATCTTGAATAAATAGCAGTGGCACTGTGTGCCGAATCCCAGAAATCCAATGCCTGGGGACTAGCCAGATAAAGGGCAGAGAGTCAGGAATCTTTGCTCATTTTTCACTGAATCCCATGACTCACGTATGCCTTTCTTTTGAGTGCTTCCGCTTAATGGGAGTAGTCCAGCCCAGAGGCTGGTGTTCAAAACACTGCAGAGATTCTGAGATTTGGAGGTCAATTCTTTCCTTACCCTCCTGCATGAAGATGACAGAGACAGGTTTCCTACCTGAGGGCTCTAGCTAGATTATTATAGAAAATCAGAAGAACCCAGCCTCCTCTTCCAGCTGTGAAAGTGGTGATGATTGCTGTAATCAGTGCCCAGAAACCTGTCTATAACAGATTGTCCTGAATACATTTAACAGATAAGGTACCTTTAGAGATTTTGATGTGTCCTTGGTCTTTCTCCACAGAGAGATGGGGTCCCACCTAATCAGTGGAACTTTTCTGAGCTTGAGCAACTGGCCATCCTAAAGTAAGTAGGGACACTGACTGATTTGAGGTATCTTAGGGCAGGAGGTGCTCGAAAACGATCAGACATGCATATGAATGCCATTTCAATTCAGAATTTAGGTAGCTTGGGTCTTATCTGTTTTGGGTTTTTTTTGACAGGGGAAGAAAATTATTGAGTTGATGTGAAGTTCCTGATATTTCGGAAGCTGCTACTCATCAACAGATATCTGGATGTAGTGTGTTAAAAAATAATAATGGAGCCAGAGAGCATGACATAAAAAATAGACCTAAAAAATGGTGTTAAAGTTACCTATTATTTTCCCTGGCACAGTATTGAAAGGCTCAGTTTTCATTTTAGCAAACTCAAAATTTTGATGAAACATGTACCAATTATCCCACATGGCACATATTTTATAATAGCAATATCATTTAATTTAAATGTCATGAGATGACTATTCAGACCCCATAAAGGATGGGAGCAATTTAGGTGTAGCTCAAATTTTGCAATATTGAAGAGGCATGATTATCCCATGCAAATTTATGCTCATTTATGCATTATTGCTTCATTTTTGTGTAGCCCCAACAAGCAGTAATTACAAAATGTATGAACATCAAAATGAAAATGTATAATCATAAAATAGAAACAAATAGCAAATATACCAAAATTTAGGAGTTATAACGATGTGACAAATAAAAATTTGTCTAATGTTCAACATTTCCTGTTCCTACAAGGTGTTTACATACTATCTAACAAGCAAGCAAATGGATCAAGTGTTTCTCGCCTATGCTTAGAAATTTCTCTTCAAAATGTAACTATTCACCAGAACTGTATTGGCTTTTTAGATGTGAAGTGCTCAGACGTTCCTTCCCCTGTCAGATAACACTGCGGGTGTGTGATGTTCGGATGCTTTCATGATTAACCAGACAAAAGCAGCACATAAGAAGTCATCAATGAGGCAAAATAATTGTCTACAAAGTTTACACTAAGTAGATGTTTTAGTTTCTGTAGCCAACAGACAAGTGTTGTCTAATCAGCTGGAATGTGATCCAGTATGTGGTGAACCTGGCTTCAGCCAACAAATGAAGCCACAGTGGAATTGCCCCAGCTTACAGGCTGTGATTAATCTTGAACTGTGATAAAACTCTGATAGCTTCCATGAAAGCAGGCTAAGCTTGTTCACCATTTGTAGAAAGAATGTGTATTTTTTATTGATTAAACCCAGAGGAAGAAACTTTATTGATCTGAGAGAGTTTGCCTTTCAGCGCAGTGACCCTCATTACCTTTGACTTCAGCTCTACAACTGAGCCAGGTGCTCAGGAAACTATTTCTGTGTTCACCTTCCAGCTGAATAATGCTGTCCAGTTAAAGGAAGGCTTCCTGACTTTCCTAGAGAAAACGGTATCCTTTGGGAATGATCTGCCTGCAAGTTTCATAAAAGCATACATCAAAGTTGGCCAATCCTTGTGCTTAGCCTTGCTATTCAGGATCATGCTACTGTAGCCATGAAGTCACTAAAGTCCAGATACACTAAAGGACATAAGGCTTTATTGTTGCTCCACTCTGATTGATTGATGAAGATAAGTAAAAGTTACCTGAATAAAAATGGCAGGCATACAAAGATGGATGGCTAGCTCTCACTCCATGATAAACATTGAAGAGTGGATTTGCTATACTAAACAGAGTATGAACTTGAAATTTAGAGATAGTTGTTCACTAAAAGCTCCTCAGAAAAATCTGATTCCTGGACATTTATATATTTGAATTTCAACATGGAGTATTCAGCGTGTTAAAACTGACAAAATTATGCAGGTTTCTTTGAAGAGAGTCAAAATACACATGGGAATAAAAATCTGAATCGTTTCCAGCATGATGCACAAGTTATGGTTTGAAATAAAAACAAAGAGTTGATATCTTAACACAAATTACTCCCTATTGTGGTGTTGGTGGTGATCACTAGGAGATATCACCAGCTGCCAGGATTGTCTTCAGAAAGATGTTGTACACAAAGTGAAAAATGGCAAGGAACATGGACTGAAATTGTCTTAGTGGTGAGTCTGCCATTAATGCGGTGGTGATTCAGCCTTTATGAAATGTTAAGTCTATGATCAACTCCTTGCAGAATTAGTTTAGCTGAATGATATGGTTTCTGTCACACACAAAGTTAGTTTATGCTCATCACTAAGACGGTTGTCTGCGCAACCCTCATACAGCAGAAAACAATTAGAACAACAGATCTGTATCCAGGTTGCTAAGTATGAAATACTGCTTTGCAATGGGAAAAACATTCAAATACACTGTTAACCAGACATACTCCCTAATTTGAGTCAAAAGACATTAAAGATGCAGGTTTAGAAGAAACTAGGAGAGAGCATTTGGAGCATCACCTGGGACAATGTCAGTACTCTCCTTACAAGGAACCACAAACCAATTTCTTTTAGACAATTTTCAGCAGTTAAGAACACTTATGCACTTAAAGTCATCACCTGTGGGTAAAATAATCCCCCCCTATATGAAGAACCAGCACAAGAGCTATTCATAGTGTCAGGCTTTGCTTGGTGAAAATGTAGCCTCTTTGCTGTGCTTTGGGGTGAATTGCAACAAGCTAGGATAGCTTGCCAATATAAAGATGTACACTATTTTATTAAAAAAAAAAAAAAAAAAAAAAAAAAAAAGGACTGATTATAGGGCCCTCAGGCTTGTGTTTTTCTTAGCAATTGTTTAAAACATATAGAAGAAAGTTATTAGCAAGCAACTGTTGCTTGCTTGGGCATACTGTCATCTGTGTATCTTGAGCCATTTTACAAGTAGTAGATAATAAGCATGCTGAAACACATTACTTATTTTAAAAATAATATGTTTATTAAATACATTATGCAGGTAAAGAAAAAGGAGGTTATGCAATGTTATGTCCTCTAGAAGGGCCTGGTAGAAAGATCAGAAAACTCAGGGTAGAAAAAGTTAGCATAACTTACCTGATACTTGGAAAACACTCAGTACTAGATGATATTCTGAAAAATCGCGTTTTTGTTTTGAGTAAGTTTTCTCCACTTTGCAATGACATTCTCTCCCTGCATTCCCCTCTCTTGTCTGTTATGGTGCAATTATTGGCTCTACAGTTGTAATTTTCTATTGAATAAAGTAAACTAGACTCCTAAGTTAGCTTTTCAATAGAAAGTGGAAATTTCAAATGGTGATCAAGCCATGATCTGCTACAAAAACATTCCTTACTCAATGTTTAAGCATTTAAAGCAGGTGCAAGCACAGACAATGCAACATTGAAGCTTTTATTCCCCTGTCCTGGGATACCATTCTCTAGCTAGTGATCTGTGAACCTGCTTTGCATTCCAGACATGATATTTACCTCCACTGAAAAACTATTGCTCTTCACTTGTCTTCTGTCATATTTACACAAGATAGCAAAATCAAATATGATTATCATAACTTGCACATATACTTCAGATTCTATCATTACATTTATTTTTTCTTTTAATATTATTAGATACATCTTAACTAGCTTGGAAACTAATTCATTTTCCTTTTTCACTTAAAAGGATTGTTGTTTTATGCCTTACAGTGCCTGGTGTCTTATTTATACCTTGTAGACAACTTATGTTTCTAAACTGGTGGACATGTTTCTTGTAACAAAAGGCAATTCTCCTAATGCTGACTGACCTCATGATGTGGTATTTTGAAGGTTCAGTGTCTGATTATTTACCCACTCCTTAACCACATTCTTCTTTTGTCCTACTAACCAAATTTCATCAAATGTACATTACACCATGCTCCACTTCCAGGTGTTTTTTGTTTTTTTTTCTTTTCCTGTGCACAGAGGCCTATGCATGGCATTTGCAATATTATCATAGAATCATAAATTCATAGAACAGTCCAGGTTGGAAGGCACCTCAAAAGATCATCTGGTCCAACCTTTCATGGGAAAGTGAGCCTAGATGAGATTATCTAGCACCCTGTCCAATCACATCTTGAAAACTTCCAGCGATGGGGACTCTACCACGTCCCTGGGGAGGTTGTTCCAGTCAATGATTGTTCTTACTGTAAAAAATTTCTTTCTTATATCAAGTTAAAACCTCTCCCAGTGCAACTTGTACCCATTGCCCCTTGTCTTCTCCATGTGGCTCCTTGTAAAGAGAGAGCTTCTGTCCTCTTTGTTAGCCACCCCTTAAGTGCTGGAATACTGTGATGAGGTCCCCCCAAGCCTTCTCTTCTCCAGAGAGAAGAGACCCAACTCCTTCAGTCTTTCTTGTAGGGCAGGTTCTCCAGCCCTTTGATCATCTTTATGGTCCTCCTTTGGACCCTCTCCAGTCTGTCTGTGCTTGAATATTGAAAGAATATTCTTGAATATTCATCCTCCATGGCATTTGAATGTAGATGTTCTTGTTTGTTACATATAATTTGCTATTATTCAACATATAGAATTAGTGTGATCTCTAAACTATCAAATTTTTAGTTCTCAGAGGCTTAGTTTGTTAGTTGTTACAGGCTTTGACTGTTGACTGATTCATTTTTCTTGATTATTTCTCTCATCATTGGTTATGTTACTGTGATAATTTTGTATACTGTGATAATTTTGGGACCACAGGCCACATCTTCACATCAAGCATCACGACAAGACACAATAAGACCTTCTGTGGAACTGTATCTTAATTCAGGCATGACTGGTCATACATTTTATTTCCCTTTTGCTACTTACTTCAGTAGCATTAGTGATTTTAACAGCCAGCTCAGCTTTATTGTTAGACTGGTGCTGGCATTGTGATGCAGTGACATAGCTGGATTCTGTTTCTCTTGTGTAGCTGAGTGGAAAGGGTAAGCACATTTCTAATAAGTTTATTACACAAGTAAGAAATGAAACTGCAGAGCAGCAACAGCATATGGCAAACATATGAAGCAAGCTCACTACATTCAAGAATATCTCTGCTTTTCTCCTTGCACCAGGATAATATCGTCTGCAGTTTCTACTGTTCAGCACAACACTGGAATAGCAAATTCAGTACCCACCTTTCCATGAGAAAAAAATACAGTCCACAAATTGACAAAGTAAATTGCATAGATTCATTGAAGGCATACTGGGTCCCCCTGCCTGAAAAGACATGGTTTGCAATATTAAACCTTTTCAAACCCTTCACTGATTTTTATGAGAGTATTTAGACCTGTGTTTATATCCCATGAAGTGAACAAAAAGTAATCTGGAGAAAAGTGTAGGCTATTTTCTAAAACTCTGCCTTTTCTACAAACTACAAAAAATGTTGAGTAAAGTCTCATTTGCTGCTTGCATTACATTCCCACATGTATTACAGATGCCTACCAAGTCTTAAATCCAGGTTTGTGTTTAGTCAATGGACAGTAAATTCTTCTTTTCTGGATGCAGCTTTTTGTTTCAGAGTTTCTCTTCTTTTGTTATAAATGACCATTCAGCAGCTTTTGCACAGGATTCTGTCTTGTATTCTCAGATCATGCACAGATTATGAGTTTACCTAGAAGTTGTGGTGTTGTGTTTAGTTGGTCTACAGCCTTTTTAGCACATTGTTTGTCACTGTCAATCCACATCCTGAACAGATTGTAACCGGATCCTTCTCAGCCCCGTAGATTTGAAATTAGTGCACAACCTGAGTTGGCTGACATTTATTGTGTTTCTATATTTTTGTGTGTTTCTCTCTGCCTAAAAGCTCACTTTCCTGTGCAGTTTCCATACTTTATATGTAGCACAATTTTGAGGTGGGGAAATCCTCTTTGTACATATACTTTAAAAAAAAAAAAAATTAATATAAATCATAATGTGTAGTGACAGCATTTTAGGCTAATAGCAGTAGCTTTTAAAGAGTGCTTGCTATTAGCTTATGGTAACTTTCTACTCGAAGAGTAGAAATAACTGCTTTTAAGGAAACTATTGAACTCTTCAAAATATGAATGTTACAGCAAAACTTTCTTTTCCACCTTGGGTGTATTTTTGCCTCCACTGGAGATTGTGACAGTAAGTGACAGTAACCATCTGTCCCTTTGCTAGCAGAAAAGTACCCCTTTATTCATATAATACCACACAAAAAAGAGGAGAATGTTGGTTAGTACAACCAATGGCTGAAAGACGTCAACATCTAATCATGCTAACCATGCTTATGCTCTAGCTTTCTTCAATAGTCACCCAAAAGATTCACACATATTTGAGATAGTTAAGAGACATTGTGACAGTTTACAAATCTAATGCTTCTTCTATGCCTATATAACTGATCTAGTATCTTCAAATGTAGCCAACCTGTAGCCTTTAGAGTTCATGGCATAGTCCATAGGAGGTCAGCAAATGCTGCATATATTGTAATACTAATGATGTTGTAATATGTATATATTTTAATGAATTTCGTTTTAAGAAGACCAATGAGACTATGAGTGAAACATACCATTATTTCTGCCATACTGTCTCCATGTCCTTACTCCAGATGGTCATCAGTCAGACATCTAATCCATCTTACTCCTGTTAACACTTTTTTGATAACGTTATCAAACATTATCAAAAATCTTCCTTGCAAAATGAATACTATGCAGCATCCTCAGTTGTCTTTGTATCCACCCTGGTGCCTAAATGCAGTGAGGTAGTGGTTTCCTTACCAAGTAGAAACTGACGGTATCCTTCCTTGAAATCTATATGGACAACAGGTAGTTCTTAAACTTCAGGCATCTGGCAGTCAGCTGGCTTCAGTGCTTCATTAAGACATGCTCAAATTTTATTTGTTTGACATCTAAATGG